>NC_143013.1:230634513-230959530 GCF_055824585.1 Amblyomma mixtum
ACCATGGAGAAGAGATGTCGGAATGTCTGTAGATTTATAAACGTATTTACTTTATTTAATATCTTAAACAATCAATCCTCACTTTTCTAGTCATATTTTATGTTCCTTGCATTATTCGTAGGTCATTTATCTTCCGTGGTTTCTTTTCTGTAATTCATGCCGCATTAATAATAGTCCATGTGATGAACGTCGTTCGCTCAAGTCGTCCAGCTTGAGTTCTGTCACTAAAGTTGTAGCAAGACCTTTATTCACGAGGCGCTTCACAAATGACTGTTCATTCGTATCTTCCGCTTGAGGCTCGCAGAAACCGGCTAGTACATGCGTTCGCCTGTTACCTGCAAGATAGATAACAAACAGAAGTACCTCTATTTCACTCCACCCCGTTACAGCAGACGACCACAAAATCTAATCCGCAGATACGAAAGAGAAGAAGAGCAGAGCTGGCGCTGGACTGGTGCTGGATTTTTAGCTCTGGACTCACCGCTTTGTACTCGTAAAACTTTACAGGTTGCGTGCAGGAGATATTCTCCATAGGGATTTCCGTTCTGTTGAGCGTGATGCCAGCGCTGCCTGCAGATTGGTCATCGGCCCGACGAACGAGTAGGCCGGAGGCATACAGCTTCATGAGGACGGCTATCCTCTTGGCTGGGTTCGGTGCAGTAACAGCGGCTATGGATTTTTGGCCCTCAAGCAGCTTGACCCTGTTGGAAGTAAAAAGTTTTTCTTCGAAGTTATCAATGGTGCATGGACGTTGTGTGGTTTGTTCTTGACAGAAAAACTATCAAGAGGCTGTAAAAGGCCGCGTTATATAAGGGCAGTGCGACGGAAAAGAACAAGGTCAAGCAAAAGATAAAAGCGATGAAGACGTGAAACATCTTACAACATTTACATAAGTACACGGACCTTTATCGATCTCTTAGACTGCCAACAAGTGGCTGTCGGTCCATTCACACTTGGGCATACCCGAGGTTCATGATGCGTCTTCAGTCAAAGCTGTTCATGTTATTGCGAAATACACACTTACTCGCTTCGCGCTTTCCATTCACCGTAGAACAGTATGTAGCCTCCCGAACGAATTTTGATGTTCTTGTGATTGAACTGGTAAGTTCGCGTTATTCCAGAGGCCTACGGAGGGAGCCAGAAAAAGACCCGTTAGGATGATAACAATCTTCGAAGTAGTCCAGCAAACATCCCATACCTAATCTTCCCACCACTCCTGCGTTGCCTTTCCATGGGAATCCGCTCTGTTATTCTAACGGATCGTAGATTAGGTGTCCTGCACGTTACGCATCCCGCCCAGGTCAACGTCCTTCGCTTCATTTCCTCGTTGGTATCACAGCGCCATGCAGGCATCTCGAATAAGCACTTGAGCGAGGTAAAGCGTGGCGCTAGCTAGTGTGTGTGATGTCATGGCCGAAGCTGTCGTGTCTCTGAGAAACCAAATCATTGCACATAAACGCTAGTGCAAGGAATCACTTCTCAAGGGCCATACTTCGTGGCAGGGTACACTCTGTCCCACAGGCTAGCAGAGAGTGCATACAAAGCTGCATCTGACGTCAGTAAATGATAGTCCGAATGCGCAAAGCACCTGGAAAGTACGAACGGCACTTAGAGCTTAAGCGTGTGATCATAACAGACACGCCTTTACAGTGCAAACCATTCTAGCCTGAGAAAATTGTTGGTAATTCGACTCCTTATTGTCTCTTGCTAGCACTATATAGCTACCCCATCAGTGTCATCAGACTGTGACAAAAAAATTGGCGGGGGGATTAGCTTTGGTTAAGCCTGGCAGGTTGCGAAAGCAGCTGTTTTATACTGCATATAGAGCGCCTCTAGCGAAAGGAGCGCGGCGCGCCGTGGCTACCGGCCGCCGCTGCGTGACGACTCGACTTGGTAGCCCATATCTCACCCTGGTATGACGTCAGAGGTCATTCTAAAGGTCAAACGTGGCTACCGGCCGCCGCTACGCTAAAGGCTGTTCATGAGCGTAGTATTGCTTTCGCAATAATAAGCTGCTTGGCGGGACAAGGTACTATTCGCCGATGATAGCCACGGCTATTGAGGAAACTGTGGCAGCGTCCACGGCGCAGACTTACCGTCATCGATGCCACAGGGTCGTCCATGGTGAAGTGAGTCTCGAGAAAGATAAATGGTGCGTTCCCCTTCGGTGGTGCCCGGAAGACGGTGTGCTCTTCCGAGTACTTCTTGATGGTGTCCGATGGTGCGAGCAGCTTATTGTCAATGTAAACCTGCGGAGCGTTGACCCTTGTTTGTGAAGAGAGTAGGGCTTCTTAACGACGATGATGTTCGAAAAGAATCACGAAGAAAAATTGCACAATACTGGCCGACAATTGCGTGCATCAGCCGCGCTGCTCGGAGCCTGTATCTTTCGCTTTCTGTCCATTACCATTTTCGGGATCGGGTTACTAGATCTAACATTCTTATGCGACGCACTATAAGCTCCGACGCACGGAGTTGTGCAAGGCTCTGAAAAAGATTTCGATCATCTGGGGATTATTTACCATGCGTTCAAATCTCATCCACCTATAACAAAGGCCATAGAACTGCATCCAGCGCGGACGGTAACTGAGCCCAAAATCCTCTGCCGGCTGACCAGTAATATGGAGAGGAGAATCGATAAGCTTGAGGCATGTGTACATTACAAGAAGGCTGTTTCGCGGGCCCTGCAAAGCTAAACTATCAAGCGCGGAATTCTCAGTGTAGACCGACTCAGTCCTTCTTCGAACAAAGCTCATAGAAGGATCCGCGTTAGAGGTCAAGGTGCACCTGCTACCCACTGCGAAAACTGCCATAGACGTCCTGCGGACGTCTAAGACGTCTTTAGGACGTCTAAAGGACGCCCAAGGGAGTTTCAGTGTTTATTGGGTGCATGGTGGCTATATATACCCAGCAAACCACAAACCTCTCATAGATGTCCAGATTAAGTCTGAACGTCTATGTACCAAACCAAAATCTCTCAGACGTCTTATCTACCAACCTTTTTTCGTGGAAAAGCTGCAGACGTACCCACGACATCATATCTGCCTTAACCTAGACTTCTCGTAGATATTACTTGTCACGTCCTGGATATGTAAGCGAGATATATAATTTAAGAATTCCATATTTTTCAATCGTTCGATATTTCGTGTTGCCTTACTGCATTTAAAGTTTGAAATCGCTGTTGACTACAAATTGGAGGCATGACCAGCGCTGCCTGTGTTTTTGTGTTTTTCGTGCTCGCTTCACGGCAACATTATCCTGCCTAGAAAGAAGAAAAATACGGGAAGTAGTAAAGACAAATCTGAATGCACACGCATCAGGTTTCTGACTCAACTGCACGCAGTTGGTTTGAAATGCCAGTCACTTTGGTCAGGATTCGCATTGTTATTTCATTACTATTCTTACATTCAATTTATACCTTGTGCTACAGCCTGCAAGCTATCTCAACCACACTGAAAAGTGAGGACACACTAAAAAACTTGTTTGTTATTTAGCAGCCAGGACTATATAGTAACCATTTTTTCTGATTAAGCATGTTTTATTCAACTTATCCAACTATTTAAAATACAAGAATTGGTTCAGTTCAATTTTTGGGAGTTATTTTTTTTTTTCAAAAATGTCTTAAATCTGCTAATAGCGCTAGCAATGATAACTATTAAAATGTTGAGCTGAGGAAAGCTTAGGCATTTGTGTTGCTGAATGTGTGACCTCATATTTCTTGAGAATGAACTTCTTGAGTCCCGCTTTTTATCATCATGTCAACACTGTAATCATGTCCAGTGCAGGCCAAAAATTTTTCCAGTTAACCCTGTGCCAGCGGCGGCCCCCTTATCCCAGCAAACTTCCGAACCTCATCTGCCCACCTGCCCTGATCCTCTCTGCTGTGCTTGCATTCTCTCTGAATCCAGCCCGTTACCCTAATGATAATTGGTTATCTTGCCTTCATGCTACATGCGCTGTCCATATGCCTGTTCTATGCTGCGGACAGGCAGCGGCGGGGAAAGTGCGGTGAATTGTCTAAGCCGCCATCGCGTTGTAGTTCGTATCGTATTTTATCAATAATAGCGCAAACTGCGCATGGCGATTGCAGCTGTGAAAAAAGTAATATGCTACAATTTAAAAATAATTAACTTATTTTTCATGTCACACCAAGCCTGCTACTAAGTACAAAAAAGAGACGATACAAAATATGTGACAGTTTCGCACATCCGCACGAGGCTAGGTTCAGCCATGGCGGCAGTGGTAGAGCGCAGGGCGTGTGCGATTTCAGTCGTGTTCCGTGGGAACATTGTGTTTGAAGAACCTCGACAGAGAATTAATTATTCCCTTATTATTGCTGGCGAGATTGTTCAACCGTTCTTTCCTTGATGGAGCTGAAGGAAGACAGTTTGCTTGCTTTTACTACTCGGCGAAGTGGACCCGTCAGTACGAATTAGGACTACAAGTCGTTTTCACCGGCTGGGATCGTGACCTTTCTTGGTGCGTACTCAGTCTCAGTTTACTCATTGAAGTGTATTTTATGCTATTTTTGCGTTCGTAATGAAAAAATTCTAACGCTTTTATCGGCACGTTATATTTTTACGCTCACTCGTTTGGCTGTTTTGCCAAACTCGCTGTGTATTGAAACAAAGGCTGGTGATGTATGCAACTGGCCTCTACTACCGAAATGTGGGCATGCGTTCGGGATGGTGTGCCGAAGTGAGTGTGCAAGCACACTCCGCTCAGCACGACTGCCTTTTAGTGCTGCAAGGGCAACCTTTCACGCTTCATAGACTTGCGTCGGTAAAAGTGGCGTAAATTACTGGGTTTGTTTGTTGTGGTTGCTGTGCCATTCTCTTGTCACCTGTAAAAGTGAACAATTATGCTTTCTTTTGCAGCAACCCTGGCCTATTGGGCTCGGCAGAAGAGTATTGATGCCACCGCAGCTGTTAACCTGACGATTATGCTCAACGAGAAGATTCAGTGAAAGCGCCGAGCGCAATAAAATACTGACGCACTAGGAAGTCATCTGCAGTGTTTTGGGCTCCCATGATGGCCATGTACTCGCTTACTCAACTGTATTTGAGCTAGCTAGAGTGCTTGGACGTCCCGACGACTCCATAGGGAAGTCTGTGGCTGGGATGCAGTAGGTCTCCGTTCCATCTAGAATTGTAACAGGTGTCAGCTGCATCTCGTATTGCAGCTGGTTCCAGTCTGGAAATGTGTCTCTTAAAACAGTAGGACTGGAACCAGTTAGAAATTTTCACCTGGATATTGATCTATGTATAGTCATATTCTCTTTATATAGACGTCTAGGCTACGTAGACTGGGCGTACTTACATGTTCACAAATATCTGATAAATGTAGAGCGTGATGTCTGCAGTACGTACCTACAACGTGAACTGGACCCCAATTTTCATGTTGTAGGTACGTAAATTTTTCGTAAGCGGTACTAATATGGATGTCTAAGGGAGGTGTCTAATGTCCAGCGTAAATATCTTGCTGATGTCTATGGTACGTTTTATGGTTTACTGGGTAGGTACGGCTTCTACGAGGCGAAGGAAGAGTGGCTAATTCTTGTGTACCCACAATCAGAGCTGCATTACCTCTGCGTAAATAGGGATCTGCGCAGACGAATTTTTGATATACTTTGGGCGGGGAAGGGAAAGCTTCAAAAATTGCCTTTTTTTAAGACAAACTAGGCTGAATCGTTTTTCTAGTCAGCTGGAAGCGTCCTATAGGCGAAAAGTGAGAAACGCAAACTTTAAGGCCCATTCACACTTGCGAGTCGCAAAGGGCACTCAACCAGCAGTCGCTTGCGACCAAGCAGCAGCTCGACAACACCGTTGTCCACACTTGCAAGCGCGACCAGCGGGCCGCCTTCTCGTTAGATTCTCGTTTGAAGCGAAAACTCTCGGGAAAGACGTTGTTCGCGCGCTTTCGAGAGTTTCGTCTGTTTTGGCCGCGCCTCCTGTACTCGAGCTCGGTCGTCTGAACTGGTATTCGCAATGTACTACGACGATCCGACGGAAGATGAGGATGTCGTGACGGTTTTGATGTGCACCGCGGTCGTACAAGCGTCATGATGACAGAGGCGCGCTTCTCTGCAGGGCCGGCCAGCCTGCAGTATGCCGGCCGCCGGCGTCAGAAAAATGCGCCAATATTGCTTGATCGCGTTCATACCAAGCCGTTTGGTAGAGGAATGTAAAAAATGAATCATTTTTGAAGATCGCTGGGCAGTACCGAGTTGCTGGTAGACACAAGCAAATTTATAGCCGCTTTGCTGCTGCTGCTCCATGCGACTCGACTGTTGTCTGCTAGCCCCGCCGCTGAAGGCGTCGCGGAAGTCGAGCATGTTTTGATATTATTATGATACGAGGTCTACAATAAAGAGGTGACGAAAGCACCATCTTAATTACTAGCGCTGGGCAGGATCCGAAGCGCCCTCAGCTGCGGCATCGATATAAAACTGGCTAGGCTTAGCGACGACTAGGGCAGCCAGCTGGGAGCAGCGCAGGTCGTCGCCCGTCGCGCTCGCGAGCGGTGTCGTTGCCGGAAGCTTGGCTCGCTCGCTGATTTGTTCAGTGGTTTGCGACTCGCAGTCGCGAGGCTGAAAAATCGAGCAGCGAGCGACTGGCCCGCGACTGTCGCTTTTCGACCAGGGCGACCGCTTGAGACCGTCGCTTTTCGACCTAAGCGGTCGCGCGACCCCTGCGACTCGCAAGTGTGAACGGGCCATTAAACTTCATACGCGTCTTACCTGTATCTTGAGAGGCGCCCCATCACAACGGGCACGCGGTTCGAAACACTTCACTTTCCTTTTGGAAAACCAAATACATTTTACCTTATTATTACATTAGTCAAAGCAACATTATCTGCCTATTTAGACAGTCAGGAAATGTGGCTCTCCGCTTACCTCAAGTACATTTTTGCTTCTCCGGTACTGAAGTATGTATACATTGGTGCTTCTTGTGGTGAAATTGTCAGTTGTGGCAACGCGCTGCTTGCTTCCGTCCGTCTGGAGCTGAAAGCCGAAGGTATTATTCAAAATCTCAATTTCGGCGTACGAGTCTTCGGCGTCGGGGGGAACTCCTAGCATGAGAGAGTAAACCCCTCTGAAAACAAAGGGAGTAGATAGGAAAGAAATGAAAAGGTTGGTTGGTTTATGGGGTTTAACGTCCCGAACCGACTCAGGCTATGATAGACGCCGTAGTGAAGGGCTGCGGAAATTTCGACCACCTGGGGTTCTTTAACGTGCACTGACATCGCACAGCACACGGGCCTCTATAATTTCGCCTCCATCGAAATTCCGCCGCCGCGGCCGGGATGGAACCCGCGTCTTTCGGGTCAGCAGCCGAGCACCATAACCACTGAACCACCGCGGCGGCCCAGTAATGAAAAGGATAGCATCGCATCAGACACTGATGATATAAGTTTGAAGATATTTGCATCTAATACAGCGTTTCCATCTTCATTTGATTTCATTTATCTTCTCCTTAAGGATTCAAAGGCACTATATAAAGGGAGTTGGGTTAGCACGTTTAACAATTCATGAGCAACGTTTGGTTGGGGGCTAGTGGGTTCTTGTTTTCAAGGCGGAATTCTTTTTAGGAAAGGTTGCATGTGCGAGCGTTGTTTCTGAATAAACAGTTGCGAGTTAGCTCTTGCCTTGTCCCCTTATGTGTTACGGTAAAAAGAATTGCGCCTCTAAAACAATTCTTCAACATGAACTGCAAATGATGTCACAGATAATAACTAAACAAGTAGCTAATTAACCAGTCGACTAACTGAGGAACTTAAAGACTGTTACTCTATCCGAGGTTGAGAGGTTGCGGTTGCGGCAAGCTACTGGTGGGGTTAGCCTTGCGGATAAAAAACTAAGTGATTAAAAATAAAGCGCAAGGTATGTAGTTAGGAAACTCACAAATTCCTCCAAGCTCAGCATTATTGCAAGTGCTTGTAAGGGTAGTTGCTGGGGGTCAGGCACATAGCCAGGAGTTCTTTTCGGGAGGGGTCCAAAGTAACTTTCGAGCTGAGGAGGGGAGGAGGAGAGGTGCTGGCAGCTGGTTGAGAGCACCGCCAACAGAACAGGTGGGGGAGGGAGGGGGGAGATGTTGAACTTGATTACGGGGGATGGGCCCCCTTGGACCCCCCCCCCCCCTCCCCGCCCTTGGATACATGCCTGCGCACGGTGCGCGACATTAATGAAGGATGTGGTTTGAACATAAGCTACATCTACAGGAGGAGCCGTTAAGCCGAACTAGAACTCGATACTTTATCTCTTATAGCTCTTGCGTGAATACGTTATCTGTTAATCCCACGCGGTCGAAAATTATGTACAATGGCCGAGTGAAGGTTGAAATCAAGCAACCATGAGTAATAAACTGCCGGCGACAATTGAGGAACAATTTACTGACGTCTTTGAGAGAGGAATTAGTGCCCCCTTACCTCACTAAGATTATTACTAAAACGGCTTAAATCAAAGTTATTTTTTATTTGAATGGGTATATCTTGATTGCATCGAGCGGGAACGTCGTCTGGGCAGATGTAGCATAACTTCACTTAAAAATTCAGCCAGTTTTCAGTCGAATAGTAAATGACGGTTCTTCTACGGGTAAAAAAAAATCGCGTAAACACATTAAGATTTCTACAAAGGCAAAAGTAGTATAGGTCACAAAACTTACTGGCTATTTCCTAAGTACTGAAAGACCACTGTGAAGTCAGAATGCTCTTGCATAGGGCAGGGCAAGTCTGCTCTGAAATCCGCTTTATTGGCGTCGGTGCCGCCCTGGAAGACAACACATGACGCTTATGCAGGGAAATTCTTTTGCGTTTTTTGAGGTGGGAGTTTTGATAGGATGCACTACGGTTTCCTGTGTTTTAATTCATGTAACTCGCTCGCAGCCCTAATTCATCCCAGCAGAATGTTTGTAAACGACATAATATATTCATTACGCTTTTCATTGGCGGTGTGCGAATATTCGAAATTTTCGAATAGCGAATCGAATGTCGTCCTATTCTATTCTCGCAACGAATGAAAAAGTGAATCTCGAAAATAGTTCGAAAGGAAACGAATGTGTTCTCGAATACTTTTCGATTAACTAGCACAAATTTCTCAAAAAGAAAAGCCGTGTTTTTTTTTTTGGACAACTGCCATATATAAAACAGGCCCACTGCGACGCCGAACAGCATTTCATTTCATTTCATTTATTGGTTTTGTTTGGCCAGTACAGAGACTGCAAACAAGGGAGAGCAAGCTAAAGGCGCCTAGTAGCGCCTGACAGAGGCCTGCCCTCCCCATGTAAAAAAAAAAAAATCAAAGTGGCACTTGGCAATGGTACAAAGTTTCCATAAGTAACAGAAACTAGAAAAGCAGCGGATATATTGACAACGAAACAGAGATCAAGCATGCATAGAGCTAAGCACAACAAACTAAGATCAAAACATAACAAAGACAAAAACTGATTAGGATAGAAACACACCACAACTAGCTATAACAAAAATATTCATGAACAGTTTTCCTAAACCTGACCTCAGACATATTTTGTAGCGACAATTCTGTTAAATATGGATAGGTGTTTAATGTATGAGGAATTATGTGAGTTAGTTTTTGGAACCCATAGTTTGTACGGGATTTTGATGCATGGTATTGAGGGTGCCTAAGACTGTATGCTGTTTGGGCAATTAAATATGTGCTCTCGAAAGTCTGCCAGTTTCCTTTCATAAGGTTTCTGATATAAACAGCAAGCTTCTTGTGGTAAGCCGCCGTGATGGTTAGCAGTCTATGGTTGAGGAAGGAAGGACCTGTGCTCTCACTGTAATGTAAATTATCAATCGCTCGTACAGCTCTTTTTTGTAAAGTAAGTACTTTCACAAGATTGGTTGAGGTAGTCGTTCCCCAGATCAACAAACAATATTGTACATGCGAAAAGACTAGAGAGAAATAAATTTGTAGTTTGAATTTTCGAGGCAGTATTGTGCGAAATTTATTTAGGATACCAACAGAGCGAGCCATTTTAGTGCAAACGTAGTTTACATGATCTGACCAGAGTAAATGTTCTTCAAAAATGACTCCAAGGAACATTGTAGAGCTGACACGAGTTATAGGAGCTTGTTCGAAGTGAATTTGGAAGTTGTTCGGAACTTCCTTATTTTTGGCTCTAAACAGTATGTACTTTGTTTTCCTGACATTAAGTTCTAACTTATTTGATTTTAACCAAACAGACAATTGGGATAACCAACTATTGGAGGCTGCCTGCAAAATATTACTATCTTGCCCTGAAAAAAATACGTTAGTATCGTCTGCATAGATTATAATGTTGTCTGCTGGACGAAGGTTGACGATATCATTAATATATAATAAGAACAACGTTGGTCCTAGAACGGAGCCCTGTGGCACACCAGACATAATCTGACCGATCCCAGATGAAATACCGTTAATGATAGTTGTTTGAGATCGGTTGTCAAGGTAGCTAGCAAATAACGTTTAAGGAACGCCGCGTATTCCATAACACTGCATTTTTTCAAGCAATATCTTATGGTTAACCGAGTCAAACGCTTTCCTCATATCAAGGAATATGCCAACTGTTAGCAGTTTATTTTCTATGTTTTCAATTAGCTTTTCTTTGATTTCCAGTAAGGCGGCCTCAGTTGTTTTGTTTTTTTGAAATCCGTACTGTTGCTTGGAGATGACATGGTTTTTGTCGAGATATTGAGAAAGACGTGTGTTGATTGCAAGTTCTGCAATCTTAGAAAAAACTGAAAGAATGGAGATCGGCCGATAATTATTTAAATCATTAATGTCCCCCCTTTGTGAATGGCAGTGACACGAGCTATTTTCAACTGATGTGGAAATGTGCCTGTCGTGAACATTAGGTTAACTATATGTGCTAATGGTATCGCAATGACATCTGCTACTTTCTTGATCGGGACTGGAGCTATGCCATCGACACCTGGAGCACTATTACTGCGTAAGGAGTGAATAATGGTAATTATTTCTGAGTCAGTGCATGGTAACAAAAACATGGAATTACTTTGTTTACTGGTTATATAGACTGAGGCATCTTGATGTGGACCATCAGTTGATTTTGGCGGAAAAACAGATAAGAAATGCCCATTAAATTCATTTGCTAGTTCAGCGCCATCATAGTTCGCGCCATGAATGTGGAGTGAGACGGGTGCATTGGTTCTGTTTTTACCTAGAAGATCGTTAAGTGTATTCCATGTTCCCTTCGAGCCATCAGACATGGAGAACTTTCTCGCGTAATGATCACTTCTTGCTTTTTTAATGTCAGCGCCTAACTTATTGCGGAACGTTTTGAATTGACGGAGAATGTCAGTGTCTTTTGTTCTCACAAAACGAGAAAAAAGTCTGTTCTTTTCCTGTATGCGGTCATATAGTTGTTTTGAAATCCACGGCTTTCTTGATTTTCTATGAGTTCTGCGCGTTGCTTGCGGAAATGCAGTATTGTAGTGTTCTTGAATAGTAGATATAAAATTTGTGTACGATTGGCATGCATCCTCCTGTCTTAAAATATTACTCCAATCTGTGCTAGCACAAAGACGTCAAAACTCTGATAAGCTGTTTTCATCAATTCTTCTAAATGTGGAAGATTCCGGTTTACTCCTGTGTTGTTTTGGTTGACTCGGAACTATACAGAATATAGGCATATGGTCACTAATGCTTAATGTCAAAACGCCAGCCGGGACATCACTAGTGTAAATATTCGTAAAGCACACATCAATAAGCGTTTCAGAGTTGTCAGTAACTCTTGTTGGTGAGGAAATTAAGTTCACAAATCCATAGCTGTTGTACAAATCTAGCAAATTTCTCGTAACGGACGTTTGACCCAGAATATCAACATTTATATCACCAAGAAAAACCACTTCATAATTATTAAGAGAGACATATTCCAAAGTTTTTTCAACAAAGTTGCAAAACGCAGATACCGAACCTGAAGGCGGTCTGTATATACCTATAACAACAATTTTTCCGCAGCACAAAGACAAAGCTTCTACATCTTCATTCATTTCACAGCATTCAGGTAAACAGTGATAGCCGATTTCATTCCTCAAATAAATTGATAAGCCCCCTCCTCTTTTCTGTTGTCGCGCCAAAGATACGCATTTATAATTATCAATGTTAGGAGCATCATTATCATTGCTAAACCAAGTTTCAGAAAATACTAATACATCCCACTTTAACCTCAAAGTTGACAGCAACACAACCATTTCATCTATTTTGTTTTGCAGGCTTCGTGCGTTTAAATGAAAAAAACTGAGAGAATTGTTGAGAGACTTTCCAGAATTCAGCATGTACTTATTGAAAGAATCAATATCAAAATAGGTCATGATAGGTTTCTTTTTTCCCACAGAAGATCAGCGCGCGTGAAAACCTAAGGCTACCGAATGTTTACCAAGTCGTCTTCGCAAGCAATGCAGATTGCATTCTCTCCGGTTCTGTTCCTGACAAATATTTTGCCACCTCTCTGCCAGGTATACTGGTAGCCACACTGCTTTGCCTTTGAACGTGCCAGCCACAAGAGTCGCCTGTTGAAGGCTGTCAGGTTGTCAAAAAGGCGTATGTCTGATTGCTTAGCTTTCAGATCCTTTACTTTTGCTAGCCATTGTTCTTTTGTTTTCCGGCTGACAAAGCGGATCAGCACAGGAGGCGTTTTGTCCTCATTTTTCCTGTGAGGAAGTCTGTGCACACCTTCAATTTCACTCTCAGTGACCGGTTCAAGGCTCAAAGACAATGCAAGGTCGTTCACAACAGCCAACACGTTTTCGTTCTCAGTGTATTTCAGACCATGTATCTCAAGATTCTGGCGTCGTCCGTACTGTTCAAGGTCATTTATTTGCCTTTTCAATCGACCCACCTCAGCCTCAGATCCAACCGATTCTACGACTTCAAGACGTTTGTTCAGATTTTGTATTTCCGTATCGTGTCGTTTTTGCGTTTCTAGAAGCTCGTCATACTTGGCTGACATCATCTGCACTGACTGTTCAAGACTTTCTATAACTTCTTTCAAGCTACTTAGAGCGTCGACTTTCTCTTTCATCTGCAAGAGAACAGTTAACTTGGCGTTGATTTGCGATAGTTCAGCATTGTGCTCACATGCCTGTTCATTTTTCGACTTTTCATTCGACTTTCCCCCTCTGGTTCTGGCAAGTATGCAAGTCGGACACTTCCATGTGGTCTTGGAGGCTTTCCCCTTTGTACTTTTTACATAACCTCCAGAACAGTTTCCATTGTGGTAACTGCAACTGCATTCGTCACAAGTGATACACTCGTCGCCATCATCAAGTATCTCTTTACATGCAATACAAATAGTATTCTCCGGCATTGCTCGGGACTACAACAGAGGATAAAGTGCAATAGGCAACGAAGTAAGGTGACACTCGCACTACAGTATCATGGCAGCGGCAGCAGCAGCAAAGACGAATACTATAGGTAGCCCTAACAGTGATAAGTATAAATGCCCACCAACCTGTAAAATAGACGAACTCGGTCACGGAATGTCTGCACGGCGCCGCTGCCACTGCCAAAGTGACTGCAGTGCACTGGAAAACGAACGCCCCCCTGATGAAGCCGATAACAGCAGACGAAGCTCAATTCAGTGAAGACAGATGGCAGCAGGGGAGAATCCGGCCAGGACTTGAAATACGGTTGCTCTGAACGCTTGGAACAGCGATGTAGCCGATGAGTAGGCTCCGCGGTCGTTTCCAAAGCTCGGGCAGCGCTCCTGTAAAATAGACGAACTCGGTCACGGAATGTCTGCACGGCGCCGCTGCCACTGCCAAAGTCAGCATGATGCTATAGGCCGTACTTCGAGAAACTCTCAGTAACTACCGCGTCCCCTGCTCGGCTGACGAATACTCGAGCTTTGATGTGTGCCGTTCCGTTACCAGGGTTCCTTTAAATAAGAAAAAAAAACACATTACAACTTAGTACCCTGCTCCTCCTCCACATGGGGTGAGGAGATAGCAGTCTTAGCTGTACCTTATTCTCTCCCCTTTTTTTGATGGCAAGTGATCCCGGAGATCCTTGATTATCAGATTTGTGAAACTTCCCACGCAACCTGGACATCGAAATTTGGCGCTCTGACTAGGTCCGAAATTTGGACGCCATCATATACTGTCGCGCCACCTACGGCTTTCAGATCAGCTTCTAAGCGATCAGTAGAACACGAATGGGAGAAACAAATGTAGCGGGGAAACGCCAATAGCTGGCTGCCCAGCTAATAGGCAGAGCCACGGCCTCGTGCACGAAGTCGAAATAAAGTTGAAAATAACTTTTCGATGTTCTAAGCCAAATGGGAAACTGACTAGAAAACAGAAGCATGTATGTTTGTCACACTCTGTTAAGTAGTAATCATTGAGCTGATGCTCATACTTTGCACCCTTTCATATTGAAAGGGCCTAACACAATCTCGGTGTTACATGTGACGAAAGCCCTGCCATTGTTTTGATTGCGAAAACGTTTATTTAGGGCCTGCAGTAGAACGCGCGCGCTCCGGACGGGGCCTACGTCGTCCTCCCAAAATTTCTTGCTGGTCACGAGTCTCGTACGTCCCTTTGAAAATGCTGCGTGTGTGTGTGTTTTGTGTGTATGTGCTCCGCTTCAATTTTATCGCTTTCATATTTAAAGTAGGCTGCCATGAAGATTACCAGGTTAGCATCTTAAGTGATTAAAAATGGCCTTAAATGCCTACAGCTTTATTCTCTACATCAGGCGCATCGTTTTCATCTACGTTTTTAAAACGTAACGAAATTAATAACATGCAGACACGATGTCCTTTTCCCTCTCACCGTGAAGTACGCATGAAATCCACGCAGCTGCCTCTGTTCAACAAGGATGAACACTTGGTGCACATCCACTTCGTTCAAGTAAACCGCAGGAAAAGCCATGCCGAAGCTTCTCTAGTAATTTCTGATGCTTCCTGGTTACGATAAATGCCGATCGAGAAATCGGTGTATAGACTGTATTTTGGTAATTTCTAACCTCGTAAGGCAAAGGGAGCTAATTGCTCTAATGTGGTGAGCAAGGTACAGAACGCTTAAAGCTTAGCGCGTGGTACAGTGATCTGAAGGTAATGGCTATGTATACGTCCAAGCACTGTGCGGCAGGCAGACAGTGCGTTGTGGGATAGTATAACTCTGCTGCAGGTGGCGAGTATCCAATACAAACGCCAAGTAAAAACTGGGAGAAAGTCCATCATGTTCGGTGAAATGTGCCTGGAGAAACAAGGCACAATTCAGCGCTCAACAATACTTTACTGCTCGCACTTCTGGACGCAGCGATGCAACTGGATTAACTGAGTTTCATAAGGCACGGCAGAAGCTCCTTTTCGTGTCTGCTCTCATCGGAAATAAGTTATTCGTCTGCCAATACGATATCAAAAGGCGGTGGCGATTCTCGCTTCTCGAATCTAGACGGTTCTCGATTTTCACCTGCACAAACAAAAAAAGCGCAAAAAGGGGGAAAAAGAAGAGAGCTGCCGGGCTAGTTCGTGATGCATTTTTGAAGAAGTTAGCGCAAAAAACGGACGAGGGACGAAAGGACACATAAGACGTGTGGGGTTAAAATGGGGGGATAAATGCGTATTCCCCGTTTAAGCGCGGCTGACTCAGTTCAAAACCGCGCGGACCCCACCCCGTGGTCGCGTACGCTACTGAGCGCACGCCGACCACGGCGGGCCGTGCTCTACGGGAACAAAGGAACGACACACTGGCTGACACAAACAAGGCATTTATTGCTATAACAACAATAACGCCAGCTAGCAACAAAATACACTGAGGAATCTAGGATGTCCGACTCACCAGCACGGCTACGAGCGAACGTCCGCCCACGCTAGGGCAAAGGGAAGCTCCGAGGCCCGACGGGACGAGGTGGCGGGAGTAAGTTCCAACCACGAGAGGCCCGCGGCACAGAGCGGAGCTTTGCGCGTGAACGTCCACACGCTATCCTGTCCCAGGGAGAAGAGAGCCAGCTATCCCCCGCGCGCGCGCAGCAAAACGCCATCCGTGGCGCTGGTGTCGCTACGACGCGAGCGCCCTCCCCTGTTAGTTAAAGTAACCAAAACAGAAGAGCGCGTTTCGGAGGAGCTAACAGTGGGGTGTGCAATGCGGGAAAGCGAACGCAGGGGACGAAGGCGTCCCCACATCCCCCCAACCTTAAATAGACCCACGCGCCTGCAAGTTACATGCTATGGAGGAGTCTCCTGGTCTTCATGCACTTGAGGCAGGTCGTGCAGCGGAGGTCACGCCGACAGGGTGCACGCAGTCTTCCGCGGTATTCCGAAGGCGGCGTGAAGGTCTCCGCTGGGACGACTCGCATGGCCCGCGGACTATGTGCCCGCAGGCCCGCGAAGAGGAGGGCCGGTTGACCACTGCAGGCCAAGATTCCGCAGTAGTCGCCAGGGCAGCAGCAGCCGGAGGTGGCTGCTGTCTGGTCTCGCCACGGCTGCCCCGGATGGATGCGGCGAACAGGATACAGGCCGCTCCGTCGCAGCAGGCGGCAGCGAGACGATGTGCACAGGACAGCAAGCCGCAGTGGCTCCGCTGGATCTGAAAGATTGCCAAAACACACTCCGCATGCCTTTAACGTAGGTCACGGGAGGGTAAACGGCGTACACAAAGGCCTGGTGGCTCAATGCTCAACTCGCTAGCAAAACGTGTCGGGCGGCTGTGCAATGCAAAGTTCGAGTGAACAAAGCCCTTTCTTGAGTTGAACGAGAATGCTCGGTTCACGCGAGGTTAAAAAAAACGGGTGGGCCAGCAAAGTGCGCCCCCTCTCAATACCACGGTCCGGTGGTCGTGTCACTTTTGACAAGGTGCAGGCGGCTATGAATAGCCTTAGGCCTCAATGCCACTGTGAAGGTCGACGACCCCCAACAAAAGAAAGACCCGAAACGGGTTTCGTGCGCGCAGCCGCGAGGAGACATCAGCGTTGTGGGGTGGTCCTCCCCGCTCACTGCACGAAGCAGCTGCTGAGTGATCGGCGCCCACCGTATCGGACGGTGTCGGAACGCCCGGGGCCGAGCTGCAATACCAGCGAGCTCGTTACGGTACCCGTGGCCCCAGGCCACCCGGCTCCCAGAGCCGCGACTCCCAGAGTCGAAAAAGAGACAGCGAGAAAATATATACAGAAAACTCGGACCACCCACGCGGCTTCCGTACTCACTCGCTTCGGGCTCGGCAACTCCGCGGGCGCTAGGCCTCGCGCTCCCTCGATGCGGACCAAGTGGTTCTTGAATTCCAGGAAGAAAACTTCACAAAAAAAAACATGCTGAGCATGTCGAAAAGTTCAAACATGCTGCAGCGCAATACACCTCGCACTCAAGAAAGCATGCCGCAGGTCCTAGCGATCAAAATTCACTCTAGGCCTAGCACTTGTCAAGTCCGGACAAAGCGTTCCTCGAACCGAACAGACTGTCGTGCAATGTTCCAAGAGCAGGCCCCACGTTGGGCTGCCAGATGTGGGGTTAAAATGGGGGGATAAATGCGTATTCCCCGTTTAAGCGCGGCTGACTCAGTTCAAAACCGCGCGGACCCCACCCCGTGGTCGCGTACGCTACTGAGCGCACGCCGACCACGGCGGGCCGTGCTCTACGGGAACAAAGGAACGACACACTGGCTGACACAAACAAGGCATTTATTGCTATAACAACAATAACGCCAGCTAGCAACAAAATACACTGAGGAATCTAGGATGTCCGACTCACCAGCACGGCTACGAGCGAACGTCCGCCCACGCTAGGGCAAAGGGAAGCTCCGAGGCCCGACGGGACGAGGTGGCGGGAGTAAGTTCCAACCACGAGAGGCCCGCGGCACAGAGCGGAGCTTTGCGCGTGAACGTCCACACGCTATCCTGTCCCAGGGAGAAGAGAGCCAGCTATCCCCCGCGCGCGCGCAGCAAAACGCCATCCGTGGCGCTGGTGTCGCTACGACGCGAGCGCCCTCCCCTGTTAGTTAAAGTAACCAAAACAGAAGAGCGCGTTTCGGAGGAGCTAACAACAGTGGGGTGTGCAATGCGGGAAAGCGAACGCAGGGGACGAAGGCGTCCCCACAGACGTAAGCGCTCGTGAATGTCTTATGTGCCCTTTCTTCTGTCCCTCGTTCGTTTTTTGCGCTCCTGCGACAGCGATGGGATTGCAATCAAAATGAAAATAAAAAAAAAACATTCGGCAAAAAGGCGCACGGATAGTAGGAGACCTAGTGCAATGATTTCATTCTAACTCCATCTCATTCTGATTCTGATTTTTTTTTCTTTTCATTTTGATTGCAATCTCCTCGCTGTCGCTGCAGGTGGGTGGTTGGAAGAATGGAATGAAATCGGGCGAAAATAATTAAATCATAGCGGCGTCACATTCAGAATATGCCTTCCATCAACTATTTACGAACAATCGATAGCACAATGTGTATAGAGCATTTTTATAAGGGTGGCCAGTTGGGTAACTCTAAAAAAAAACTTCCAGAGAATATCGAGAACAAAAAATATTCCTGACTTTTTTACTTTTGAGGGCTTAAAAATTAACGATAAGTGCTGTAGTAGGATACAACTTAAAAAAAAACAGCAGTTGCTAACATTGGGCCGGGGTCCGCGGTATTCTGTATTACTCCGCTGGCCAATCGCAACAGTAAACGAAAGCAGCTTTTTAATGTTTTGCTATATCAAACAATCCACGCATCAAAATTCTAGCGCTCATAATTTTTTTTGTGTGGTTCAGGTAATAAGAGACGTTTAAGCAGTGGACTACTTTTTTTGTCGTGGAGGAATTTTGTGCGCGGAGGCTGAATGTGGGCGGAGCTTCACTTCAGACTTAAGTTGTATCGTTACTATAAAAGTATAGTAACGATAATGCGGGCTACGAGGCCTCTTAACTGCTGTCCTTTCGGGATGATCGAAGTGGCGGCCGAGTAACTCGTATGCGATGGACTGACGAACAACATATTATACAGAGCAAAAATGGCAAGAGCAACGTAGGTCCTCATCGGTATAGCTGTCAAGATGCGACGACGACAGTCGGTAGACTGGTTGGCATGCAGATACCGTTGCTAACGCAGAGGTCTGTCAAAAAAGAGACCAAGGACGACGACTCCACCACGACAAACGACCGCGTATCATCGTAATGCGGGAGGTTTTCAGGCTAGGGAAGCCGACAAAAGCGGTCCGCGGAAGGTCGCCCCAATCCGAATCCCACATTCGGGAGACCCAAGACAGATCGGAATAACTTTACGCGAATAACAGCACACCGGATGACGCGTCGGTGCCTGAATAGCAGTGCTTGTCTCCACCGTAAACGTATTAGAAAAAAAAAACGAAAGAAGCGACGACATTTCATATGTTCAGACTTTAACACTGACCGGTGTTGACCACATTTTCCAGATTGTAAATTCCAGTCGACGCCGGTCCACCGGACCCTTCTGCGACGATAATGCGCCTGGTGCGACCACAGGATTGGGGTGGGCCATTTCGGCGATTGCCGATAGCGAATTTGAAGTAACAGAGAATGCAAATGCCCGTCGAGAGTAGTTCTCGCAGTCATGACCTCAAATCGACGATTGCTTACATCGCAGGGTGCGTACCATGAGCGGGAAATGCCAATATGTCCTGGTGTGCCGAACAGTGCTCAAGGCAGCCGGGGCCACTCGTCGGTGTCGTTTATATTAATGCAGGCGGGCGCCCAACATACTTTTGGACAAATTATTTAAAATCTACTATTGGTCCTATCGAAGGAGTGAGAGAGACAACTTTATTGCCACAGAATGGTGGGATTTAGGGCAGGTGGGCTTGGTGTGGACCCCAGGTGGGGGCGACTTCCTGGGCCCACGAAATGAGTGCCAGTTGGATGCTCTTGTCTGGCCTTTTGAGGAGTTGGTTCCATCCCTCCTCGGAGAGAGCGGTCAGTAAGGTTCGAGGGGGCGGATTTCCCGCGCAACCCCAGAAGATGTGCGCCTGGGTGGCGATTTCTCCCTGGTTACAATTTTGGCAGACGGGGTCGTATTGCCCATCTGTGATGAGTGAAAAGCTAGAATGGCTAAGGATGGAGTTTGTCTGCAGCCTGCGGAGCAAGGTGGCTTGCGCTCGATTCAAGTCGGGGTGGGGAGGCGGGAACTGGCGTCTCATCTCTCTGTGGAGGTTGGTAATTTCGGCAAAGGTCTGGGGAGCCTCGGCAAGAGCGTCTGGGTCCGTGGGGCCAGCCGCCCGGTTGTTTAGTCCTCGGGCTAATCGGTCGACCCCTTCGTTTCCAGAGTTTCCCGCGTGGGCGGGTACCCGGAGGCCAGGTTGATCTTATGGTCGGGAGTGCAGCCGCGAAGGATGCGTGCAGCGAGGTGGCAGAAAAAACCTGCCGAGTAATTTTGGATCGCTCTTTTGGAGTCGCTTATAGGACTGTGCGCATACGTGTGTCGGCGATGGCCAGCGCGATGGCGGTTTCTTCTGCCGCTGTGGGAAAGTGGGCTCGTACTGTGGCGGTTGACGAGAGTGGATTGTGGCGTGGTTGCACAAGCCACGTATGTGTTTGCATTTTGCCGTGGAGCATCTACGTATATTCCGTGTTCGTCGGCAAGGTACGTGGCATCTAGTGTATGGGCTTTCAGCTGGCGGCGCGTATCATGGCGGCCAGGTAGCATGTTTTTGGGGATTGGTTTTATGACAAGGTGGCGATGGACCTCTATCGGAATGGGAGCCGCGGCGTCGACGTCTCCTATGGGGTTGATGTTGAGACGGTGAAGTATGAGCCGCCCGTGTTTGATGCGGAAGAGGCGATGGATTTGGGCGGTCTTGTGTACCTCTATGAGTTCTGGGAGGCACACGCAGTTAATTACAATTCGTTAAAGGTAGATACAATGAACAACTCGGCTTTCAAGCGTTTGAAGAAAGTTTAAAATTGGAAAATTGGTTTTTGAGGAAACGAAATGGCGTAGTATCTGTCTCTCATCTCGGTGGACACCCGAACCGCGCCGTAAGAGAAAGGATAAAGAAAGGATTAAAAGACGAAAGGAAAAAATTGGCGGGGGCTTAGCTTTGGTTAAGCCTGGTAGGTTGCGAAAGCAAAAGCGCAGCGCCTTCAACTGAAGGAACGCAGTGCGCCGCGTCTAAAGGTCACGCGTGGCTACCGGCCGCCTCTGCGCGACGACTCAAAGCGTCTTCGGAATTTTTTTTTATATTTTGTTTTTGATGTTGTTGCGACTGAGAAAAAGAAAACATAATCTACAGCTGGTATGACGTCACAGCGGCAGTAGCGCGGCATACATACACCGTAACTGCAGCCGGGCCGTGGCCGCCGCGATCTGCACCGGCGATCGCGGAGGCCATGGCCGGGCTCTCTGAAGGAGCGAGTTGGACGCCCATAATGTTGTTGTTGTTGTTGAAAACTTTTATTGTCCAACAGATAAGGACCACACCGCCTGGGCCACTCTGTCTCACCCCCCCCCCTCCCCCCTTTTAAGGGGGAGGGGACTTAGGTGCGGCCCAGCCGCACGGGATGGTCGCAGTCGATGCTGGCCGGGTTGGTTTCGCCGGCGGCCTCTTCTGCCAGTTGGACGGCGGTGAGTTGGAGCTCAGGGTCCGAGCTCCGCAACAAGGTTTCCCAGGCTTCCCTACTGCTAATGTTTTGCGCCGTGCCTGGGGAGTAAGTGCACTCCCAAATTATGTGGTCGAGGGTTCCTCTCGCCCCACACTTTTTACATTTATCGTCCTCGCAGTCCGATCGGATATGTTTATTTAGTTCTGGGTTCGGGTATACTCCAGTCTGCAGGCGTCTCCACGCCGTCGCCTGACTCCTATTTAACGCCGTGTTTGGTGGGGGAAAACACCTCCGGCATTGCCTGTAGTGTTCTATAATCTCTTGATACGAGGTTAATCGCCCTTCTATATCATATTCGGCCTAGCCGACCCTTCCTGTACAGCTCGTAGGTAGAGATCTTGAGCTGCACTGTGGGCCGCCTCGTTACCGCTACAGATTCGTGCGCCGGGGTCCAGATGATGTTGATCGTCCTATCAATCGCTCCTTGTGTTAAAATTTTGGCGGTGAGGGGTATTACCCTCCCTCTACTGAAATTTTGGATTGCAGTTTTACTGTCGCTAATAATGTATCTAGCTTTGGTGCCAAGCCCCCCCCCCCCCATGTATACCACTGCTACGGTCATTTATCGACTGTGTCTGTCCCCTGCCGCATCTACGTAGGCGACTTCATTTCGGGATTTGCCCCGATATATTGTTTCTATCGCTTCCGCCCTTTTCTGTCGCCTTTTCTTATTATTCTCAGGGTGCATGTTTTTGGGTAGGGGAGGGATTCGTAGGTGCGCCCTGATTTCCCTGTCAATGTCGACCCCATCCTTTTGCCCCCTGTCTGTGGCCATTCCAATATTACTGAGCGTAGCTCTTCCCACTCGCGTCGTGCTGAGTCTTTCAAGTTGCGAGGTTTTAACCGCTTCCGTGATTTCTGCAATCGTATTGTGCAGTCCTAGGGCCAGTAGCTTCTCCGTTGATGTACATGTCGGGAGCCCTAGAGCCTTTTTTTACGCCTTTCCTGACTAGCGCGTCTATCTTGCTCCTCTCATCTGCCTTTAGGTTCAGATATGGCGTGGCGTAGCCCACTCTACTAATGATGAAGGCCTGTACCAATCTCAGGATGTTTTTTTCCTTGAGGCCGCCTCCCTTACGTGAGACCCTCCTGATGAGGTTTAATGTCTAGGTCGCGTGGTTTTCTAACTTGTTAATTGTGATTGTGTTTCTTCCATGTGTTTTTAAGTAGAGGCCTCGTATTGTGTCTACTTTTGGTATCTCCCTTCCATCCACGTACACCTGTGGGTCAGAGGGAGGTTTTTTCCTGAGTGCTTTGTCATTATACACGAAGATTTCTGATTTTTTCAGCATAATCTACAGCTGGTATGACGTCACAGCGGCAGTAGCGCCTGCGCGGCGCGGTGTATACCTGCAGCCGAGGAAGGAGCGAGTTGGTCGCCCATATTCATTCCGCTAAAGGTCAAACGTAACTGCGGCCGGGTCACGCGAAGGCTTGAAAGTGCGAGCAGTATTGCTTTCGCAATAAAAAGGGGTGTCGTAGTGGAGGTCTCCGGAATAATTTCGACCACCTGCAGAACTTTCATGTGCACTGATATCGCACAACACACGGGCACCTTTGGCGTTTCGCCTCCACCGAAACGTGGCCTCCGCGGCCAGGTTAAAACCCAAGAACTGCGATCCGGCCGTGACGGCCGCGGAAGAATACTGCATCATCGGCGCTTTCTGCAGATTTATTATAGTGCAAACAAGTAAAGCTGCAACTAGTGCCTAGTAGAAGAGAATATTTAACATAACCAGAGGTCACCTCGCGTTTCATACCAACAAGATGAGCAATGGCTGCTTGTACACATCCATGTCACGCCCAGAAATTCTGCACATGCGCATTTATCAAAGCGAAGTTGTTTTTGCACGCAATTTTTAGCATATCGTAAGACTGCACCACAACAGTCAATATATCCGCAGATAACTTCTCGGGTCGCTTGTAATTTCTTGCTCTTCAGTGTCAAAAACGCACCCCATTGGTTTTTTATGGCAATCTTTACTACTTGGTGCCAGCGCAGGCGAAGCTTTAAAAGCCAGGTTTTTCTACTCATCGGAAGATTAGACTATCCCCCACCAACATCTCCAGAAGAGTATGTCACAATATTCCACAGTTGCCTCTTAATTGTGATGTCCAAGACAGCAGGACTTGAAAGAACATAGCACTGGGGCGCAGTGGTGGTAACTGGAGCATTTCGGAGGGAACTTCGAGCTCTCACGGTAAATGCTAAATAGTTTACCATTATCTTCATGCGCTCATTTAGCGAATCCACAGTTTGTGTAGCAAGCTGCAGAAAAACATGGAGGGGACACTTAAGCTCCGCCCTAAAGGTATGACGTGATAGAATTGGTCATTATCTACACTGCATTCATAGATCCCTGGCAGTCTTCATACCACCCCTGGCCCAGTGGTGTATAGGGTAAACGATGCTGCACTGCCTTGCGATGGCAGCTGCTCCCAGCGGTGGGGCTTGTGCAACCCAGGTTGCTCTTCCCGAGCGGCCAATCATTAATTTAGCTGCCACCTGCCACGGTGCGCAGTTTGCTCGCAATCCCGTAGCTATCCAATAGGCATTGAAACTCCTCTGGACGTTCTGGGGACGTTCAGGATGTCTTCAGGACGTCCAAGAGACGTTCAGTGTTTATTGGGCTATAGGTTGTGATTGCACCGCCATGTCACGCGACCTAGGCAGCCCATCTGCATCTTAGGTCGCTTCTCTGGATTTTTTGCGGATTTTTCGCTCACGGTCAGCGACGTCGACGTTGGATTTTCTGCCCCGCGAGCTCCTTAATGCTGCGGCGTTAATAATGCCAGCGGCACGTAGCCTCGGAAGCAGGAGCAGTCATGACTGTGCCTGTGGATGGGGCGAAATAAGAGGGAGTTGCCTATTGGTCGGTGCAGACAGAGAAGCATTCCACTCGCGTTGAGTCTTGCAAAAGGGTTCTACCAGCCGAAAAGAAATTGTTCGATTAACACAGCTTCTCAAGCATGCATGCAGTGAGGATCGAAGACGCATTTTCGGTCTCTTTTCGTGCGGCAAACTTTACTCTCGTGCCACTTTGTGCTAATTGTATAATTATTGAGCCGGCGAAGCCGCGGGGAAGAAGCTGATAGCTGGCAACCATGGTGTAAGAGTTCTGGAAACACAAAAGAAAAAAGCTAATGTCAGAAGTGGGTTTCGAACCTACGCCCGGAAGACCGGACTGCGACCTGAACGCAGCGCCTTGGACCGCTCGGCCATCCTGCCATTCTTTTTTTATTTATTGCCTGGCTTTGACATTACACAACAAAATGGCGGGTCACAATGAACACTTGGTGTTGATATAGTCAGCCTGCCAGGGGCTGGCTTCGTCACTTTAAAATTCATTTAGAGCTACCAAAGGCTCCACCCTTGACAACCACTCGGAAGCCTCGCCAACAGCTTTGACCCTATCAACAAACCGGTGCACAGTTTCACGAAAATAAATTCGTGCTGGCCTCGCGTCGGGATCACAGTAATATCCTGCCATTCTCGCGCGCCAAATACTGTGGAGGCCCAATAACATTATGAGATCGAAAGGTACTCCGTCCTCGTTTTCAATGGGCAGATACCGTATTCCATGGGGGTGAAGTGGAAATTGTTTCTTTATAGTCCTTCGAAGTACGTCCCAAAAGTAAACCGCTTCCCAACAATGCAGAAACACGTGATCTATCGTTTCTGGTTGCTTGCAGATAAGGCAGTGATGACCCCACGGTAGAAATAAGCCCTTATCCTGTAAAAACATTTTGACTGATAACGTTCCAGTGTGCAACTTGAAAAAAAAAAGTTTTAACCCCTGGCTCAACGTGCATTCTCTTTACCCTTTTTAACACATTCCTTCCAGGGCCTCCACTGTACAAGGCCCTATACATGGGTTCCGGCAAGACAAATTCACACAAATCCTTATACAATTTTTTCCTGTTCACTGTAGATAAATATTCGTTGGAAAACCTCGTTGAGAGAAATCGGACACTTGCGACAACTTCTCTGAAGTACCCAAAAATTCCGCCTGATAGGGTTTCGGTTGCAACAACAAAGTCAGGCAGCGCGCGCCCCATCCTTACTTGGCACGCGGAGCGCAAAA
Organism: Amblyomma mixtum; assembly: GCF_055824585.1. Taxonomy (NCBI): domain Eukaryota; kingdom Metazoa; phylum Arthropoda; class Arachnida; order Ixodida; family Ixodidae; genus Amblyomma; species Amblyomma mixtum. The sequence continues at coordinate 230,660,171 of NC_143013.1, forward strand.
ACGGATCACTGACATCACGCAGAAGCATAAATCTGTTAACAATCTGCCGCAAGAAAAGGTGTCCCAGACCCACTCCACCATCCTTCACTTTTCTAAACAAATTCGTCCGGCTGCACCTTTCCCATTGTGCAGCCCACACAAAAACAGCAAAAATCCGATGTAGCTTTTGTATGCTCATTCTTCCACAATGCAACACTTGCATCGCATACCACACCTTACTGATAAAGAAAAGGTTGCACACGGCGGCTCTAGCGAAAATTGATAAGCCTGTTCCTTTCCATCTTTCCGCCTTCTCACGCACATCCTGGGTCTGCACTCTCCAATATGTTTCGCTATCGCGATAGCTTTCTAGCGGGACTCCAAGGTACTTCGTTGGGGTCTTCACCCAGGGTACGTTTGCAAAGTGGTCCATCGTCGTTTGCCATGCTCCGTGCCAGAGCCCCACTGACTTGGACCAGTTCACTCTGCTGCCAGAGGTTTTGCAGAATTCAGCGACACATTCAACGGCCTCTGTTACACCTTATCGATTAACGGAAAAAACCGCTAAATCATCCGCATATGCCAGCAGCTTCACCTCCTCAGCTTGCAGCCGAAAACCAGTTATTCTCTTGTTTTCGATTATGTTTAAACACAGTCTCGATGTAAATGGCAAACAGAAGAGGGCTGAGGGGGCAGCCTTGACGTACCGAACGCTGCACACGAATGGGGGCCCGCAGACAGTGGTTAACAATCAATCTCGTCGTACAGTTCCGATACGCCAAGGCGACTCCCTCCCTGATGACATAACCAACATTCACGTAATCAAGTATGCACAGCAAAATTTTATGCGCGACACAGTCGAACGCCTTTTCGAGATCAAGCTGCAAGATGGCAACGCGACTATTTGTAAAATCACAGCACTCGAGCACACATCTTGTCTTGTTTATGTTAGACAGAATAGACCGGCCTTTTATCCCACACGTTTGATGGGGTCCAACAATTACCTGGATCACACACTGTAACCTTTGCGCCAACACTTTCATATAAATTTTATAATCAACATTCGTGAGAGCGATTGGCCTGTACCCTGTTACGTGTCGTAAATTGTCAGCTTCATCCGTTTTCGGAATTAAGACAGTGTGTGATTTACCATAGGAAGGAGGCAATTGACGTACGTCGTAAACTTCATTAAAGACCGTCTTCAACACTGGCGCGATTCTGCTCTTAAATGATTTGTAAAACGCCGCGCTTAACCGGTCTGGTCCTGGTGATTTCCCAGAATTTAAATTGTCTATTGCCATTTCTACCTCTGATTCGGTTATTGCGAGCTCTAAAACGTCTTTCTGCTCGTCGCTGAGTCGCGGCAGTGCCTCAAGAAACCTGTCCTTAAACGTATTCATGTCTGCATCCTGTAATGCGAAGAGCGCCTGATAGTATTCAAAAAACGCACGCTTTATGTGTTCGTTTTCGTCTGATAAAATGCCACCCCATTCTATGCTATCAATGTGATTTCGCCGAGCATGAGCCTTTTCAATTCCCAACGCTCGTTTCGACGGCGTCTCCCCTGCTGCTACATCTTCCGCTCTGGCCCGCACCAACGCTCCACGATAACGGTCCTCTTCTATTAGTTGAATTTTTGGTTTTATTTTCCTGTTGTCATCGATCCATTTACCAGGTGCTTCACTTTCCTTTTCTAGCAGTTTTGCAAGCATACATCTTAGATTGCGTTCGTTTAGATTCTCTTCGTACGCAATGGCACTAGACCGTTCAACTGCTTTAATTTTAACCTGTGCTTTGCAAAGTTCCCACTGTTGCCATATTTTCAGCTCACTACTAGGCTCTATTTTGCTTATTTCTTCAATTACTGCACAGCTAAAGTCATCGTCCTTAATTAGCTTGTTATTTATTTTCCACAGATCCCAACTAAAAGCACTGCCCCGTTTTTTCAATCCTATCCCACACACTACTAAACAGTGGTCCGAAAAAGCCACCGGCACTACATGGTAACTGTTGCATTTTGGAATCACATCCAGCGATACATAAATGCGGTCAAGCCGAGCATGGCTTGTCCTCTGAAAGTGTGTGTACTTCACACCGCACGCGCCTTGCAAACACTCTGCCACATCCTCAAGGTTCCATTTATATATTATTTGCGACAGTATCTTCGTACTTGCGTCCCTGAACACCCTTGCACTGGTTTTATCGCAGCCACTTAGGACGCAGTTGAAGTCGCGCATGATGATAAGCTGTTTCTCGGAACTAAGACGCTGTTCAACACTTCGAAAAAACGCAGCCCTTTCGTCCGTAACATTTGGTGCGTACACACAGACAATTCGCCACTCAATGTTGTTCAATGTAAAATCGATAGCGACACAACGACCTGAAGGACACGAGAAATGAGCTTGCACGACAAGACCCGGCAACTTCTTTGCCATCCTGACAGAACGCTGGTGCACTGAGATCGGCGCAGAGTGAAGCCTTCCTTTTTGGTCTTGCAGGCATAAAAAAGTAATGTCAGAAGTGGGATTCGAACCCACGCCCGGAAGACCGGACTGCGACCTGAACGCAGCGCCTTGGACCGCTCGGCCATCCTGACAGAACGTGGGTGCATTGAGATCGGCGCAGAGTGAACCGTTCCTTTTTGGTCATGCAGGCATAAAAAAAGTGATGTCAGAAGTGGGATTCGAACCCACGCCCGGAAGACCGGACTGCGACCTGAACGCAGCGCCTCGGACCGCTCGGCCATCCTGACAGAACGCTGGGGCACTGAGATCGGCGCGGAGTGAAGCCTTCCTTTTTGGTCTTGCAGGCATAAAAAAAAAGTGATGTCAGAAGTGGGATTCGAACCCACGCCCGTAAGACAGGACTGCGACCTGAACGCAGCGCCTTGGACCGCTCGGCCATCCTGACATTTTTGTTTTCTTTATTGCCTGGCTTTGGCTCATGACATTGCACAACAAAAATACACATAACGCTTTATACATGCGACACTGTCGTGGTCAGCCAGCACGAGACTGGCTTCGTCAGATTAAAATTCCCGCAACATACACAACGGCTCTAGTCTTGAGAGCCACTCGGGAGGCTCCGCAACTGCTTTTTGGATGGCAAGAAACCAGTCCATTCTTTCCCGAAAATAAGTTCGGGCCGGTCGTGCGTCTTTGTCACAATGGTAGCCTGCCATTCTGGAGCGCCATATACAGTGGAGGCCCAAGAGCATTATGAGATCAAAAGGTGCCCCCTCCTCATTATCAGTGCTTAAATAGCGAATTCCGTGCGCGTCAAGTGGTAGCTCTTTCTTTATGGTCCTTTGTAACACGTCCCAAAAATAAACCCCTTCCCAGCAATGCAAAAAAACATGGTCTATTGTTGCAGGCTGTTTACAAATTAAGCAGTTCGATCCCCACGGTAAAAATAAATCCTTTCCCTCTAGAAACTTTTTAACTGGTAACGTCCCGGTGCGTAACTTAAAAAAGAAAGTCTTCACTCCTGGTGGCACCTGCATTTTCTTCACCCTTTTTGAAAAATCCCCTCCGGGGCCTCCACTGTACAAGGCCCTGTACATGGGCTCTGGGAAAACGATATCACAAAGATCATTGTACAACTTTTTCCTTTTACTTTTCCACAAATAATCGGTGGAAAAACGTGCCGAAAGAAACCGAACGCTTGCTACAATCTCTTTATAGTAACCAAAAGTTCCACCAGAGAGCTCTCCTGTGGATACCACAAACTCCGGCAGCAATCGCCGCAGCTTCACTTGGCACACGGTGCGCAAGAACGGGTCTGTGACGTCGCGAAAACAAAAAACGGTTCACCAACTGCCTTAAAAAGAGGTGCCCTACCCCCCGTCTTTTACCCGCCGGAACAGGTTCGTTCTGCTACAACGCTCCCATTCGGACGCCCATATGAAAACTGCAAAAATCCTGTGTAGCTTCTGAACGTTCACACGCGAGCAATGCAAAACCTGCATCACATACCAGAGTTTGCTAATAAAAGAAAGATTGCAGACTGTAGCTCTGGCGAAAATTGAAAGGCTGGTGCCTTTCCATTTCCCAGCTCGGTCACGTGCGTCTTTAGTTTGCTCTTTCCAATAGTCCTCGCTATCGCGATAAGCATCGAGCGGAACGCCCAAATACTTGCCCGGGGTCGTCGGCCACGGTACGTTGGCGAAATGGTCCGGGTGGGATGGCCACCATCCATGCCAGAGCCCAAGGCACTTGGACCAGTTAACCCCGCTACCTGTGACTTCGCTGAACGCGCGTACACACCCGACAGCTTCACTTATGCTCCCCTGATCAACCGTAAATACTGCAACGTCATCTGCATAGGCCAGCAGCTTAACTTCAGCTGCTTGTAGCCTAAAGCCATAAATACTATTGTTTTCTATGATTTTCATGCACAGCGTTTCGATGTAAATACAAAACAAGAGAGGGCTGAGGGGGCAGCCCTGACGCACCGAACGCTGCACGCTAATGGGGGCCCCCAGCCTTGTCGTGCAGTTTCGATACGCCAGGGCTACACCCTTACGGATAACTGAACCGACGTTCACATGGTCTAAAACGGTAAACAAAATTTCATGGGAAACACAATCAAATGCCTTTTCGAGATCAATCTGAAGCATCGCTACTCGCCCACTGATGTCGTCACAGCTTTCAAGCACACTGCGTGCTTTGTGAATATTGGAAAAAATTGAGCGCCCTTTGATTCCACATGTCTGGTGAGGTCCAACAATATCCGATATCACTGTCTGCAGTCTTCGCGCCAATACCTTCATAAAAATTTTGTAGTCCACATTAGTGAGTGCTATCGGTCGATACGCTGTAACCAATTGTAATTTCTCTATATCATCCGTTTTAGGTATGAGCACTGTATGGGAGGTCCCAGAAGACGGAGACAACACGTTTATTTCATAGGCTTCATTGAACATTGTACACAGCACTGGGGCAATTTCGTGCTTAAATTCTTTATAAAATGCCGCACTGAGTCCATCTGGTCCTGGTGATTTTCCTAGGTTTAACTGATCTATCGCGTGCTCTACCTCGCTGTGAGTTATTGCTAGTTCCATTCTCTTTTTGCTTTCTTCGTCAAGCCGTGGCATTGCACCAAGAAACTGATGCGTAAAGACTACTGCGTCTACAGGAGTCGATGAAAAAAGCCTCTGGTAGTATTCATTAAAGGCTTCTTTGATGTGGTCAGTGTCTGCCGATAAGATACCCCCCCAATCTATTTTATCGATGTGATTTCTTTCAGCGCGCGCTTTATCTAGACCAAGAGCACGTTTCGATGGCGCTTCGCCAGCAGCTGTGTCTTCCGCCCTCGCCCTCACTAGTGCTCCGCGATAACGCCGTTCTTCGATAAGCTCTATCTTTTGTTTTGTTTTCCTGACATCTTCTATCCATTTCCCAGGCTCCTTGCATTCCTGCTTCATCAGCGTTTGAAGCAGTGCCCTTAGCTCAGCTTCGTCTTGTTTTTTCTTATAACAGATACATGTCGCCCTTTCTATTGCTTTGATTTTTAAAGATTCTTTACTTAGCTCCCACTGTTGCCAAATCTTCAGGTTCTTGCGCGGGTTTATTTTCCCTATTTCATCCTTTACTGCTCTGCAGTAGATATCGTCGTGAAGAAGCGTGTTGTTTAGCTTCCACATTTCCCACGAAAATGCCTTGCTTCGGTTCACACTTCCCAGGCAGCACTCAACTAAACAGTGGTCTGAGAAGGAGACTCCCACAACTTCATAATGGTTGCAATCAGGGGCAAGGTCGACTGATGCGTAAATGCGGTCCAGCCGTGCATGGCTTGAGCCCTGGAAATGAGTGAACTGCACTGCCCGCGCATGCACCCTCAATAAGTTCAGCCACTTCCTCAAGGTTTCCGTTCTCGATCATTCGCATCAACTTTTCAGTGCTCCTGTCTCGAAACCCCCGGGTGCTTGACTTATCGCGCGCATTAAGAACACAATTGAAGTCACCTAATACAATGAGCCGCCTCTCCGTGCAAAGGCGCTCTTGGAGGCTTTGGAAAAAGGCAACCCTTTCCTCAACCACATTCGGCGCGTACACGGTAACAATGCGCCACTCAGTGCCGTTCAGACAAAAATCAAGCGCAATACACCGGCCAGACACACACGAGAAATAAGCCTGCACCTCTAGCCCACGGCCATCCTGACTTTTTTTTTCTTTATTGCCTGTTTTGACAACGATAACAAACAAACACACAAACAAACCGCTAAAACACGTGAACCGGACTACGGTCAACGTGGTTGTTTAAAACTTCTTGAGGGCTGCAAGTTCATCCAGCACGCCAAGCCATTCGGGTAGCTCCGATTGGGCTCGGTAACATTCATGCACAACACTTTCAATGAAATTTTCTCTTACAGGTCAAATGTTCACATCGGCATTTCTCACTGACATCCTGGTTTTCCATATGCTGTGGAGGCCCAGTAGCATGATGAGGTCATAAGGAACATCTCGGTCATCTTCTACCGCTAAGAACCGGATTGCATACGGCGTGATTGGCAGGTCTTTCTTTATTGTTCTTTGTAGAATGTCCCAATGGAATACCGGATCCCAACATTCTATAAACACATGCTCGACTGTCTCAGGCTTTTTGCAGAGCATACAGTTAACCGTCCATGGCGCAAAAATGCCCTTTTGTTCTAGCCAGGTTTTAACTGGCAGAGTGTTAGTATGGAGTTTGAAGAAAAAACTTTTCACGTCAGGATTTACTGGCATACGTTTCACCCTTTTCAGAACATCTTGCCCTGGGCCTCCACAACCAAGCTGTCGATACACTGGTGCAGGCAGCATGACATCCAACAAATCTTTATACAGTTTCTTTCTCGACACATAACTTAAATAATCTAAACAAAAGCGCACTTTCAGCATGTTAAATGCCGTGACAACTTCGCGCCAAAATCCTCTTACGGCTGTCGTTCTTTTATCAGAACAGGACACCAAAAACTCAGGCAAAGCATTGCGCAGGCGCACTTGCACAAAAGTACACAAAAAGGGATCATTCTGGTCTCGCAGAAAAATAAAACGCGACACAATCTGTCTGATAAACAAATGCACAAGCCCCACTCCCCCTTTTCGAACCGAAATAAACAGATTTGTCCGACTCGTACGTTCCCATGTGCTTCCCCCACACGAAAACAGCAAAGATTCGATATATTTTTTGTATGGTTACGCGCGACATGAACAATACCTGCAAGACATACTTTGCAACCACGAAAAGGTTGCAAACAGTTGCTCGTGTGAACATAGATAGGTTCCGGCCGTTCCATGCTTGCGTTTTCCTTCTGAGATTCTCTATTTCCCTATTCCAGTATTCCTCAGTGTCATTGTATTGGTCAAGTGGTACACCCAAGTACTTTGAGGGCAGCGCTGTCCATCGCACATTGGCAAACACTTCAGGCTTTTGATCCCACTCCCCGTGCCAGAATCGAGATGATTTCTCCCAGTTAACACGGCACCCCGTTTTAGCGCAGAAATCAGCCGCCACTCTAACAGTTTCTTGAACGCTTTCTTTGTCTCTACAAAAAATAGCGACATCATCTGCGTACGCAAGCATTTTTACCTCCGTTGCTTCCAGCGCGAAACCGCGTATCCTTTCGTTCTGTATCATGCTCAATCGGCTCTAGGTATAAAGCAAAAAGCAACGGGGATAATGGACAGCCCTGCCTCACAGACGATTTCACTGGCACTCTTTCGGTGAGATTCTTATTTACAATAATTCGCACTGCACAATCAAAGTAAGCCATTTTGACTCCCTCTGTAATAACACTTCCTATGTTCACAAATTCTAGGATATTAAAAAGCACTTCATGGCACACTCGATCAAAAGCTTTTGCTAGGTCGAGCTGCATCATCGCAACTCGTCCATCAAAAGTATCGCAACACTCCAAAACACTTCTCTTCACATGTATATACATAGGTTGCACGTGTCGTCACTTCCGCCCCCATCAAGCGCTTGCGGCCATGCTGCCGAACCATTCGGACGTCCCCGCCCGTCCGCCCTGCTATGGTGGCCATAGCCCTGCGATGCCGGACGACTCCTCGGACGCTTTGGATTATTTTCTTACCTTTCGAATGCGAGGCCTACTCCACAGAGGAATGAACCATTTAGTGAAGGCTACTGGTCTGAATTTATTCGATCGGCGCGTGTAGCTACGCAGACGAAGTGAAAATTATTGACGATACAGATCCGTACACGCTGCGACCGGGAGTCGACGCGACGATGGGCGTTGATGTGTTCCTCGAAGTGGCCCACGGGGGATATCGTGTACTCCTTCCAGCTTTGTGAAGTTGGAAAAAATGAAAGCCTTCGAATCAATGGGACCACACAATGATTTCTACAGCAGGTGGGTGAGAAGCCTGTCTGCGATGCGCAAGCAAGGAGACGAAAAGCTCGGCCTCGGCACGCCGCTTTCTCTGCCATCATTGCTCGCTGCGGTCGCAGCGATCCGAAAAGGATTGCCTATTCCTGTAGCTAGGATGCAGCGACACGGGACCCAGTCTGGGTTTGTGTTTTCAGACAAATTAGATGGCGTCAATCAAAACAGCAACATTCAAGAGTGTAGCCACTGCTTCCCACGTTTTCGTTGAAAGGGGGTTTCTGCAGAAATGGTGCAAGGCGTGGTGTTCACAGCGGGCGACACAAAACGGCGAGCAGCGCAGAAGACGGCCAGTCCAACCCAAGCGATCTCGTGCAGAGCGGCGGCACTTCGTCTTTCAGCGACGCTTCGTCGTCGTTGGCGCTACGGCAGCGATCGGCCTAGGCGGTATCAGGCGCGCCCGCCGTGGTTCGCTACATCGTAAACATTAAGTTGACGACACAAGCCTCTTACCTGTCACAAAGTGCACTCCGAACACAATTAAATTTGGGTTGTCGGGGTCCAAATCATCGCGCTTAATGCGAGCCAGCCACAGCTCGCGCAGATTCCTACTGTGTCATGGAGCGCTCGCACTTGCATGCCTGCGATTATCTTGCGAATGCAGATGAAGTTCGTGTTAATCGGCTTCTTGTTTCGCCTGGAGCTGCCGCTACAGTCATAGCAGCCAAGGGTGGCACACAAAACCGTACCGAATCTACGGATGGACGAGAACCGACACGTTGCGAGCTAACACAGGCAGCGGAAAGCTAGAGGCGGCCTGCATAGAGAAAGATATTGGTAAAGAGCGGACACTCTCATAGGGCCCAGCCACATAGGCCCAGCGGATGGATGGATGGATGGATGGATAGGAGCGCCCCCTTTGAAACGGGGTGGTGGCAATTGCCACCATGCTCAGCTTTTCTTTATTTATTATTTTTTTTTGTTTACTGTGTTGGCAATTCTCATTAAGATTCTCCATCAACTTTGCCTACGGTTTCCTACTATTCTAACCTTATTCCACATCTCTGCTTTTCAGCCACCAATCCTCCAATCGCTTTTTGCTGACTTCCACTGCAGATTTATTTACATGACCATTGTTATCTTTAAACCCTAGGGCCTCAGAAAGAGTGACTGTGCCTGCATCGACATCCGGATGGATACCATCACATTTGATTATGAGGTGTTCAATTGTTTCCACAGATCTACCACACGCTGCACATGTGTCATCTTCTTCGTTAAATTTCTTTTTGTAGCTGCGCGTTCTAAGACACCCTGATCTAGCTTCAAAAAGTAGGGCACTGCCTCTTGAGTTATCATAGAAAAATTCTTTCCTGATCTGCCTTTTCCAGAATCGATATAGTTCTACACTATGTTTCTTTTCCATTGAATTCATCCAATTCTTAACTTCCGCGTTTTTGACCTGTCGTTTAATGCTCTTTCTTTCTCCGTCTTCATGACCGGCATACTTACTGGTTAGTTTTCTAGTTCTTTTCCGCCACTGTGAGTCAACGTTCTTTCTGTATAAATATTTAAATACCTTAGCTGCCCATCTGTTATCGTCCAATTTCCTCAGGCGTTCTTCATATAGTATTTTACTCTTAGCTTCCCGTGCCTCGAACGATGCCCAGCCCATATCCCCTTGTACTGCCTCGTTTGTGGTTTTGCCGTGGGCACCTAGTGCTAATCTTCCAACAGCTCTCTGATTTACGTCTAATCTCGACTGAACTTCTGCCCTTAAGCACAGAACCGCATTGCCGAAAGTAAGTCCCGGCACCATTATTCCTTTCCAAATACCTCTTAGTACTTCATATTTGTTGTACCCCCATAATGCCCTATGTTTCATTATCCCGGCGTCTCTTCGTCCTTTTGCCCTAAGAGCCTGTTCATGCTTTTCCGTGTATATCTGCCCTTCGTTTAGCCATATCCCGAGGTATTTGTATTCGGCCACTTTGGGTATTTCGTGGCCTTGTATTGTAAGCACCTGATCAGTTGTATCGTTAAAAATCATCACACCTGATTTAGTTGCGCTAAAACTGAATCCTAGAGCGTCTCCTTCGTCTCCACAGCAATTAACCAAAGTTTGTAAATCTTCCTGGCTATCTGCTAACAGTACAATATCGTCCGCATACATTAAACCCGGGAGTCGCTGCTCAACTACATTTCCGCCTAATCTGTACGATAGATTATAACCCAGATTACTTTCTTCTAGCCTTCTTTCCATATTTATCACGTAAAGCATGAACAGCAGCGGTGATAGAGGGCAACCTTGCCTTAATCCTTTGTGCACCCCTACAGTTGTGGTACTTTTTTTCCCTTCCCATGTAATTTCAACTTCATTATCTCGGTAGATTTCCTGTAGAAAATCAATTACCTCATCACCAATACCTAAATCTTTCAATATGCTCCACAGGAGTTCCCTGTTCACGTTATCGTATGCACCGCTTATGTCTAGAAAGGCTATAAACAGAGGTCTATTTTCCGCCTTAGCTATTTCTATGCATTGGGTAAGCACGAACATGCTATCATCTAACCGCCTACCCCTTCTGAACCCATTCTGAAGTTCTCCGAGTATCCTATTCCCTTCTACCCATGACTGCATTTTTAATTTCACCGCCTGCATTGCCAGCGGCCATTTGACTGCAGCGCACCAAGCGGATGGAGTCTCATAACATCCGGTTTCGGTTTCAGGCGCGTGCAGTTTGAATGGCTGCATGCGCTGCGCCTTGCTGCCTGGGACGACATCCGGTTCCGGTTTCAGGGGCGCGCGGTTTGAATGTTAGCATACGCCGCGCCCCGCTGCGCCGTTGGCAGCGTATAATTAAATAGATTTCGAGTGCTTTTGACCAGCCATGAACGCAGCTGCATCACAGCCTTTGCCAAATATTAGCACTCCACAAAAGACACCAGGTTTTGTGTGAAATGAGAACATTTATTTTGTGCAACATAAACAAAGCCGTGGGATGCCGAAGCACGGAAGGAGTGAGCGAGAAAGCGCGCGCGTCGAGACCGGCCGTGGCCGAAGATGGTTCCTGGCCTCCTGCTCAAGGTGATCCTGTTGCGGCACCACGGCACACAGCAGGTGTTGCCGACGGGTGGCATCACCTGAAAAATTCGCAAGTATGGTCATTCTCAGTCTCCTTATATTGTAACTCTGTAAACAGTGAAAAGGTGCGAAAGCGGCGAGGGAACGAAATTACGAGCGGAGTAAACATGTTTTTGCGAAACTCGCGTGCTGAACGTCGTTGGGCAAAGTACAATACACATACCCTACTACACGGCAGATACCAATCAGCTTTTTGCAAGCATTTCTACATTCCCCGACGTTATTGTCTACCTTCTAAAACCTAGGTGGACAGCAGAGTACGCGGTTTGTTCGAGAATATTTCGTACAAAGACGGCCACACCACTGACTACGAACCAGAAGTACACAATGTGTTAGGGGCACTGAGAAATACACGGGTGGAACGTATGTCTTAAGAACCATAGAAAATTAAACTATCGGCGCAACAGTTCTTGGTTTTCAAGCTCTTTAGAGTTTAGAAAGCCCGACGCGTTGCCTTTTTTTGCCGGTTTTCAAAAGGGCATCCCTGTGTTGTCAATGCACGGGCGAAATGTGCGTTTCCACGAGCGCAGATAACGGACTCTTTCACACGTACTACATACATACATACGTACTACAAGAGTAAGGTTTTTGAGCTTTTCGTGCGTCATCTTTTTTTTTTTTCCACCAGTCTTGAAAACTACGGTCCCGTACTTGCTGCGCGGGAACGGTCGTCTTCGCCGTTCACCCAATTTCAAAAAAGTACATTTTAACCTTACACCGACAAACGTCACCCATAAGAAGTTACATATTGTCGGGGGCCATACAAAAACGTGACGTCCCGAGAAAGCGCGAAACCAAGCACAACTAACCGCTAGGCACAGCGCGTCGGGCCACAGGCCGTGGGCAGGTTTTTTTTTTGTTTCTACGCACCGACCGGCGAGGCTGCATCATGCAGCATCATTCCTCCCGCCGCTCCCGCCACGGCGTAGCATGACACAGCGTGCGCGCGCCCTTCACAACTGCGCCGGCGTATTAAGCTAGAGTGCTCGAAATGCAGCGTAATTTTGCATAAAGTGCTTGAAATGTAGCGTACTTTTGCAAAAACAAAACATTCCTTCCTTGACGTTGCCACAAACTGCAAGAATTCCGTGAACAACAGCCGGCTGGCCACAGAGCGAGCGCGCCGCTTCACGAACTGCAGACAGGCAACGGCGGCCGGCGCGGCCGCCTAAATTGCACGCAATACAGCGTACTTCCACAAATAAACATTTCTCACCTTGCCGCCGTCATAAACAGGAGGAGTTCTGCGTCGAAGGGCAAGAGAGACGAAAAAAATTGCGGTCTGCCCGCACGAACAAATACGCCGCACGCTTACACGCGCACAAAACAGCCCCACGATCAGGGTTGCCAGGTCCTAAATTTTAAAAGTAGCCACAAAAAGCTGAAAAGTAGCCAGAAAAGTAGCCAACCAGCTGCCGAAGTGTCAAAAGTAGCCAAAGGTAGCGCCAAGGTTGCAGAAAAGCGTCACCAGAAGCATAAAAGCGCAAGAAATATATAATTCTTGTAGGACGCAGGGTAATTTGTGAATGCGAATAACTCTGAATTACAAAAGCATCGCATATTAAATGAAAGGAAATACATGAACACCATGGCACAGAAGCACGGAAACGAAGGGAAAGAGGGTGTGGGAAAAGTAATCAGAACAGTTTTTCTTCTTTTCAGAGGAGAAATAATTGGTGTTGCTAAGCCACAGCCATGGCAATTTTAATTCCCAGATATATATGTATATATGTATATAGATATGACATGCCTGGCAATGTTTTTTGCATGAAATTTCTTCACTGCTCCATAAAGAAGCGTTTGATTTGATGAGCCTATTTCTTTTTCCGTTTCTCTCCTGTGATCTTTTTGCAGCTTTATATTGCAAAAATAGACTGATCGCCACATGCAGTTCATATGTTCTAAAGGCATAGAAAGCATAGCCTTGGCCAAATTTTTTCAGGTCACATGGCTTCCATTTCAGCCGTATTCTGGGGAACTCATGGCTCTCAGGATATCGCTGTACGATACGAAGAGCCTTCGTCATCGCGTTTCAAAGCCTTTTGCTCTTCCCCGTTCCCCAGTAATCGGCTAAAAGGAAACCGTATTTGCCCTGAAAAATTTTAACCAAGACTGTAATTCTCAGCATCATCATGTGTGGCCGATCAACGCGCTTTGAACCAGTATCCAACTGAGGAAACAAGGTATATCAGCTAAGTAGCAATTCACATCCTTATTTAGCTGAAGCGCATTGAGGTCATGATTGAGTGAATGGAGATGGGACATTTCTTATCGCTGGTTCTAAGGAAACCTTCATATCAGCATAGCACAGCGGAGGCGGAATCTCGCTTGGGAGAACACAGGAGCCAGTGAACACAGGAGCGAGAAGTATTTTAAGTCTAGGACATTATTACAAGCAAAATTTTAACAAAAAGACTGGCACCGCCAGAATAATGGTGTTCGCGTATGGAATTCTGACGCACTCAAGCAAAGATGTATGGATCATTGGCAGAAAAAAAGGTCCATTACAGCCCTAACTTCGCTTTCAAAAGTAGCCAAAAAGTAGCCAAGTAGCCAAGTTCAAATTTTTGTCGCCAAGCGGTCCTAAAAGTCGCCAATTTGGCGCAAAGTAGCCAAACCTGGCAACCCTGCCCACGATGCTCCGTTGACTGCTGCTCGGATGGGTCTGAGCCGCCGCGCCAGCTACCCGCCCGCGCTCGCGCGGGCGCGTTTAGACTGGTGGCGCCATCCTGGAGGCGGCAGATTATCTATTGGAGGAGGAGGATTGCGCGTCATTTCCTGGGGCCAGATTTCGCCGAGTGTCCGCTCTTTACCAATATCTTTCTCTATGCGGCCTGGCAGTGGTTCGGCAGCATGGCCGACTCGCAACCGACTGCCACCGGATGTAACGTCGGTGCAAGCTATGTATTGGTCGTAATACTTCGTCCTTGTATTCCACAAGTTTGGTGTGGTCCCACTAGGTCTTTAATGACGTTCTGTGTCCTTCTCGCTAAAACTTTCATAAGGAGTTTGTAATCTACATTGGTGAGGCTTATCGGCCGATAAGACCCCACCAAAAGCAGCCTTGCTGAATCCTCATACTTCGGAATCAATACAACGTGGGCAGCTTTGAAAGATGGCGGCAATCGTTTTGTTTCATAGGCTTCTTCGATTACTCTATGCAGGACCTGACTTAGTTCATCTTTAAAGGCCTTATAGAAAGCTGCACCCAGCTGCGCCCAGGGGACTTCCCGGCATTTAACTGGTCAATTGCTTTCTCTATTTCTAGCCGCCGCGGTGGCTCAGTGGCTATGGTGCTCGGCTGCTGACCCAAAGGACGTGGGTTCGATCCCGGCCGCGGCGGCTGGAATTTCTTTGGAGGAGAAATTCTAGAGGCCCGTGTACTGTGCGCTGTCAGTGCACGTTAAAGAACCCCAGGTGGTCGAAATTTCCGGAGCCCTCCACTACGGCGTCTCTCATAGCCTTAGTCGCTTTGGGACGTTAAACCAAACCAAACCTTTCTCTATTTCTGTTATACTGATTGGAGCTTCAAGTCTTTCCTTCTCACTCTCATCTAATTTGGGCATTAATCGAAAATAGTTCCGTTCAAAGCCATCCTTCTTCATTTGCAAAGCTTGATATTGCTAAAAAAAGGCGCGTTTTATCTTCTCTGGATCAGTGGTTTCTTCATTTCTGTACATTATTTTTTTTGCATTTCGTTTTTCGAGGCATCGCTCTTTTCATCGCTCAGTGACCGCTTAGTGCGCGCCTCACCCATCCATAATCGCTCAGTGCGTGCCCGCACAATGGCCCCTCGGTACTTATCTTCATTGGCCTGCTCTAGCTTTCTTTTAACTTCCTTTATCTGGTTCATGCATCAACCAGGCTGCGCAGATTCTATGTTCAGCAATAGTTTCAACTGGCAGTGCAATTCCTTTTCTTTCTGTTTTTCTTCGCGTCTTAGTATGCTTGCTCTCTCAATAGCTTTCATTTTTACGTCATTTTTGAAGCTTTCCCACCTTTCCAACCAGCTTTCGGCTCCAGTCTCGGCCATCCTGACAGAACACGGGTGCACTGAGATCGGCGCAGAGAGAAGGCTTCCTTTTTGGTCTTGGAGGCATAAAAAAGAAGTAATGTCAGAAGTGGGATTCGAACCCACGCCCGGAAGACCGGACTGCGACCTGAACGCAGCGCCTTGGACCGCTCGGCCATCCTGACAGAACACGGGTGCATCGAGATCGGCGCAGAAAGAAGGCTTCTTTTTCGGTCTTGCGGGCATAAAAAAAGAAGTGATGTCAGAAGTGGGATTCGAACCCACGCCCGGAAGACCGGACTGCGACCTGAACGCAGCGCCTTGGACCGCTCGGCCATCCTGACAGAACACGGTTGCACTGAGATCGGCGCAGAGAGAAGCCTTCTTCTTCGGTCTTGCGGGCATAAAAAAGAAGTGATGTCAGAAGTGGGATTCGAACCCACGCCCGGAAGACCGGACTGCGACCTGAACGCAGCGCCTTGGACCGCTCGGCCATCCTGACAGAACACGGGTGCATCGAGATCGGCGCAGAAAGAAGGCTTCTTTTTCGGTCTTGCGGGCATAAAAAAAGAAGTGATGTCAGAAGTGGGATTCGAACCCACGCCCGGAAGACCGGACTGCGACCTGAACGCAGCGCCTTGGACCGCTCGGCCATCCTGACAGAACACGGTTGCACTGAGATCGGCGCAGAGAGAAGCCTTCTTCTTCGGTCTTGCGGGCATAAAAAAGAAGTGATGTCAGAAGTGGGATTCGAACCCACGCCCGGAAGACCGGACTGCGACCTGAACGCAGCGCCTTGGACCGCTCGGCCATCCTGACAGAACACGGGTGCTCTGAGATCGGCGCAGAGAGAAGGCTTCTTTTTCGGTCTTGCGGGCATTAAAAAGAAGTGATGTCAGAAGTGGGATTCGAACCCACGCCCGGAAGACCGGACTGCGACCTGAACCAACACCACCTCTAGGTGGTGTTTGCCTGAACGCAGCGCCTTGGACTACTCGGCTATCCTGACAGTTTTTTGTTTATTGCATGCAAGAAGTTCCATGCAATAAAGAAAAAAAATGTCAGGATGGCCGAGCGGTCCAAGGCGCTGACAGAACGCTGGTGCACTGAGATCGGGGCAGAGTGGTGCAGAGTGAAGCCTTCCTTTTTATCATAGCACTGCAGGAAACCGTTTAATACCTTATAAACGATGCAAAGAGCATCATGACGCTGGGGGGTATCGGTTACAGCCGGCGTCTTCGCTTCGGTGGACGCGGTTGTTGCGACGCGCGTCTGTTCTTTCAATCTGTCATATCTTTTAACTCTCCTCTATCTGCACGTGGCAGCGGTGGCAGCTCAGCTCGAGCCAGTCGGCAGGCCCGTGCAATTTCATTTTCATCCTTCTTTCAGTCGCAACAACAACATGACGCTGAGATCGGACTAGTTTGAATTGCACATCTACTACTGTACGACGTTGACAGAAAACAACCGCAGCCGCCGCGGTGGCTCAGTGGTTATGGTGCTCGGCTGCTGACCCGAAAGACGCGGGTTCGATCCCGGCCGCGGCGGTTGAATTTCTTTGGAGGAGAAATTCTAGAGGCCCGTGTACTGTGCGATGTCAGTGCACGTTAATGAACCCCAGGTGGTCGAAATTTCCGGAGCCCTCCACTACGGCGTCTCATAGCCTTAGTCGCTTTGGGACGTTAAACCCCACAAACCAAACCAGAAAACAACCACGAACAATCGCACACAGCATTGTGCTAACAGAGGGCATATTTGCAGCGTCCACTGTGTATGTACAATTAAATTATAGGGTTTAACGTCCCAAAGCGACACGTAGGCTATGAGGGACGCCGTAGTAGACACTGGGACAGTGGACACCTAAGTCGCGCTTCAAGATACGAGGTGATGATGATGATGAAAAGCCTTTATTTAATAAAAGAGGTGAGGCTTTCTTAAAGAGCCCCGCAATGGGTGGAGTCCCTATTCCGGAACCCCATTGGTCGAAGCCGCCAGCTTAGCCCTCTTGACCAAAGCCTTTTGGGCCTGAAGGTCTGAGCAGCCAAGCAGGGCCGCCTCCCATTCCTCTCTGGTAGGGTTGGGGTGGGGGGAGAGAGCTGAGTTGCGCTGGCAAGCCCAAACCATGTGGTAGGTGTCAGCCACCTCGCCACAGTGTTTGCACCTGCCAGTGAACGCGGGATCGAAATGTTTTAATACTACCGGGCACAGCATTGTATTAGTGAATAGTCTAAGTAGAACGCGTTCGTTTGCTTTCCCCAGTCCCTTTGCAGGGGCTGGGTACACGCGGTGCCTATCCTTATAATAAGATGTTATGTCTTTGAACGAGAGTAAAGAGCCACCTTCAGGTTTCAGGTGCCCAGGAGCCAATGGGAACGCCCGGTGAATGAGTGCTCGGGCCGCCGCGTCTGCAGCTTCGTTTCCTGCTAGGCCCTGATGGCCCGGAGTCCAAGCTATGCAGCGGGGAGTAGGATCGGTGTCTCGGCTGCAGTTCCTTAATATTCGTTCAGCTAGTGGAGTTATCCAGCCAGTCTCATAATTTTTACACGCCGAACGCGAATCAGTTATGATGTGTTTTGATTTGGTATCAGAAGCAGCTAGGGCGATAGCAACCTCTTCAGCTTGTGTTGTGCCTTTACCCTGTTGTTGTTGTTGTGACTGAGAGAAGGATGAAAAGGAAATTGCACGGGCCTGCTACTGGCTCGAGCCAAGCCACCACCGCTGCCACGTGCAGATAGAGGAGAGTTAAAAGAGCAGAGGAAGGAGAGAGAGGAAAGGAAAGACGCGCGTCGCAGCAACAACTGCGTCCGCCGGAACGGACGCTGCTCAAAAAACAGATAAGCGGCCGAAGCCGCGCTCGCCGAAGCGAGAACCCCAGGCGAACGCGCGTATTTATTCCCCATTTCCCTCCCGCTTCCTCTCTCCACATTCCGACGCATGCGTCGAGAGCGTGCGACTAGGCGCGCGGCGGCGCAGCGACGGTCCTGCCGCCTGGTGGAGCACGGCTGGAACGGTTGCTATGGCAACGGCGCTCCCTCTGACCTCGGCCACCGCCGGGAGCTACGCCCAAACCATGTGGCAGCTGTCAGCCACCTCCCCAGAACTGGCACGCGCCATCAAAGGATGTGTTGAAATGCTTTAGCACCGCCAGGCACAGTACAGTGTTGGTGAGAATGACTGCTATGGTCTTCTCTGGACACGCTGCGGGGAGGGGATTGGACCCGGAGGGCGCGTCACCAGGGTTCTGCCACTCTTTCCCTTTCCTCAATGCAGTAGTCGTGTTTGACGTGTAGCCGGTCCAAGAGGCGGCGACCGGACGTGGTCTGTGCAAGACGCGTGTCTAAGTGGGCTTCTCGAAGCTCCCGGAAGGTGTTCACCACGCCAAAGCCAGAAGTTTCTGTTTGGACGTGGCGACCGGGAGGTCGAGAGCCCACTTGATGACTTTCCGGTGGATGACCTACAGTAGGTCATCATCGTGTTTGCGCAGGTGCAAGTAGGGGGTCGAGTAGAGGATTCTATAGTCGGATACAACTTAAGTCTGCAGTGAAGCTCCGCCCACATTCAGCCTCCGCGCACAAAATTCCTCCGCGACAAAAAAATAGTCCGTTGATTAAGCGTTTCTTGTTAACTAAACAAAAAGCTTACCACAAGAAGACTATGAGCTTTAGAATTTTTGATATGTGGATTGTTTGATATATAGTCAAACATTAAAAAGCTGATTTCGTTTACTGTCGCGACTGGCCAGCGGAGTAATACAGAACGCCGTGGACGGCGGCCCAGTGTTATCAACAGCTGTTTTTTAAGTTGTATCCTACTATACTCGTTACAAAAAAAAAAATAGCTGTGGCTTAGCTCTGGTTAAGCCTGAGTGATTGCGAAAGCAATAGCTCCCTGGCTGCGCTTGGCTCTGCTGCTGGTTTGGCATGGCTTCGCCTTTTGTGCGCGCAGCACGTCGCTCCAGCGACGCCTTGTACAACTCCTCAGGCATGAAGCGGAGCGCGCCTGCGGCGCCCTGTTCATCCTCTCCTAGCGAGCGCCCTCAAACGGCGGGCCGAGGAGGCCGTCACGTGGTAGCCGCCGCGCCGAGCGAAGGAACGACTACGGCCGAAGAGACGAGTGGGGCCCCTGCTCTCCTCTGGTCGTGACGTCGCGCTGTCACGTGGTCGTGCGCCGGAGCGAAGGAACGACCTCCACCGACGGCAGAAAAGTGCTAGCAGTATTGCTTTCGCAATAAAAATGGGCAAGCCGCAGTGCATCCTTGCTTCATTATCCGCCTAGGTTGTTGGAGGTGGTGGTGGTGAAAACATTTATTTCGAATGAACTGGAGGTATGTTTGGATCAGCCCGTAAGGGACCGATCCTTACAAACACTAGGTGGAGGTCCCTAGTATGGGACCCCAGTGGCGGTTGCCGCCGCCCGGGCGCGCCCGACTAAGGCTTGTTGGGCCTGTAAGTCGTGGCAGCCGAGCAGGGTCGCCTCCCAGTCATCCCGGGTTGGGTTGGGGATGGGGGGAATAGCGGGGTTGGAGGGGCAGGCCCACATCATGTGATAGGTGTCAGAAGACACTGCACTACAGTGTGGGCAGCTGCCGCTAAATGAGGGGTCAAAATGTTTTAGCGCTGCCGGGCACAGCAAAGTATTGGTGAGAAGGCGGAGAAGGAGCCGCTCATCCGCCTTCTTCAGGCCTTTACATGGGCTAGGGTAAAGGCGATGACAATTTTGATAATATGTTGTAATATCTTTGAATGTATAGACCGGATTAAAATCGGGTTCCTGATCGGATGGGGAGGAGAAAACAGCCCGGTGAGAGAGCGCGCGGGCGGCTGCGTCTGCTGCCTCGTTTCCTGCCAACCCCTGATGAGCAGGGGCCCATATGAGGTAACGGTGTGCGGGGTCCGTATCCCGTATGCAATTTTGATATATTCGATAGGCTAGGAAGGGAGTGCAGCCTTGTTCGACGTTCCGACAGGCCCCTCGCGAGTCGGTGATTATGTATTTTGAATTGGAATGTGAGGCCGCGAGAGCAATCGCGACCTCTTCTGCTTGTGTTGCACTGCGAGCTCTAAAAGTTAGGCCGTTAACTGTGTTGCTGTTGTGAACTACCGCGGCCGTGTACCATCCCCCATGGTGAGGGCCGGAGGCGTCCACGTAGTATACACCTGTTTTGTTGCCATAATATCGGGCTAGCTCTTCCGCTCGTGCCAGGCGCCGACCATTATGGTCTTCATGTGACATGTTTGCTGGAAGAGGCCGCACGTGGAGGGCACGTCTCCACAGTTCCGGGATGCGAAACCTGTCTTCCATTGGAGGGGTGTGTTGGATATGGAGTCGAGCAAGAAGGCGGCGACCCGACTCCGTTAGCGACAAGCGCGTGTACTGGTTTGTAAGGTGCGCCTCCCGGAGCTCCCGGAAAGTATTCACCACCCCAAGAGCCATAAGCCGGCTGTTTGAAGTAGTGTTGTTGGAGACCGACCGGACCATACGACCCGCCAGGTCGCCAACCGCGCGAAGTTTGGCCAGGGTAGTGTCGGCACTGCGTTGGTGGCGGTAGTGACAGATGTGCGCTGCATGCGTCGGCGTTCATTGACGTTGGCTTGGACAACGTTCTAGACTCCGACGATTTTGAGGAAAGGAAGGCGCATAACTGGCTCCCTGGACGCCTCAATAGCGCTTTGAGGCACGTGGCGGTGGTGAGAGAGAGATGTGGACTGCATGCGTTAGCGCCGACAACGTTGTGGCAGACACGCAGCACTGCAGCAATAGGCCACAGCGTCACTGCACACTGGTTATGCGAGCGTGACTTTCGCTTGCATAACCAGGGTTAGCTGAGCTAAGCCGCAGCCATTTTAACGCGATAGCGCTAAGGGCCCCGTGTCTCAGAAAAGCCGCTGTCGTCGTCGGCGGCCGTGAGCGAAAAATCCCTAAAGCAATTATAACTAAAACCGAAGTATGGAAATTGGTCGAGTTGGGGATTCGAAACAGCGCCTCCGGAGTGCGAGACGAGCAAGCTAACCACTCTGCCACGCCAGCTCGATGGTTTGGAATGAACAAAGGCGCGTCTAGTGAATGCGGCCTTACCTAAGAAGGGTGCTTTAGAGGTATGTAGTACTGTGGCGTATATTAGTAATTATAAGCATGGAAATTACAGAAGTCGCAGTTAAGCGAACAGCAAAGTACGCTTCCGCTACTTTTCCTTTTCGCTTGGCGCGCACGTAGCGCCATCAGGCGGCGTCCACTAAAACCACTCCCTCCTCCTCCTCGCAATGTACGCCACTGCCCAAACAGATAGCGCGCGACGGCAGCGCCTCCCGCTCGTCTCGTTCGGGCGCAGCTGGGCCGTGCGGGGATAGGGTGCCTCGATGCCCAGCGGACGGCGGCGCTGGCATCGAGGCACCCTAGTGCGGGGACGCAGGAATCACGCTGCGAGCGACGAACAGCGCAGCGCACATCCAAGGCGCGTTCACCACGAAGATTGCGGCTTGCTGCCCGTTCGTTCGGCGCGGAAGCTATGCTGGCGTTCGTGGCATCGGGTTTGTCTAGAACGATGTGCCGACGAACTACAACTGCAACTTGAGTTTAGGTGAGAAGTGAGAAAGAAAAGGAATGAGAAGAGGAAAAAGGAGGAGAAGGCGCTGTCGCGTCTAGGCGAAACTTAAGCGTCCTAATTTTTTCTGATGTCCGCTGCCACTGGTTCTCCTATGGCGCAGGAGCTCTCTTCATGCATCGAAAATCCCGTTTTTAAAAGTACTCTCGGGCTTTACTAAAGCACCCTCTATATGGTCTGCACACCATCTGGCTCGATTTTCAGCGCCTGGGGCCCTCCTATGACTCTACAAGCCAACAAAGGTTCTTTGACAAGGCAATTATGTTCCATTTCTGCCGCTCCGAATGGTGCTTTTCCAACAGTTTTCCAACTCATTTTGCGTCAAAGACTCCACGGCACATCGGTTCCTGAAACATCCAATGCAGATAGTATAGGGTGGGTTGAGGGGGGCTTAACATCTCGAAGCGACAGATGGGCGGTGAGCGTTGTGGAGGGCTCCGGATTAATTTAGGCCACCTGGGTATCTTTAATGTCCGCCTATATCCCACAGCACACGGGCGTTTATTGCATTTCGCCTATATCGAAATGTGGCCATCCAGCGACCTTGAGTGCAGCAGCCGAAAGTGAAAGCCACAGAGTTTCTTAAAAGGGCTCTGAAACACCTTCCACGGAGAGCACATCAACTCGCTTAATCACTGCATTGGGTTGTCATGACCCCCTGAGCCAAATAATACACTTCTGCACGCAACAGAAAACCCACAACCACGTGCGATAGTTGACAGAGCCCTTCCCGGCGACTATTTCATGCTCGCATCCTCCTCCGTTGCTCGCACCTGCCTATACAAGTTTGGAGACGTCACACAGCTTCCATGGCCGCGGCCAATAAGACGCGTAGCTCCAGCTGGCCAGGAAGCTCCGCTCCCGGAGGTGGGGTCGGCGGAGGAGAGCCGACCTTCCAGAGGGCAAAAAGTGACGAGAGAACAGGGAAAGGCGTGCAGATGGTGAAATTTAAATTTTGCCAACCAATAACTCAGCTTCTACAAAGCGCATTAATTCTTCCTGGATAATATTCGTGAAGCACCGTGCGTGCTTTACCGTCCCAGGCATATCGCAGATTTATCACAGCCCCTTTAATTGTTGAAGTGCTCTACTCTCCCGGTAACTGTCACAATGTTAGCTGAAGTGCAGCGCCCCCACGCGGTGCTGATAGTTTTATTTACCTGCGCCACATCTGGCTACGGAGAAGTGGCGTGGGAGTAATAAAACGGCAGTTTGTTATGGTAGTTATAGGTTGACGGCTCGGCATGTTCTTTTGTATTTCGCAGCAGAACGGTGTAGGTTTTTCCCAGTAGTCACCGACTGGCTCCCGACCATCCACACGTATCACTAATATTGATAACTCCATGGGCAAAGACACTGAGCCACTGCGGCAAGCCATGTGGAAAAGAAGGGTACAATGCAACAACAGATGCACCAAAACGCTGTATGCGTAGTTTATTTGTGAACTCCTCGTCAAATAAATTACAATAAATACAGCGACAAAGAAACGACGCGTTGGACGCTCATACGACGCAAATGATCGAGGCACTGCACGTCCCACAGGCACACATTACAAGAAACCGAACCCGTTTCCAGAAGGAACTGGGTGAAAACGGTACACACAGTCAAAACACACACACACACACTGCACGGCATGTAAAAGGCTGGAGGTTCGGCACACAGCACAATGCCACACCACCTAACAAGTTTTGAGATTCAAAACGACGTCACCGGGGGCTCACCGTCACAGAGTTCATTGGGGCAACAGGTAGTCTGACCGTTTAAGGAATCACAAAATTTCAAATCTACAGGATTCACAGCACACACCTTCCACATAAACAAGGATTGTTTCCCATAAATACGACCCATAGCAAATGACTAATAACCCTTTAGCATCAGGTGTACAAACCAGAGCCGTCCGAAATTGACTGATCGAAATTGCCATCACTGCGGTGCCATTAGAAGGTGCAAATTGTAGTACTTCTGTTTCCGAATCAAAATCTAGGCATCCACGGGGCCAGTTTTCTGGAGGTTAGCAGACAGGGGCGTTGCTTATGAGTTATGCAATTACCTATAAATGGCACCTCACAATTTATTTTTTTTTATGTCTTGAGTGGCTCTGAGCAGTTCATATGAATGCTACGATTGTCTCCGTAGATGTCCAAGTTCCGGGTTTCTGAAGTGACGAGAGTGTCAGACTTCGATATGTGTCCTATGGGGGAGTTTAAAAAGTGGTAAAATTAAAAGGAACTAAGTGCAAATTACCTTGATGTATCAAATGTGCATGCCACGAGTTGAATAAAAACATAGTTAGGTAAGGGGGTTCTTGTCACAGCTCTGTCCTAAATCACATGCTCTTTATTGGCATGCACGAACCAAAAAATGATGTAAGACATGGCTCATTGCTCTTTCCAACCACGTACTGAAACCAAAACTCCACGGAAGAAATAACTGTTACTGGTGCACTTGGTGTCTACTTTTGCGATTATTACTGTGCGTGTGAGCGTCAAATAGCTGAAATGAGCAGTCTCTACCCTCTGCTACGTCTCGTTCAGGTCGGCAAAATTTTTTCCACAAGTTTTTGTGAGCCAATACTGAAGGCCCTACTTGCAAATGTAATCTTTGACTGCTTGACCCAAATGCAGGCTGTGCTTGGCGTATCATGGCCTTAGCTGCCTGTGTGCCATTAAACCCAACACAACACCAAATGCAGGCAAAATGGAACAACTCAACAAACAAGACACATGCCAAAGCTCAGCAGCATTTCTCACACACTGCTTTCCACCAACCATCCTTAAGTGAATTTAGCCAGCAAAATTGGCTCTGTTCATTACAGTGTTTCTGGCCACATGCAAACTTCTCTGCTGCACACTATGCAAAGAAAAAATAACTGTGTGGTCACACGTATGCAAGGACCCAGTGCCAAATAGTGTTCAAGCGTAACATGGCAAGAACACTGACTTTAGAAAAAAAACAATAGAGGCAGAAAGCACTTACTGGTGCAATTTAAGGGGGGACGAGGGTCTTAAAACTGACCTTTTTATTTGTGGCTAGAATCTCATGAAATTTTGCACACAGATGTGTTTTTTTTCTTCTGATTTCAAAATTGTAGTCATAATTGAGCTAGTGGTCTTAGATCAAAAGTTATCTTAAATTCTAGAGTGTAATTAGGTAATTTCTTTACGCAGCTTTAATGAACTTTCTCACTGCATTTTGTTGCTTTTAATTACATGAATTGATAGCCAGCAAATTCCCATACCCGATGACATTCTTACTTTTTTGTTTAGGCCACATACAAAAAGCAATTTATAATTAGCTTAACGAGTTGCAGTGTAAAATACTGCAACCTTTTACGGGTATGGGAACTTTCTGGCTATCGATTCATGTAAATGATCTGCTTGAATAAAAAAAATGACATGCCTCTAGAGAAAAACGAAGAATGTCACCGGGTATGGGAACTCTCTGGCTATCGATTCATGTAAATAAAAGCAAGAAAATGCAATGAGAAAGTTAATTAAAGCTGCGTAAGAAATTACCTAACTACATTCTAGACCAGCTCAATTATGATTACCTATATGGAATCAGAAGAGAAAAATACGTCTGTGTGCAAAATTTCATGAGATTCTAGCCATAAATAAAAAAGTTAGTTCTAAGACCCTCGTCCCCCCTCAAAGCCAGCCACACAACCACATATGCTACTATACAAGTAATATTTCATTCAGAGCACCAACTTTGTCGCTGTCCTCGCCCCACACAGGTTCTACACTTTAGGTCTCACACAGCTGTAAACAACTGCTCACTTTATACAGCAGAAGAGGTAAGAGGTGCAGCGAAGCTTCAAACCCACCATAAAACCTGAATAGAAGCAAACCAGCAGTTAAAGCAGCCAAAGAATTTATGCCCACGTCCAAATAGCAACATATCAAGAAATGAAGCCAGCCACCCCAAAAAGATTCTTGTGTCCTTGCCTGGACTGATACTGAACAGATACGTGCTTCCGATTCGGCTGCAGTGGTGATACTTTCCATGTAACAACTCGACACCACAGCAATGTATGGGCATAGCAGAATACCTATTCTCAGGCAGCCACCAAGCAGTAGTATTGATTAGTTAAATAAAATAAATCAAGTGTCAGTAGGGAAACTGAGTTGAGGAGCGCTGTGAATGCAGGAAAGTTTGTGACAGGTGCAACGGAACGAGAGGAACAGTTGAAAAGGTGTTGCAAACCATAAAATGCAAGAATGAACTGCTGGTTAGGTGCACAACACTAGTATGGAAATGGAGTGCTATTGTTCAATCCCTCCTGTCACAAGACGCACAAGGTAAAATGAAAAGGCCTGAGATACTCATTGGAAAGTTCCTAAGGAAGTCCTTTCCCCAAACAGCAATTAATTTTGTGGCACCTGAGCACATTCACGCTCGCGACCACGTTTTTAAATCCAGGAAATCACAAGCGCCAGCAGGTCTTGAATCTGCACAGTCTTTGTATTAAGCGTAAATAAAAGTCTCGTCTGCGACCAAGTCTTCTAAGCAAGCCAAGAGAAGACACATTACGTTCGTAAAGGCGTGTAATACTGTGGAATTTCTCGGAGGCATTAAGGGGCACCTCATGAAATACTAAAAAGCATAGGCTGAATTTATATCACAGCTGCAAGGAGATAAAAGCATCGTGAAGGTCACTTCCACACAGCTTAATCCTTAAAAACAAATAGACAAACCAAACTTGAAAAAGCACGCACGTCAAAGAATAAGCAGCATTACACATAAAAAACAACTTTATACACTGGGTACTTAAAAAAAAAAAAAGCACAAGTCTGCACTGTATCATACAGAAGAGAAGAAAGTAAAAGACTTCAATACAAGCAATTATGACTAACTTTCAGAGCAGCACTGCATAATCTTGAGGCCAAGCAGCTTATGAGGAAGTTTTGAATTTTGACAAGTGCAAAAAAAAAAAAAAAATCGATACCCTCCCCCTTGAGGTTACTTGAGACTGAGCAAGCGCAAGCTCAATTAAATTTAAATACTCCACCAGCAATCACTCTCAAACTATCAGCCGTAAAATGCACAGACACACTCTACACGATAACATGAAGAAAGGCACCCATCTTCTAAAATGCGGTGCACAAACAGTACAAAACAAGTAGTGTGCGCTGCCTTGCTAACATCTTTGATTAAGAGACAAGAGAATGATAAAATAACTAAAACCAAGACTACTTAGCACAGCCATAAACCACTCAAACAAAGCACGGGCAAAGACGTGGAGAGTGCCGGAGGTATCTGAACACTTGCAGGGAAGAGATTCGCTAATATCCAAAAAGGCACAGCATGCAAATGAGTTTGCATGCAGGGTGCTGACAGAATAAGCATCTCCTCACAAACGACCTTGGTGACGAGCTTGTCAACTCAACTCTCGTGCCCAAATCAAGCAACCCAGGGTCACAGAGAGGCCACACTACGCAAGACAAGAAAACATTCTAATACAAAAAAAAAAGAAGATAAGACGAAAGCCAGACACTTGATCTGCCCTGAATAAAGATGTTCAAGAAAGGCCTTGGAAGGCATCCATCACTGCTGTTACGAGACTTTTGAACATTATTTTGGTTTTCTGCATATTCATTTTTAGGCCCACCCTTCTGCTCTGCCTGTTTAAGCCATTGACCATGCTTTTCATTTCACGCACTGATTGATTTAGCAATCATCAGCAAATCGCAGATTACCAAGGTACTCTTCATTAACTCTTATCCCCAACTGTTCCCAGACCCGGTCTCTGAACACCTCCCGTAAACAGGCGGTGAATAGCATTGGCGAGATCGTGTCTCTCTGCCTGACACTCTTCCTTATTGGAATTTTATTGCTGTCTCTATTGAGCACTATGGTGGCTGTGCAGTCGTTATAGATGTCTTCTAGTGTTTTTTACATAAAGCTCTTTCACAACCTGATTTTGTACCACCTGCATGCTGAGGTTTCTACTGAGTCGAATGCTTTCTCGTGATCAATGAACGCTATATATAGGGGCTGGTTATACTCTGCGCAGTTCCCTATCACCTGAATGACAGTGTGACTATGTCTGTTGTCCAGTAGCCCTTGTGAGCGCCTGCCTATTCATCTGATTGATTGAAGTCTATGGTTGTCTTGATTCCATTAGCGATTACCTTAGTAAATACCTTGTAGGCAAGGGATAGTTAGCTGAACTATCTGTAATTTTTCAGTGTTAGCGCCAATGGACAACATAAATGGCATTCCTATCATTCCAAAGAGGAAAAGCACAAGCACGAGAGCTGGTGTTGGTAACCCTTTATGCTCCTTATTCTGTCAGCAGCAACAAAGCCATACCTTGGACTCAAGACTGATTGCTCTCTCCCTAACCAACCACAGGCTTCAAGGAAAGAAAAGAGCTGTGAACATAACCAATGCGGCTGAGTGCAGTCACCACTTATTTCAACCAAGGAAAATCTCCCTCGTACACTGTTTTCAGCATGCCAGGTTTAATGTCCAAAAGTTGTGCTGGGGCTATGGGTGACACTGCAGTGAAGCAACTCCAGATTGACTTCAACCGCATGGTGTTTTTTAGGTGCACCGACATTGCATAGCGCATGGGCGTTTTTGTGTTTCGCCTACACGCTGAAATGTGGCAGCCTTGGCTACAAATTAATCCTGCGATCGTGGCGGTCGAATTTCGATGGAGGCATAGAGGCCCGTGTACTGTGCGATGTCAGTGCATGTTAGAGAACCCCAGGTGGTCGAAATTTCCGGAGCCCTCCACTACGGCGTCTCTCATAGCCTTAGTTGCTTTGGGACGTTAAACCCCATAAACCGTAATCCTGCGACCTCATGCTCAGCATCTTAACCACGGCCCCATGGTGGTGGGTAACAATGTATTTCATGTGCCTTTCTATGTACCTATGCATCCAATGCTTGCTCTGCTCTGTAGAGTGAATTAATTGAGGTACATTTTCTACAAAGCATTCCGTGGCAATAAAAATGAGTTCCAAGCCAGCATGAACATGAGAAAATCACGTGTGCAATGTGCACGATTAAAAAAGACACTTTTTACAGCAACTGACACCTAGTATTCAGCAGGACACTGAGCCAGCAATAGCAACCTTTTAGACAGCATCACCCCTCCCACCGTGAGACTAGTTCATGTGCAAGCATACAAATGGCGCAGCGCCCAAAACTGCGTACAGCGTGCCCTTAAGTATGAGATTCCAGATACAGTAAAAGCTCGTTAATTCGAACTTCACGGGACCAGGGAAATCATTCGAATTATCCGATGTTCGAATTATCGAATGGCCGCGAAAAAACCGACAAGAACCATTTGCATTATGGTGTATGTAGGGTATTTACTCGTGTAACGAACCCACTCACATAATGAACCCACCCACCCCCGATTTTTGCCTAAGAATCTGAAAAAAAAAAAAAAAAAGCGTCAGTCGTTAACGCTTCCCTCCGTTTGGCACCGTCACGGCCCACAAGGCATTTCTTGGCAGCGCGCCAAGATGCTGTGCAGCGATAACATCACTTTTGACGTTAGCTCCAGCAAAGGGGGAAGCGAACTTTGGCAGAGTGCCAGCGCTTGTTCGGTTGTGCAAGCCTCGTTTTCAGACCGTCATGCCCCCCCCCCCCCCCCCCCCCCCCCTCTTCTCCGACGCATTTCTTGGGCTGCGCAGCGATAACATCACTTTTGACGTTAGCTCCAGCAAAGGGGGAAGCGAACTTTGGCAGAGTGCCAGCGCTTGTTCGGTTGCGCAAGCCTCGTTTTCAGACCGTCATGCCCCCCCCCCCCCTTTCTCCGACGCATTTCTTGGCGGCGCGCCAAGATGCTGCGCAGCGATAACATCACTTTTGACGTTAGCTCCATCAAGGGGGAAGCGAACTTTGGCAGAGTGCCAGCGCTTGTGCCGGCGTCGTCTTCGCGGCTGAGCGCGTGCTTCCATTGGCGACCGATCGATGGGTGGAAGCATGGACGACACTCGCAAAGAAAAAAAAAGTTTTTCGCACGTAATTTGTAGCGCCCGTCCGAAGTCATAGCCTTCATGGGCGTTGGCTGGGACCGCGCTGACAGTGCTTATCCGTATTTTTGAATTAACAGGGCTCGAATTAACGAGCATTTAGTTGCGAGTTGCGGAGGTTGCGCGGAAAAGAGGGTAGGCAGCCGCCAGCGCGGTCGCCACCCCTTCCCTCCGGTGCCGCAGGCCACCGCGCCAGTGATGGCGCCATTTAAGCTTTACCCACTCTTCCAAGGTTTTATCTAGTTCCATCTTCTGCCCCCGTTTAGGACGTACGCAGCCTCTAACTATGCGGAGGAGGTGCTTTTTTTTTGGCCACATGCTGTGTGCCAAGCCGCCCAGACGCGGTGGCGCGTAGTTCGAATTATCCGTAACGGAACCGACTCGCTTTCGAACTAACGGGCTTTTTTATACACAGATCTCTATGGAGCTTGGCCGGACCAAGTAGTGTTGTTCGAATTATCCGAAAATTCGAATTATCGAGTTTTGAATTAACGAGCTTTCACTGTAGCAGTACAATAGTGCACGATTACAACAGACAGCAAAATAAACTAGACCTGGCAAACAGCACATGACAAAAAAGTGCTTGCGAGTTGAATTTGAATGCATTATTCTTCAGTCCAAAACAGCACACAAACAAAAATTTCTGAGGATTCTTTTTGTTCTCAACAGATGTAAAAAGTCTGATTGGTGCAAACTGGAGACATCAAAGCAGACAATCTCAGAGATCATCACAACCAAGGGAAACAGTGAAAAGTGCGCGGACATGAAGTTCACTGCCTTGCATAACCACCCAAATAATCTCAGTAATCTGGAGAAAAAGATGAGAGCAAAAGTAGTGACAGGGAGACTGCTTTTGTAAAATGTTACCATTGGTGATGCAAAAAAGCTAAAAAACAAATTGCCCCAGTGTGCAGTTTTCGTGTCGTGTAAAAAGTTAGCCACCGCAGTTGGTGTTGTGTGTGAAGGTATGCTTGCTCAGTTTACATGATAGGAAGAAACTGATTCTCTGCAAAGCAGCATCAACTTCTGAACTGCCCATCTGCTTTGATTTAATGTCGTAACATCCCAACTTCCTGACTGGCCACAAAAAAAAAAAAAAGACATGGCAAGAAAAGAAAGAAAAGAGGTGCTATCAATTCCCTCAAAGTTGCGTACACAGCCGTGCGTGTTGCACAAAAGCTACTTGCAGACAAATTCAACCGACTTTTGTGCGTCAAAAAATGAACTAACGCTCTGCAGCGTGCACAAATTCCAAGCAGCTGATATGTGCATGTAAAATAAATTACACTAAAAGCTATACCATGAGCAGTTCCAGGCAGACATTTTCAACCGTTTATCCACTGGTTATAAACTAACGCACCTAAACATGCAGAAAGCAAACCATGCAGATTGCCCTAAAGACGCCTTAGAGGAGAACACACGAGGCCCTTGCACGTGGCTAAAATCTCGATTTCTATCCTGGATCATGCATGTAGTATTGAGTAGCAAAAAGTGCATCAAGTGTAAAAGTGCAGTTTACGTTGCCCACATGTTCCCACTGCTCTAAAAAATGCTGCCAAGAAAGTTCTCCCCATTTCTGTCAAAATGCGACAGCGCTTACAGGATCAGGCGCTCACTGCAAGGCCTACAGTACGGTAAAATTGAAATGCAACATCCCAGTGCACCAAGGCATGTCATAAACATGCTTCACAACCCTTATTGTGCAACAGCTGCAGCAGAAAATCCACAACCTATGCTTGTCTTCAGGCAAGGAATAGTGGCAGTAATCATCAACACCCCAACTGACCACAGCCAAGCAGCTACAATATTGCTTCAACTACAGAGATTTGAGAAGGCCGTACAGCTTCCAGTCGCGACTGTTTGGCTGCGCTCATGTGCGTTTTGATGACAATCACTGCCATGTCTGAATTCTACCCTAGAAAACCCAAGGAGGTCTTGCCCGAACACTTTGGTCTACCAAAGGTGGCCTGCATCCGTTTTGCCAGCCATCACGTCATGTTTCACCTCACGCAACTCGCATCGTTCTGTATTCTCAGCGTTATACCCGTGTTCCTGCAGCTTGTCACACTTCTGGTGCTGGATGAGAACTTCATTGTCTAAGAACTGCTAGCGCTTAAGCAGCACATCTGCCAATAAAAGTCGCTGCATTTAATTGGCATTCTTTTTCAAAACGTGGAAACGACTGCAGCATGGCGACTTCACTTTTCGCAAAGTACACCCTTGCAGCATGCATCCCATAGCCGCCTTTGACGTCACTCTGCCCCACTACACCTGGCCCTTTCGACTGGTCTCTTCAAACATCACTCTCACCGGCGCCACTGATGGTAGGTGTTCCCACGTGCGATCTTTCCCTCCCCTCCTGGTCTCCTGCTCAACGACAACCCGGCGCTAAAAGTGCTCGAATTTTGACCATAAATGCTATTACATTCAGAAACAACCTCAAGAATGAATCTCGGAAAAGCAGCTTCGAATTCCTGCACCGCCAAGCAGCAGACCAGCAACATCTCCGACAAAGTGTCAACTCTTCTTGCACCTAGTTTTCACATGCTGCTGTCTGCGATCCGACAGCCCCACACTGAAGTTCCAAAATGCAAAATAAAAGGCGCTAAAAGGTACAAAACAAGGACAGCATGGGATCCACAGTGCACAACGCAATGCCTCCCACCCTTAGCTCAGTGTCTTGTTTTGACACTCCACAGCTATCGAAACTGTACGCGTGCCCACGTACACTCCACAACCCATTCAGCTGCTTCGCAACCTCAGCACCCGAATCACGGATTCTGCAATACTCTTCTCCATAAACTAAAGTTCCCAATGGCAACACCTTTCATTCTGAGATTCTCGGTAAACTGAACATGCATACCTCCACTTGAGACTCCATTTTTCCACACTCTGTACTGCTACGGCTGCCATGTCATTCATGCTGCACTAATCTACACAACTGAGCCTGAACAATCAAACAAGAGGTGGTCCTCAGTTCGCAACCCTCTCACCTCCAATTCACTTTCTCCAGCTACTCACTTCGCACAAACAAACACGGTGTGCCACTCAGCCAGTCAGGCCCATGCGAAGTCTCTGCGCAAAGACCTGCCCCACTCTGGACTGAACTGTCGCCGAGACTGATCGACAAAGACGCAGGTCATCCCAAAGTGAGGTCAGTGCACTCACAACACACATCCCAAACAAGGGTCCTCAGACCGAGTTTTCGTGGCGCGGACCGGACCCAGCGGATGGCCTTGGCGAGCGCTGTCCTGCTGCCGCCGCCGGTGAGGCTCCCCTGGAGGCTGGCCGGAAGCGGCCCGTGGGGTCCGGCACAAAGTACCGGAGCCAGATGTCGGCGTACGGAGAGCGGGAGTTCCACGGCTTGAACCGGCCCGACCACTGCAGCAGCTTGGCGGCACTGGTCACAAAGATGCGGG
This sequence comes from Amblyomma mixtum, assembly GCF_055824585.1. Taxonomy (NCBI): domain Eukaryota; kingdom Metazoa; phylum Arthropoda; class Arachnida; order Ixodida; family Ixodidae; genus Amblyomma; species Amblyomma mixtum. Next base: position 230,693,647 of record NC_143013.1, read on the forward strand.
AGTACTGGCTGCCCGGGGTCACTCCTGCGTCACCAAAAAAATGCCACGTCAGACACATGCTGTTACGAAACCACCGTGTTTACGTGTAAATAACGTGACCAGGAATATAACGCAATGGGGAGTTTGAGACCTCGCAAAATTATACAGGGTGTTTCACCTAAGACTTTCTGCAATTTTTAAAAATAAGCTATTTGAATTAGATGCGCGCTTTTTCTGGCATAGCATTGTCAGTGGTGTAGTAGTACATCATAATTCAGCTATGACGTGCTAACTAGCAGGCTTGTTAACCAATATTTAATAGTTAACTTTTAAACTATTACCGTTGGGCTCCTTAATTATTGAGAGGCATGCAGCCCACCGTAAGTAATCCCCATATACGTTTTTAGAATTTCGAGAACGCGATTATCCTCGGCGCTGTGGCCCAACAAATTTCGCCTACATCGCGCCAAAATACATGCGGTTTGAGAAGCTTGCAGGCAAAGTAACCTCTCCAGTGAACCTAACTCGTCGAAATAGCCAAAATTTGTTGGGCCACAGCGCCGACGATAATCGCGTTCTCGAAATTCTAAAAACGGATATGGACATTACTTACGATGGGCTACGTGCCTCTCAATAATTAAGGAGCCCAACGGTAATAGTTTAAAAGTTAACTATTAAATATTGGTTAACAAGCCTTCTAGTTAGCACATCTTAGCTGCATTATGATGCACTACACCACTGACAATGCTATGCCAGAAAAAGCGCGCATCTAATTCAAATAGCTTATTTTTAAAAATTGCAGAAAGTCTTAGGTGAAACACCCTGTATATGGTTATCACGATTATAAAATGATTTCAGCCTGTTCAGCCAACTACAGTTGAGAACTTAGAAAAAAAAAAAACGAAGATGGTACAAAAAATATGGAAACAACAAATATGTCAATATTATTTGAGAGGAAACACTTTCGAAATGTACACGACACCATCGAGCGCAACAAAGCCTCCGACGTGCTAGCTCACGCAAACTCCCACGCAGCAGCGGCCACCATCACCATTGTGCTACCTTAACCCTAGTTGTGCTACTGCCGCTTCTTGTTAAGTGCTGCCCAGTCCTTTTTACGTTTGCCATTCTTTTCGATACTCCACTCAACTTTTCTGGTGCTTTCTCGTTCTCAGTGGGACCGCGCTGCCTCCTTTCCAAGTTCACGCCCACCCTCTTCTTTGCTCACCCACGAGGCTGTCCTGAAGTTGGCTTGCCCTAGCAGCTCAGGCGTCTGATGGTAAAGCTTGCTGCAGCTATTTTGAGCAGCGCGAAATTAAAAAAAAAAACGCGTCATATTCTTACTTTGGTTTTGAATATAATGCGAGGTGTGTTCTGAAAACGTTCAAGGAAAACATTCGGAGTGTAGATCGGACTTCTTGCTAGTAGGCACACTAGCAGATTTCCACAAAAGCAAATCCAAAATGATGGTTATGGCAAGATTTTGCTGCATGTCAGACTTGATTCACTCAATTCATGAGACTGAGTGAATCAAGCAGGAGACACTAATTCAGCCTACCCCATGAATCTATAATCAAAGAAGGATGAACACTCCAGATCAAATAGGAGCTGTCATTAACAGATTCTAACGGGCGTCCCAGCTAAAGGTAACCAAACTTTTAAAAAAGGCGAAGTGTCCTAGTCCAGTGAAACCAACTCAGGGTTGTTCATAGTCGCGTGGCCTAGTCCTGAGTATTTTTTTGCTCTTCAAAGTTTATTAATTAGTTAAGTTTAATTAGCTAACTTTTTAATTATTGACTTCAGGAAGAAAATGTCAATGCAAAAGTTTTAGAACACCTTGAAAAACCGTTAGTAGTGCTGTTTTCATCAAGTTACGATTTACGTAGCTTCATTTATTGGCCTTAAAAGAAAGTTGTCACGTGACCAGCTGCTCGCTCACTTCTCTGCCCCAGTGTGCACCCAGAGTCTCATCGAGGAGAGGACTTCAGAAAAAAACGGATTTTATTCTTTAAGGCGTGTCTAGGGACGTTGAAGTGGCGCAGTTGTCATGTGAAAGCTTTTTCTTGTTGTGCGGGTTATAGTTAAAGGCCGGTAAAAAACTACTTTACGTAACTATTACTTTGCTGCAAATGTCTCAGTAAGCTGTTTCTCAAAACGATGTACAACTTTACCATTGACAGTTTGTTCCTCAAGTCAATAATTAAAAAGTTAGCTATAATTAAGTTTGTCAACCTTGAAGAAAAAAAAAATACTGCAGACTAGGTCACGCGACTCTAAACAACCCTCATTTGGTTTCAGACGGCTAGGACACCCCGTGTTTTTTGAAAGCTTGGTTACATTTAGCTGGGACACCTGGTATACCTGTCTACATGCCGTTTCAGGATACCACACAGATTTCGTGATTCAAGAACTATGCCAAACCACAAGCTTGCCTTGTTAGCAGAAATGAGTGCATTTCTCCAAAATATTATCTCAGAGACATCTCAGAGACGTCTCAGAGACATACTCAATGTTTTATTCCACCTTCACCTCACATAAGCACAGAATATTTTTGTCAAGGGTAAGGACTATTTTGAGCTGCCCAGCACTTACACTGAAATAGCAAAATTGCACAACGGGCACTAGTTCATTTACGCCACCGAATAGCAGAACAAAGAGGTTTGAGAATAAAGGAATCCAATCGCTTTGAGGTCTAAAATGAACTCCATGTCACCAGCGTGAGTGTATACACCCTTTGTCAGAATTGTCTGGCCAGTAGGGCTTGCTGTCAAGCTGCGCAGTAATGTACTTATACAGCTCTGAGGCTCCACAGCTCCGCAGAGGCGATGACAAGAGTTCCACGCATTACTCGAGACTGCATGGTGCTACATCAATATTCAAAGAAAACAAGCAGAAAAACAATTTGCACTACCTGGTCATTATGTGACGCAGTTATGATAACTGGCATAAAAATGAAGAGAAAAAAAAATAGAGGGGATACTTAAGCTATGCCTTAAGGGTATGATGCGATAGCGCATTGGTTAATTCCCATATACGTAGAAAATCATCCTCTACTTTACATTCATACAACCCTGAGAGTCCTCATACCCCTCCTGAGGCATTGGTGCAACAGTTAAGCAATGCGCCACGTCCCTGTGATGGCAGGTGCTCGCAGTGGTGGGCCTTGTGCGGTGCAGGTTGCTCTTCCGCGAAACCAATAATTAATTTAAATGCCACCTGCCACTGAAAGCAGTCACTATCCGATAAGCAGGTTGTGATGACGCTGCAAGGTCACGTGACCTGGGAGGCCCACCTGGCTCGTAGGCTGCTCTCTGGTGACCATACTGAAAAAATTGCGCAGAAAAAACGAGGACAAAGCAAAGACAAGACCAGGACGAGCGCTAGCGCTCGTCCTGGTCTTGTCTTTGCTTTGTCCTCGTTTTTTCTGCGCAATTTTTTCAGTATGCATATCAACCAACTTGCCCAACTTTCTGCTCTCTGGTGACCACCTGCCAGTCATGCTCGTGATTTTTCTTTCACTCGCAATGCCGACACCGGATTTTCTGGACAACGGGGCCTTTAACGCCAACGCGTGAATACTAAGGGACAGGACAGGTGCCCATCCTGGCTCTTGGCATATGCATCAGTGACACTGCACAGTGCAGCCAGCAAGACAAGTGGAAGTGCAGCCACCCACCCAGGTTCCGGACATGCCACTCGTGGTCGAGGATGTCTGTCCTGTTGTGAAGCGCCAGCAGCAGGGGACCCAGCGGTCCTTCCTGCTTGAAAATCTTCTCCCTGGAGGACACAGACAGGGCAGCGAAACGTCAGGGCAGAAGCAAGGATGAAAATGCACCACTACAAAGGTCTAAACAAACAACAGAGCAGAGCCAATCCATGCACCCACCCTTTTCCAACAGCTGGCTGATATCACCACACTTGCTAGGTATGTGCTCGATTTCTGTAAGTAGGGCCCAGTTCTCAACTTTTCTTTTTTTCATGTGCATGCCATCTTTGAATTGAAAGCCAAAATTTCTTTTTACAAGCCCATTTATACACAGACGAGCTGCAATAAGTCGTGGTAGGTCTTCCTTTCATTTTCACATCCGAATGTCCAAGAAAAAGAGGAATGCAGCAAAACACGCTAGATCACAAGAGGTGTTCTTCAAACCAACCTCTCATATGGGGAAAAAGCACTCCTAACCCCAGTCCCACTCACTGTCATCAGCCAAGACAAGTGCGCTGGGCAAAGGGCTCTTCCAGTGACCCCAGTTAGCCATGTTTTGAACCAGCTTCAGCTGTGCTAATCCAGACAACAAACCTCCTGGCCTCATCACTCTCGCTTGATTCCCTGCCATCTTCTATTATGCATCCCTTCCCTTGTTATCTACACTGCTATGACTCTGAGAGAACATCAAAGTGAACTAGTGCAGAATCTCGACGGTATGATCATGGTTCATATGAATTTGTGAAATTCCCTGGCCACAGTCAACTACAGCACTGCCCACATGTCAATGATGTGGCGATCGCCAATCGTGCAGTACATACTGCAAGCAGTGATCGGTTGCACACAGCCCGCAAACGCTGACGTCACGAGTGAGCGATGGCACGCAGCCCGTACATCACCGACGCCGTGATTGCCATTCGTGTGTGGTACGTACCAGAGCAGTGGCGCTCGACCATAAATAATCCTGTCAGCCGTAAACAGATCTGAGTAAATGCATTTCCAGTGCTTCTGGATACGGATTTAGTTAGTTTTGGTTGATAGGAGGAGTATGAGATTCGTATCACTGAGAAACTATTGTACGATGGCACTGAAAATGCAGAGACCAATCTGGTCCACGCATTGCACCATTACGTCACTTCCTATTTTACTGAGAACAAAAACTGTCAGCTCACCTCCGTTTTCTAATCCAAACTGCGTCCTTACTGCTTCTTAATGCAACAACTATCATTTCCTTACCATTGCTAGCTGGGCTATGCTTAGCCCCTTTCCTAAACTTCTCGTAAGCTTCCAAGTTTCAGCTCAATGGCAATACGAGCAGACTGCAATATATTATATATATATATATATACTTTTAACTCTAAAAGCCCTCTGCAGCACTGCAGCACAGTGGAAGCAGGGCTGCTCACACAGCAAAAAGCCACAGACAAAATAAGGCAGTAACAGCAGTTCAACGGAAACTGATGATTTGACAGCGTACTGTCTGGTCAGGAATCATGGTTATAAAGTTAAGGTCATTTGCCCATGGTTATAAAAAAAAAAAAAGAAGGAACATTTCAGGAGCACTATGCATAGCACAGCACTCCGGAAGCGTCATTTCTTTTTGATCGTGGGCAGGCAGTTCTACAGCTTGTTTGTATATAACGAAAACAAACCAAAAAGAGAACAACAGTGAACTGATAATCTAGTTATTAGCCCATCTGAACTGTCACAATCTATAGGAGGTACTACACCTACTAGTGGTTCATAAAAAATGAATACCTAAGCACAGATTGCTCTGCCCTTGAACTGGCAAATTTTGGAATTCGGGTCCCCTCTTGAAACACAGTGGGGTAATTTTGAGGCCTTTGTGTGTGTCAATGCCAGTCAAATGGTTTACACAGCGCTGGTGCTATGCTCTAACCAAGAATGCACATGCACAGTCACAGCCTGGCAGGCTCACACACGGAGTGCATTACTTGAGATTCAGTCGCAGCCAGCCCTCGGCGGTCTCGGTGACGTTGTGGCGCACCCACTCCGCCATGCGCACCACAAAGACGCCCAGGTTGAGCAGGCACTCGTTGGGCGGCAGGCCCAGGTCACGCAGCGATGGCTGGCTCAGGTCCAGCAGCTGGGTGTAGCGGCTCTGCACAACAGGAAGAATGAGAAACTGTCAAACACCTTTAGCTAAACACAGTGTGAGCTGGACTGCCCACAGTTTCTCAATCCACTGTACTCCACGTGGAAGCTATGAGGCACCCTTAAGTTAAGGACAACGCAGCGAGCTATGGAAAGAAAAATGATAGGTGTAACGTTAAGAGATCAGAAGCGGGCAGAGTGGGTGAGGGAACAAATGCAGGTTAATGATATCCTAGTTGAAATCAAGAGGAAGAAGTGGGCTTGGGCAGGGCACGTAATGCAAAGGCAAGATAACCGCTGGTCCTTAAGGGTAACGAAGTGGATTTCTAAAGCAAACGTAGCAGGGGGCGGCAGAAAGTTAGGTGGGCGGATGAGATTAAGCAGTTTGCGGGAATACAGTGGCTGCAACTAGCAGAGGACAGGGTTAATTGGAGAGACATGGGAGAGGCCTTTGCCCTGCAGTGGGCGTAGCCAGGCTGACGATGATGATGATGATGACGACACAGCAACTACAGTAGACTCGATAGTTTGAGGCCAAGAGGGAATGAAAATTTGTTTGAATCATGAAGAGTTTGAATCAAGGAGAGGATTAGAAGCCTTACAATGGAAAAAACTCGGCGTGGTTAATCACAAATTTAGCTGATTGATTGAGACAGTGATGATGTCACAAGGTCGTTTGACATGGCTGAGTGCTGACTGACAGGGCCAAGTTGGCAGGTGCGCTGGCCCTTGACACAGGGCCCTTTAGTATGCATCACAGCATCTTCTTCTAGAACTGATGCCTTTGTTACCCTCACAAGCACTTGTCCTGCGTCGTTCTTGCTTTGCATTCGTCTGTGTAGGCGCTATTGTTTCTTCTCTCAAGTGAGAACAAAGATTCCATGAAATTCCGCGAGAGAGGTCGAATAATGCTTCATAATGCATCTTGCCTTATGTATTGGAACCCAAAATACAACTCCCCATCCCCCCAGCACATTTGTGCAAATAAGGTAAATTAGTTATTTTTTCATCATACTGGAATTCCTACTGATGCCTGTAACATGAATGGCATCAAAAAAAAGAGGATGTGGCTGAAAACATACCAATTCTGCAAAAAATGCTTTAATCCGCAATTTTTCGCGGTAATCGCAGGAAGCTAGGGGCCTTACGTATGGCTCACCACAACAATGTTCACATTATCAAGCCCCTAATATCGTATTTACCATATTTACTCGCATAATGATTGCACTTTTTTTTTCCCAAAAAATTGACGCAAATTTAGCGGTGTGATCTACACAGGGTAAATGTTCCAAAAATAATTTTTGACCGCCGAAAACGCAAACAAGTAGCAGGCCAGGCCACAAAGCGCACCGCTGACTTGCAAAGCGGCGAATGCGCATTTTTATCAAGATGCGTCCAAACACGTTTGCTGCGGGATGATGGCAGGTCAACCAAGAGGTGGCTGCCGCTGTAACAGTATGGGACATCAAAACAAAAATGGTGGCTGACAGAACAAGATGGTCATTTGCATGTGCCATTTGCTGACAGATGGCAAGAAAGATCACTGTCAGCTAGACTTTGCACACGACAAATCTCAGCGGCAAGCTCGGGGTGCAATCATTACGCGGGGAATAAAAAAAACACAATTTTGATGACAAAATTCAGGGGTGCGATCATTACACGAGTGCAATCATAATGCGAGTAAATACGGCTAAATGAGCTAACGGGTGCACATCTCGTGATATCTTACCGCTTATGAACAAGGACAGGGGAAGGTGACAGGAGCAGAAAGGACCCATATCATTCGTGTCATACTCATCGGCCCTTGTCTATCAGTTGAGATGTGAAACTTCACTCATCTATTACATACATGCCAAACTGCACAGACATCACTGCTTCCTCCCAACAACTGCCCCCCACACGTGCTATTCCCTGTTGAAAAGACCTTCTTTTTCCAACTCAGTGATCTGTGCTACTCTTAACAAAAACTTATTTTGTGTCTTCGTTCCAAAATATGTTTTTTTTTCTTTCGTTTATATAACAACAAATAAACATCTGTTTGCACTTCTCAGGAACCAGTGCCAATAGAAGAACAAACAAGCCAGATGACGATGAGCCGACACTTCCACTCACCCCAGCCGTGTTGTACCTCCTCGATACGGTATCACAGTCCCTTGAGAAGAGCCCCACACTGCCTTCGGGAATCGGCAGAGAGGCCAGCTCGGCTATGTCACCTGACCACGGAGGAAGAGCGAGTAAGAGAGATGTGTTGCTAAGCCCATCCCAGAAATTTGGGAAACATTTGGTGAAACTCCTAAACATCGCATCATCCGAATTTCAGAACACGGCCTCCAAAAGCAATGGCATTAGTAGAGGTGGAGAAAGTGTGAGTCAACAACTTTACTTTTACTGTGCAGGTCTACACAGCAGGTTGTTGCTACTGACTACAACTAGTATTCAGAGAGAAAAGCATGCACGTTGCAATAACTAATGACGCAAGTGCGGGTGCGTTTTACAACCTAATCAACCAAGCAATCAACTACACGAAATTATCATGCTGTCCTTGCAACTGCAGATGAATGCAACCCTCTCGTAACAAAAATTGTGTGCATACAATGAACCCCTTTAACAGTATGACCAAGTACAGCAGTGTTCCTCAGGGAGGTCTTGTCTCGACCTATGTGTATAAAGAACAGGCTCAGATCCGAAGCGGCTGAGCGTAGCTGCTTCGCAAAACGGTAATAGCTAGCATGGGCCATACACCAAGGGAACCACTGCAGTACTAGGCAAGCAGGGTGGTTAAAAGTAAAGTCCTTTTACATAAATTTCATAGGTCCTACATACTCGCACCCTGGCACTGAACTACAACAAGGTTATTCCAAAGGCATGCAACAGAAGGGGAAGGCAGCAGCAGGATGAGCCTACATCCAAAGAACACTAGTAGCAGTAGTCCATATGGGTGAAAGCAGATGAAGATACACTGCTGAAAAAAAAAACACCCCTTGAATTGATTATGATGGTTCGTCTTGCTCATCAATTATCTCATTCCAAAACCAACAATAATGTCATAGTTCAGGAAAACAAAAAAACAAATCTGATGATGATGATGGATCTTAATGGCACAAGGGCAGCAAAAAGAAAAATAAATCTGAGTCAACAGATTGGTGGGTAGTTGAGTGTGCACCATGCATCTCAAGCAATAACTAGCACTCACACCGTCTAGTCAGCATGGCTGCCCCTGGTTTGTGCAAGCACTTTTTATCCCTTGGTAACAGCAGAATGTAAGGCATCTTAATGACAGGCTCCATTTTTGTTCTGCCACTGCTGCTTGACTGGATACAAATGACTGCAACCACCACAGTTCACAGTGTGGAATACTGTTGGACTGCGACACCTAAGCACTTTATATCGAGACAAAGCTAAGCAGCTGCAGGCACACAGGACTGGCAGCTTAGGTGCAAAGAGCAGGCCAGCTGTAAGACATTGTGCTGGTAGGCAACACGGGCTGTAAGCAATGTGCTGCCAAGAACCAGAAGAGGCCCAAATGGCCCTGATTACCTTGCACAATGACATCATCGTCCAGCACTACGAGTGGGCCCTTCAGGGAAGGCAGCAGCCGACTGAGGTAGAGCTTGGCATGGGGCAGCTGCAACACGGGGAGAACAGACAAGGGGGCTCTCATGCTGGGTTGCATGGAACCCTGGGGTCCCATGGAGTGACTTTTTCAAGGTTCCCCACTCACCTAAATCCATGCATGCTCCAACTCCACCCCCAAGACCCCCTTTCCTTTACCTACTTTATTTTAGGACTAATCACAAACTGTTCCACTGTACACCCAGACATTGTTAACCGAATTTGGCCACTTCTTGATGAGCTGCCATGCGTCGCGTGGTCCTTTTTGCATGCATGTTGGGCCGGAAGGGATGGAAGTCAGGATACACAGGGTTCTTCAGCACCTGCAGAAAGTCACTGGGGTTCCCTGAGGCTAAAGATAATGAGAATCTTTAGGCTCGCATATCTTACACATAATTACGAGTAGCTACAACTTTACAGCTTTCATTGCTTGCTGACACATCTACAAATTCCATTTTCTTTCTTCCTTTTTCTTTCATGTGCATAGGGACAAATTTTGCCTCAGCAGTGCAAAAAACAAACAAACAAGTGGTTGGCTGTGCTGCAAGAAAATAAGAGAAAAATATAAGGAGCAATTTTTTTTTTAACAAAGGCGCTTCATCGTTGAGTCAATGCTCCTGTTTTCTCCCAAAGCTGGCTATGAAGAATGCTAAAGCAGAGGACTCTGGTTTAATTTCGACCATATGGGATTCTCCAAACTGCACTGAAATCTCAGTACACAAGCTTTTCTGAATTTTGCCACCACTGAAATGCAGTCACTGCAGCCGGATCAAACCCACAACATCGTGTGCCGAAGCAAAATTACTACAGACACCACACTGAGTGCTCTAAAAAAGCAAACACCAAGTTCTTAATGCAAAATCTAACCGATTAAAAAAATACAAAGAAAAGCAAGTGGTTTGCTTTGGTTTATTGGGGTTTAACGTCCCGAAGTGACTCAGGATATGAGAGACGCCGTAGTGAAGGGCTCCTGAAATTTCGACCACCTGGGGTTCTTTAACGTGCACTGACATTGCACAGTACACGGGCCTCTAGAATTTCGCCTCCACTGAAATTCGGCTGCCGCGGCCGCAAGAAGCAAGTGGGGAACTGAATATTGAAACCTTGAATACAATGCATCGTCAAAAAGCTTCAAGTTGCTTGCAGGTGTGGAACAGATGAACTTTCAATCTGCCATGGAAAAGGCAGACTGAAAAGGGAGATTGCAAGTTAAAAAAATAATATTTAAGGGGGGACATGGGTCTTAAAGCATTTTTTTTATTTAGGGACCAAATGCAATGAAACTGCACAGACTTATTCAGTTTTTTCTGCTGATTTCAAATATGCAATTGGTTTATTTCTAGGCCAATTTGTTCTTGAGATATTAATATATATCATGCCATTGTCTGCTGAAACAATAGAAAAAAAATGGGCCACCAGAAATTTAATTTTAATATGTGGGTAGATACTACAATGTGTGAGGAATGCAACGCTGGAAGCAGTTTTCAGTTTTCTGACTGTGTGGACAAATGGGCTTAAAGTTAGTTTCATGTGTGTCATGTGTTTTCTGGCACTGTATGTCTGGTTAACTCACTTGAAAACTAACTATTAAGCCCATTTGACCACATGGACAAAAAATTGAAAACTGCTTCCAGCGTTGCATTCCTCACACATTGTAGTATCTACCCACATATTAAAATTAAATTTCTGGTGGCCCATTTTTTTTCTATTGTTTCAGCAGACAATGGCATGATATATATTAATATCTCAGGAACTAATTGGCCTAGAAATAAACAAATTGCATATTTGAAATCAGCAGAAAAAATTTAATAAGTCAGCAGTTTCGTTACATTTGGTCTGTAAATAAAAACAAATTGTTCTAAGACCCATGTCCCCCCTTAATGAAGCAAATGGAGCTGGAAATAAATTTTCATGTACCCACCCTCTGTGGAAACCAGTTACTCTGCAACATCTATTTGACCTCTGCTATTGACGACAATTTTTTTCACTGCGTCAATAAAACACTTGCTTACAACATTGTTACTGAACGCACTGCTATCCCAGTCATTCTGATTGCTGAGGACGTATAAAGACCAAAAGAAAAGAAGAGAAAGACTGGAAATGGACGGGACAAAACACACGCCTGCTTCAAAAGAAAGGACATGTGAATAGGGGTGTAGCGAAAACACAAATAATATTACTTGCTTTTCATATGAAGGCTAAACAGCAGCCACATCAGCAAGTAGCGCAGTCATCTCAAGTGTCATTTGTTCTTGTTGACAGGTGACAAAAGGGAGAGCTTTCAAAGTTATCATTATCATCATCAGATTGACCACGCCAACTGCAGGACCTCTCCCATGTCTCTCCAATGAACCCTGTCCCGCGCCAGCTACAGCCACCGTGTCCCCGCAGACTTCTTTATCTCATCCTAACTTTCTGCTGCCTCCTGCTACGCTTGCCTTCTCTTGGAATCCACTCCGCTGCCCATAAGGACCAGCGGTTATCTTGCCTTAGCATTATACATGCCTTGCCCAAGCCCATTTCTTCCCCTTGATTTCGACTAGGATGTCACTAACCCGTGTTTGCTCCCTGACCTACTCTGCCCTCTTGTGGTCTGTTAATGTGACACCTACCATTTTACTTTCCATAGCATTCAATGCACCCTCCACCAATTTAGGTGATGCAAGAATGGTGGCACCATCTTTAATCCAAGACCACCATTCAAAAATTTTTTTTTTCTTTTATTGTTGAAGGTGCCCTCAAAAGTATTTTTTTGTTGGAGCTTCTTGAATCTGCCAGGAGCAACTGTTTGTTCTTTCCGAGATTCACAGCAGTACAAAAGGAGCAGTTTGTAAAAGTCTAAATTCCCCAAGAAAAAATGAGAACGTAAGCAACTGTTGGAGAATGGAATGAGCCCTATCTTACAAAAGGTCACATGCACTACCCAGCATACTAACCCTTTAAACATCATACTGCTGAAATCACATGCAAGTTGTTTTAAACACCCTTTTCCTCCTTTGGCAAGTGAACAGTGGAATGAGTTGGTTGAATGCCTGCGAAGACTGCAAGCTAATCAGTTTGCTCATCAAATACCTAATTATGTGACCAGTTAGCCTTTCTGGACTTTCTGGATGTTATATACGCTCTAATAAATACCTAATGAGTGCATTTTTGTATTCCAGCTTGTTTGTTAGCTTATTGCTGTGGCCAACTTGAAATGTCTCAGCTGAGAATGCAGTGTCTGCAAATAAATGCCTGAATAAAATAAAAAGGGCTGCACCATCTCACACTGAGCTTCCCATGGTGCTCCCCCCCCCCCCCCGCTCACCTGCAGGGTGCTGGTGAGGTCGGGTGGGACGAGCGGTGCCTGTGGGAAGGTGAGCACCTGGTACTGGAGCGTGGCCAGCTGTGCCTGGTGCATCCAGGCGTGAAGGTGGAACTGGGTGGCATTGTCCGTCACCACGTGGAAGCGCAGGGAGGCCGAGGGACGCCGGCTGTTGCGGGCCGCGCTCACCATGGCCGCTACGGCCCCACCCAGCCCCGCGTTGGACGTCACCAGGAGCACGTTCACAAAGGAGTGGCCGCTACCCGGGGGACCACCCTCGTCCGATTCCACCAGGGGCTCACCTGTGGAGACCACACACAGCGGAAAAGTTGATATTGAGAACAGTTCTTTGATCATGAAGCACTTCACGATGGTGTCTCAGTAGTTTTATCACATCATACCACTGAAACCACATGTGATAACCTTTCCCAAGTGAGCAGCGGAATCAGTTTGTCGAATCCCTGTGAAAACTGCAATCTAATCAGTTTGCTCATCAAATGCCTAATTATGTGACCAGTTAGCCCTTCTGGCTGTTCTGCATGTTATATAATCTTCAATGAGTGATGTGATAAAACTCAACATCACTCCCTCACTAGGGCCATCTAATTTACAAGCTGTGTTGTATTGGGTTTTATGGCATGTAAGCAGCTAAGGCTATCATGTGCCAAACATGAGTGAGTGAAGTGAGTGAAAAACCTTTATTGTCCAACAGAATGAGACTACCTCATCCAGACCTCCCCTGTCCCATACCCTCAGTTGAGGGAGGAGGATCAGGAGAGATCCGGCCGCATGGCGTAGTCGCGTCAGATGCTGGCCAGGATCTCTTGTATCCCGCACGCCAAACATGAGGTTATATTTACACGTAGAAAACGACTCGAGAGGTGGAATCCAGTCATGAATAGTAGAATCAGCCTCTTGTCAAGCAGAAACTTAGTGTGCTAGATGGTTTGGCCACAGCCATCAAAATCATATCAGCACTAGTGCTGCCCTCTGCACTGCCTCCTGTGAAAGATGCTGCACCAACTGGCCCTAATTAACATGCTTATGCAACGCAGGGTCCCCTCAGGTGCAACCTTCTTAGGTCAGTCCACTTTCTTTAAGCCTATAAAGATTGGTTATTTTGTAAATGCTATCCCAGCAAGTAGACTTCACAAAGAGGTGTAAACTGTGGAGGAACTCTCACACATTTATACAACTGCATTGGTCCAATACTGAGAACTATTGTACAGCATTCAACAATGCCCGATCATCCAAAGCGGTGATCCATGTGCAATTTAATCAGATTTCTCTGAACAAAAGTACAGAGATTGCTAATCACTGAAGGCATCAGTTACGCATCACGAGAGGACTTTGAATGCATCAATGATAAAGGTGCACACACACGACCACGCCCATGATGGCAACACCCCTTTGATTTAGACACAAATTTAGGTGAAGAAAAAAGAAAGATCCAATCAACAGCATAGCAAAGGGTAACTAGCTTCTAATACCACAGCACAACTAGGGCAACTGAGAATCCACAAAGAAAAACATTTCTAAGCGAAGTGCTGTTTTCATAAACGCACGCCAGTATCAACTCCCACAAATGTCAATCTAGTTCTTACTGTTACTTTATCACCTTTCCCTTTGCTTTATTCAACTAAAGGTTTAGGGAACAATGGGAGTAGAAAAAATAAAAAAAAAACATTTTCGAGGCAATGAAAAAAGCTCAGTAACTGAGATGATGACATAAAACTGCTGGCTAAAGCTATAGAATCTGCTAAGCCAGGTGTCGTGACTTGATACCAAAGTGGACAGCATCTCACCCCCACCTGCATTCCGGCCAAATGAGTACTTGGCTTCATTGGAAACCATCAGCCTGTAGCCATAGTAGAGACCAATTAGGCATGTCACAGCTAAGGATGCGAAGAGGCCTGCAAAGAGAAGATTGCACCACTTGTGACAGAGTGAAGGTGCCTGACTACTGATCGCACAGCCATGCTGTATGCCATCAGGTGCCATGACAAATGCTTTGAAACGGCACTCGGTTCTTGTTTGAGCCACTGACATGTAAAGCTCAGGGATCTCCCCCAGCAGTCATGCAAAAAGAAGACAGGAACATGAGAAGTCAACAAGCACCTGACGAGAACTGAGTACCGATGGTCATCCCCTGTTCACCGTACACTCTTTGCTTTGTTCCCTCCACTACTTTTGCAATTCAGAACTCCCACGCTTCTCCAAAGCTCCTTGACCAAACCAGTTCCAAAATTCCGCTTCAAAACCTGACTAACCCGTGCAGCCACTTTACGGAGGTTAGCGAATGGAGGTGCCAGCTAGGAGCCCCAAGTAATAACTGCAACAGTCGATCATCATTAACTTCAGAAACACTGAAATGCACTGTTTGCTTCAGCTCATAATTTTTCTCTTGGACTGTTTACTCTCTGCATTTTTGTTACTGTATCTGTTTCACTGAGTCTGTTTGCCAGAAGCAATTGCATTTATCAACTGCCTTGGAGACTGTAAGTTGAACACAGCTTATCTCACTGCCCATGGTCATTACAACAGTCTGTTAACCTCTGTGTTCTAGACCAAGCAGACTGCTAGGCTTCAATAAATGGGCCCTATTGGAAGTTTTGTAATTCGTATAATCAAGGAGCTCTGAGGTCTCTCAGTCCAACAAGTGGCGAAGAAGTATTTGACCTGATAGCTGTACCTCACCACTAATTGCTAAGACTGCATCCACCTCTGAGTCAGCCTAGGTCACGCGGCCATAGATAGCATACATATTTGACAGTGGCCACACCATGGTTCACATGTTCCACATGACTAACGTCCATTTGAACAACGATATGTTTATCCGGTAGGCAAAGACAAAAGCTCTCAGTTATGGCATACAATGGCAATGCCAATGCTACTTATGCTAAAAGAAAAAAAAAATACCCCACACAGCCACTACTGTGAACATTCAAGCTGTGGCTCCATATGTGATGTGGTGAGTGACTGAATACATAGGTTCCAGTGAAGGCACAGTGTTCTGTTTGTGATAATAATTCTTCTCTTCGATGTGCAAACTTTGAAAAGGCAGAGTACAATACATTGTTCCTGTTTCATTACTACTGTAATGGCAATCTTTTTTCTGCCTGCTTTTCTGTGGCCCATTACACTGGGTGCTTCACACTGTATGCCACATGTGCTCATCTCAAGGGACTGGTCATCCATTTCATGAAAGTGCATTCCCACAGCTACTTTCTGTTTCTTTTTTATTTGCACCGAGTTTAACTAGGAGGGCCTTCCACAACAAGGTGCATCCATTATCTGACCATGAATGCTTCTTTAAGCAGCAACATGACCTACATAGGATTGGTTTATTCGGGTTTAATGTCCCAAAGCGACTCAGGCTATGAGGTACGCCATAGTGAAGGGCTCTGGAAATTTCGACCACCTGGTGTTCTTTAACGTGCACTGACATCGCACAGCACACGGGCCTCTAGAATTTTGCCTCGATCGAAATCCAGCCACCGTGCCCAGGATCGAACCCGTGTCTTTCGGGCCAGCAGCCGAATGCCGTAACCACTGAGCCACTGTATAGCGCCTGCATAAGCAATCAAGGAAAATAAATGGTGCTTACGATGATGGTGTTCATGACAGCATTTCTTTCACTCCCCCGGTGAAAAAAATTGGTAGGGTTTTAATGTATTTACACCGAGTAATCGTGCGAAAGCATGTGTTTAGCCTGGCTGGCTTACGGTTTTGCTTTGCTGGGTTGTCGGCACATCTGGGGACAACATTAAGACTCAGATTAAGCGCTGAAGCTTATCTGATCTGTTCACACCACAGATGGAAGTTGATGGAGACAACAATGTGCAGTGCACAGAGCAAGAGCGCGTTGCAGTTTAACATAAGGCGAGATCGGCTGCGGCAGTAGCATAGTGCTTTCAAGCACTGGCCAGCAAAACTGATCTGCTGCACCACCATGGGTTCAAAATTCAGTCGAGGCAATATTTATTTCATTTATTTATTTAGGTCAGGCTTCAGCTATGAAACGAATTTTGCAGATTTTGCCATGAAATAGAGGTTTCACTCTCAACATAGTTCAGACGCGACTGTCTTCAAACATACCAAACTGAAATTTGGAATCGGACACTAGCTAGCTTGGAATGGCCGATAAAATACATGACCTGTAAAATAGCACCCTTGATGAAGAAAGGAGACAAGTAATGACTGCAAATCCCTCTGCTAGGTAAACAATTTAAAACTTAAACATTCTGCACACCATTCCAATCTAAAGTGCACGCCTGGCAAATGGTTGGGATGAAGCTTGCCTAACACAGCCTCACACACCCAGGATGTCAATCCTGCGCAATAATTCTCTACGACGCAGATACTAATCAGGATTCAAAAACCTTGTGCCTGTTCAATGTCTGCGACAAGAAATTCATTCAAAAATGGGTTTTCCCTTTTACAAGTGGCTCCAAGAAAAGGCAGATGACACTAAACAAACTGAATAGCTCAGAAGGTAGTATTATGCCAGAGAATCAATTCCAAACCTGTTTAGTACACAGACAGTGCAATCAACACCCTCAAGCATGCATTTCAAAGAATATTTAGCTATAATACTTAATTAGGTAAACCTTTCATTTCACTTCAAAGGCAGCCTGTTAAACTGAACGCACCTAAGGCAGGCCTGAACTAATTCACACAATTTGTCATATCTTACTAGCACAGGCCTCTCAGATGCCATAAAAGTACGGCCTTAAATATTCAGTGCATGTAATTTTTTTTTTCCAATCTCACAGGAATACTGTGTGTTCTATGCTAAAAATGACTATAATGAGCTAGCTAACATCGTTATTTTCAAAACACTCAAGCTGGTTTCTGTTAGCTCAAACCACGACCTCCTCTATAAACTTCCGACCTGTTCATGCTGACGCTCCCCCTGTCGCCAGATTTGCTTTTGCTTGTCTAGTTTTTTTTAGTTCGCCAAACTGCCGCCGCAAGCAGTGGCGCTGCAACTTACCCCCTTGCCGGCTTTGCTCTCCGCTCTCCGCACGGCTGTCTCCGCGTGCTCCGCTTGTTGTTGCGTGCCGCAGGTGTTTGCTTTTGTGACATTCGGAGATGATCGTGTGTATTTCTGGGAAGCCGGAGCTGGTCAGGCTGCTTCTCAGCTTTTTCTCCGTGCCTCCCTCACATTCACGATGAAAATTAAAGGAGCTATTATTATTCTGTGTGGTCTCATTTGCGAATTTGTCGTCCTAGGTCAGTATGTTGTAGCCGCTAGAGCAGCGTTGATTTTATTCTGCCAGAGGAAGTGGGGAACTGATGCCTGTATACTTGCTTCAGATGTTATGTTGGTGGGCTGTCGGTAAATTGCTGGGGGCTAGGTAGTTGGAGCTTGTATATATTCGTTTAGGTCCTTAGTCATACAGCCTAATTTTAACTGGTAGTATACTGGTTGTACTTGGCA
This sequence comes from Amblyomma mixtum, assembly GCF_055824585.1. Taxonomy (NCBI): domain Eukaryota; kingdom Metazoa; phylum Arthropoda; class Arachnida; order Ixodida; family Ixodidae; genus Amblyomma; species Amblyomma mixtum. Next base: position 230,711,806 of record NC_143013.1, read on the forward strand.
GTGTTAATGATGGTACATTAATAAAATATGTTCTGCTGGTCTGAACTTTTCAGTTTCGGATTACTGATTTTCCTGCATTTGTGATGCTTGTGAACAGAAATGGTCACTACAAGTACTGGTGCTAGAATGTACCATCTGTTCAGGGAATAAAACTTTGATTGAACTGTGAGCTTGCTTTTTACCTCTATTTCGTGCAGTGCAAAACTACTACATACAGCTGCGTGCAAAAGGTTTGCAGCATGGAACTTGCATGGAATTCCAAATTTTTGTCTATTAGTACTGAGCATGAAAATCGTGAAAATTTGTCGCAGTCATAACGAGATTTAACCGCTAACTTTGAGAAGGAATGCATTCGCTGCAGCAGAATATCGTTCCTGAGTTTCATATCTGCAGAGGCTTTTAAGGTGGATCTAATGTTAATAGGTGGTTATCAAGATTAACCACCCAGGTTCATCTAGTATTGCAAACAACAGGATGTCTAAAAGTGGTCAACCAGAACACATGTCCTTTTTCAAGATGAAAATCCTACGGAAATAAAGTTTTTCAGCACAAGAGTTTCATAGAGTATTAAAGTTGGTTATACTAGCTACATAAAGCTTGGAACATTCCTATGGATGAAAAGCGCTCACAAGAGTTGCTGAATGAAGTCCAGTTTGCCTCCTAACGCTCTATGTAGCCGCAGTAATGAAAGCTCAGGGCACCTCCGATGCGATCGAGATACGCGGCAGTTATAATGCCAGCGAAGCTCCACCGACGCTCAAACAGTGGCCATAACCGCGAGAATTAACGCTGTTAGGGGTCATTTTCAAGATACTGTAGGCGCGAATAGTCGCTGTAGCACGTAGCGGCACGCCGACTTGTGTTGCTTTCGTTGTTAGAAGGTCGCTATTACTAGACCCCGACGCATAAAACGCGGGCGCCCCTGCCGTTCTCTATTATCCTCCCTTCTGGACAGGATGATAAAGGTAAAGTTTACGGAACCTGGAATGAGCAGGTCGTAAAGGTAACCGACTTATACGGGTGACAGTGTACGCTAATTGTATTTTTTTCGCGCTGCAGGAACTTGCATGGTTTTCAAGATCAATGTATTGACTACCCATGCACGAATTACTTTTGCACCAGACAGCGAAGCGTTGCTGCACAAAATGAAGCAAGGAAAGGAATATAAGACTTGCATTTTCCAGGCCATGCGCTGTATAATACTGTTGTTTGTTTTTCATACCTATGCGTTCCCACGGCAAAATCGCTCGTGCACTGGATCAGGTAGTCAATCGTATTTCGGAACCCTCCGCTACGGTGCTTCTCATGGCCCGAGTGCTGCTTTGAGACGTTGAACCCCATGAATCAGTCAATCTACGCGCTAGGAACACGAAAAACAAACAGAAGAACGCGCACTGCAGTGCGTCAGGACCAGCCAGGACCGTCGCGCACGACATCGCATCGTCTGCTGTGGGGGTTAGTCCAGGCGACACCTGGCGGTAACTTCGGTCCCTACACAACAGTTTTTAGGTCCGCGCGCCGCCGTAGGGGTGGCGTCAGTGAGCAGGTCGGAAGTTTATAGAGGGGGTCGTGGCTCAAACATGCTTGCTGTTGAACAAAGTTCAACACGCCAGCAGGACTACTTTTCATGAATTTATGCTCTGCTAGAAAGCAGCCCGCATGCATTCTGTAGTAACCGGCCCCAATTAGTAACAAATCGTTGATATGCTATGCTACCACTACGGGAAACGGCGTTTACGAAAAGACAATGCACAAATTTGTGTACGCCGGACCGAAAGGGTGCCAACCCACTCCCAGTCAACGCGCGACGCCGGCAGAACAGGCAGCCAGTCCACAAAGTTCAGTGAAGTTCATCCAGCTGCGCAGACCTCTCAAGTGGACACTACCTTAAACGAACTCAAGGACGCCCGCTATTGGCCGCAACATTACAGTTTCTCGCGCTCGGATCGCGGCCGAGCTCTTCGTTAGGCCCCTGGGCGCAGTTCGAGAACTTTCACTCACGCCACCCGGCCAACGATCGCCGAATTTCCGGGTCAGCGTTCGGCAAAGCTTTACAGTTCGTTCGCTCCATCATTACGCAGCAATTTCAATGGCAAGTGGCGCGTACGAGGCACTGGCGACAGTTTTCTCGACACGGTTCAGCGCGCGTACGCAGCAGTCCAGTTGGACACGGCCAAATGACAAACCTTTGACGAGGCAAGTGTTGTGCGAACGCTTCAGCATCCCCATTGCGGATTCGATTTTTGCGTCTTGCGAGTAATAGGGGTGGACTAGTTCACTGTCACAAAGGCGGTCACCGCGCGCTCCTCACTCAACGTGAAACTCATAGCGCGCACAGCCGCCGGCACACATTTCGCGACCAACCGGGACGAACGGTGTGCTTGGTGCGCTCGCGAATACAAACAAAACAAACAACAGCGTTGGTGTTGCCAGATGGGTAGCAACTTTCGGCTAGCAACGGCCACCAAAGCGCTCCATCGACTCCCCGCCCTCCTTCCCCCCTATTCTTGTATGGTGTCATTGTGGATTGCCTCTGAGTACCAACCCTTTACGTCCCTAGAAGTGCCAGTTAATTATTCAGCAGACTTGTCATATGCAATACTCTATGCATGCATGCGGCCGTGTTCGAGCGGGAGTTTTTGAAAGTTGCTCCCGACAGAGGTTGTGTGCGCAACCTTCATTTCGGGGGAAATTTTCAAAAACTCCCGCTCGGACACGGCCGTATGCATAAATTACAACTGCGGCAAGACCAGACAAAGTAAAGTAACTTAGACACAACGTCTACCGCGGTGGTTACGGACCTTATGAACAAATACTAGCGGGCAGGCAACATACTCCAAGTGTGCAGACACGCGAAAATCACCTTTATTCCCAAAGCGGGTAAGAAACTCAGCATTCATTAAAATCATGCCTATGCAAACTAATGGAGCATGTCATCCTCAACAGGCTCCAAAACTATGCGGAGGACATGAACCTCCTACCTGAAACAGTGTTAGAATTCAAGGCCAAACTATCTATAATATATTATAGGGCAACTCCGGCGATTTTTCGATGTGCATCGATTGAAATGAAATTTTAAGTCTGTATTCTTTATGATAGTCTGATGCCTCATGTAAAATTTCGCACCTGAAACCGGCGTAGTTTTTCCACAAGCGAATTTTGAAGACAAGCGCTCCTCGACGCGAGCGGCACCCACTGATCGAGCAACTTCTACAGGCCACCCTGTTCTGTGATGTCACTGGCGGGGCGGCGTGTCAAGCTGGTTGGGCGCGCGCTGGCGCTGGCAGTGCAGGGGAAAACTGAAAATTGGTTTTGAGGAAAGTAAATGACGCAGTAATGGACACCCGAACCGCGACGTAAGGGAGGAGTGAAAGAAGAAAGGAAGAAAGAGGTCCGTAGTGGAGCTCTCCGGAATTATTTCGACCACCTGTGCAATTTCGCGCCATCTCAAACATGCCTGTTGTCATGTGTGCGCCAGAGTGATGGGTCACGGCAACTTCTGTTGTGCTGTGGGGTGCACAAATTCTTGATCTGTGACAACGGGCGGGATCTAGCGTAGGTTCTAGGATCTAGCGTAAGAACCTTCGCGACAAGTTGGTGAGAGCTGTCCGCCGTGTAAACTGGTCTCCGAGGAAGCATTCCCGCTTGTGCTCGGAACATTTCGCGCCAGATTGCTATGAAGACAGCGTGTACTTCAAAGAGAGCTTTGGACTCACTAAGCCTTCGTTCAACGGCCGCTTGAAGGCATATTCTGTGCCGACATTATTCTAGTACAACCGTCTATCGCAGCGGCCAGCTGAACGAAGCGCGGCCGTCAAGAAGAAGCGGTATGTTGGATTGTAGAACTGTAGCTGGCGTGAACTCACTTCCAAAAGCTCGTCGTCGAGATAAGGCTTCGCAGAGAGGACTTTTGGTGATGCATGCCCCTGTAAGGACGTTGTGCACCGCGGCAACGTTCCGGCAGCAGATTCTTTCATCAGGCTGAGTTGGCCGGCACTGGCCACACGAACAGCTGTCGGCGGGAGCATCTCATTAACTCGTTAAAAGTTCTGACGACTCTGTCACAAATGCATGCACGAGAAATGACTAAAGTAATCACTTCTCCACGTTCAGACCGTCTCCGTGCTGCAGGTGATGCGGCCTGTGGTGTGACTCGGCTGGCTCGCGCGGCGATGGATCATACCTGAAAGACGACTCGTCCAGTCCAAAATCGTCGAATGAGTCGTCTTCTAAAGACTCGCTGATCTCGGAAAAGCTGTCCTTCGCGCTTTCAGTCATGTCGACCGCGCGGCTCAGGGTAGTTGTGATATCTTCGGGGACTTCACAGCGTGGTGAACCCGCTCGTGACGTCACAGTCAATACCGCACGAAGGCACCTCCCCGGTTTCGGTTTTGCGGTTTCGGTTTCGAGTTTTGCGTTTTTTTCTGTTTAAAAATTATTTTACAGTTGCTTTTGAAAACCTTGTATCGTACACATTACAGGAGGTTCTTAGGAACACAAAACAGCCATTAACTCAAAATGGCTGAAAAATCGCCGGAGTTGCCCTTTAACAAGGACATAATCGAAGCTGACGAGGGAACAGGACCGAAAGCAATATTGGGTTTAGACCTTATTACAACTTTTGACAACGTCACTCACAAATCCATTTTGACAAACTTGGCAGGAATCAACCCCGGAGAAAGGACGTAGAACTACATACGATCCTTCCTCACTATCAGAAAAGCAGTGATAATGGCCGGAACAATATATATGCCCCAATCACACTAGGAACCAAAGGAACACCACAGGGCTCTGTCCTGTCCCGTTTCCTTTTTAACCTCTTCATCATCAATATTTCCCCCAAACTGGCACAAATACCAGACCTACATCACATGTTCTATGCAGATGACATCACGCTTTGGGTAACGAAAGGATGCGAAGGCTACATAGAAGACACACTCCAAGAAGCAGTTGACATCATTGAGGCATGCGCATGGGAATCCGGCCTCACTTGTTCAGAGCAAAAATCTGAACTCTCCGTGATAAGACATAAACAGAGAGGCAGGAGAACTACAATTCCCCCTTCCCCACCTCCCCGGAAATACACGTCTACGTGAGTCAATGGACGATCCGTCAAAGAGGTGCAAACGATGAGAATACTGGCGTTTTAAATTATTTAAAAACAAATGGAAAGATACTGACACACTCACTAAGCTAAAATGTACGGTAGAAGCGACGGCGCGATTAATCCGCCGCATAGCTAATCGAAGACAAGGGGTGAGGGAAAGAGATTCATGCTGACTAGAGCGGTTCTTTGCGCTAAGCAGGATACTCTATAACACCTCTTATCTCAAATTTGTGAAAGCAGAAAAGGACATATTGGATAGCATGACACGGCAGGCCTACAAAGCCGCCTTAGGACTCCCACTATAAAAAATGCCTCAGGCTCGAATGGCTTGGCGCTGAAGGTGAGGAAGAACAGCGACTTCTGGTCGCTCAGGCGGTCGACATGCTTGGCCTGTAAATTATGGCCGAATAAAGGTCTTGTACTACTACTACTACCAAAAGGCTTATCCTGCCAATCAAACCACTTCCTAAAAACATACGCCCCATACACCACGAGGGTAGAAGACAAGCACGAGCCAAAGCCTTGCATAATAAATACGGACAGTGCGCCGGAACAATTTATGTAGATGGGACAGAATACAAACATACGAATGCCTTTGCAATTGTTGCAGTGAACGAGAATGGTGACCACATCACCTCGGCAACAATCAAAACGAAATCCTCTGAAACAGCAGAAGAGGCAGCTATAGCCCTCGCCCTAGCGCATACCCTAGAGAGCATCACTCTCAGCGACTCCAAAATGGCTATCAATAATTCCACAAAAGGGCGAATTGCGAACACCTCCCTTAGAATCTTTGACGCCACCAAATTTTCACGAAGTTATTCCAAACTGATATGGGTCCCCTCCACTACGGCGTCTCTCATAGCCTTAGTTGCTTCGGGACGTTAAACCCCATAAACCAAACCAAACCATAAGGGTCCCAACCCATTCAGGGAATCCGACGAAGAGGCAGCGCACAATAAAGTCCGAGGTTTCGTCGATTGGGCAGTGGATGAGTCTGGCTCCCTGAATTTCACGAAGGATTCCATGATCACATGTCATATGATCTAACCAATCATTTTAAACCAAAAAGAACTCCCCCCCCCCCCTCTGCCCAAAAGCCTGACTATGGAACAAGAGGTTACGTGGCGTCGTCTATACAGACAAGATCGATTCGCACCCCATCACTCCTCGCGCATTTGCTGCACACGAGCACACTGCCCGTTAAAGCATGGCTAAATCAGCAAGGGATATTTGTACCTTGGATAATTAAGTGATTACTTTACAAACAACCAGGAACGACTGAACACGTACTTATTGATTCTTGCAACCCTATCTTCCATTGGGACATACTGCAATGAACTCTAAAGTAACTTAAGAAAAAACTGCCAATAACACCATACGATATCCAGTTTCTCCCAGTAAAGTGTGATGAAGGCTACTACTGATGCTACTAGAGCCGCGTTTTCATGAATGCGACAGAAGTCGACTCCAGCCCACTTTTCGAGAGAAAGAGCAGGTTTTGAGAAGCAAAGGCTTGACTCGTCCTCTACTCTCTTCCCCAACGTTTTTGCACTTGCCCTCAAAAAGTCGGCTGGAGTCGACTTCTGTCGCATTCATGTAAACGTGACTTAGGACTCCACAGTCTGTGGCAAACCAGAATGGGAGTCCACCATGCAGATGCTAATGTTCAGTCTGCACGAGAAAATTTCATTCTGAATTTGGTCTACATGAGAGAAGTCTATCAAACGTTACCTGACTCCTCTGAGTGGATTAATGTCTTTGCTGAACGCAAAGACATTAATGGTGAGCATGAATAAATTTTAACTTTATTGCACCAACCGAAGTCGGGTTGGTGTGTTTCATCGGTGTATTGATACCCGGTATTGATACCCGGTGTGTATTGTCATGACACTCGTTAATAAAAAAAAGAAAACTGTCAGGATGGCCGAGAGGTCCAAGGCGCTGCGTTCAGGTAGCAGTCCGGTCTTCCGGGCGTGGGTTCGAATCCCACTTCTGACGTCACACTCTTGTTTATGCTCGCAAGACCAAAAAGGAAGGCTTTATTCTGCACCGATCTCAGTGCACCCGTGTTCTGTCAGGATGGCCGAGCGGTCCAAGGCGCTGCGTTCAGGTCGCAGTCCGGTCTTCCGGGCGTGGGTTCGAATCCCACTTCTGACATCTCTTTCTTTTTATGCGCACAAGACTGTAAAGAAAGGTTTTACTCTGCACCGATCTCTGAGCACCCGCGTTCTGTCAGGATGGCCAAGAGGAATTTTGGAGGAACAAGTTACTGTTTGCGAAAGTGGCCGTGAATTTTTTATTCCGTGATTTATTGTGGCGTGTTGTGTGTCTTTATGCGCCTAACAAAGAAACCAACCGCAGAATTTTTTTTGAAAACCTCGAGCAGTATTTGAAAACAGAGCGACATATGTTATATTTATGGGAGACTTCAATTGTGTTTGCAGGCCAGAGGACCGAGCTAAAGTCCGCACTCTAAAGGATCAAAGTGTGCAGGTTCTGGACGAGCTCGTAGAGGAGTACGACTTAATAGATGTTGGCTGCATGTCATCACCCGGCAGTCAGGCACAGTTTACTCATTTCCAGGGTGAAAGCCATGCCAGGCTCGATCGCATATACCTATCGGTGCATCTGGCGCCGCTCTTCGAAAACTACGAAGTCACTCCAGTATCCTTCTCTGACCACTGCATGGTTTCCTTCACCTTAGGATCAAAATTAAAGGAGGTGAGATTTAATTGGGATTTATGGAAATTTAATGCCAAAGTTCTGGACGACAACAGCTTCGTTTGCGTGGTAAATAATTTACTGAAGTCATTGCATGTGTATGGAGCCGAAAGCTGGTTGGAAAGGTGGGAAGGTTTCAAAAATTCCCTAAAAATGAAAGCTATTGAGAGAGCAAGCATACTAAGACGCGAAGAAAAACATAAAGAAAATGAATTGCAAAGCCAGTTGAAACTTTTGCTGAACATAGAATCTGCGCAGCCTGGTTTATGCATGAACCAGATAAAGGAAGTTAAAAGAAAGCTAGAGCAGGCCAATGAAGATAAGTACCGAGGGGCCGTTGTGCGGGCACGCACTGAGCGACTATGGATGGGTGAGGCTCCCACTAAGCGGTCACTGAGCGATGAAAAGAGCTATGCCTCGAAAAACGAAATACAAAAAAATAATGTACAGGAATGAAGAAACCACTGATACAGAGAAGATAAAACGCGCCTTTTTTGAGCAATATCAAGCTTTGTTAGGACAGGAGCAAGTGAAGGACGGCTTTGAACGTGACCATTTGCGATTAATGCCCAAATTAGATGAGAGAGAGAAGGAAAGACTTGAAGCTCCAATCAGTATAACAGAAATAGAGAAAGCAATTGACCAGCTAAATGCCGGGAAGTCCCCTGGTCCCGACGGCCTGGGTGCAGCTTTCTATAAGGCCTTTAAAGATGAACTAAGTCAGGTCCTGCATAGAGTAATCGAAGAAGCCTATGAAACAAAACGATTGCCGCCATCTTTCAAAGCTGCCCACGTTGTATTGATTCCGAAGTATGAGGACTCAGCAAGGCTTCTTTTGGTGGGGTCTTATCGGCCGATAAGCCTCACCAATGTAGATTACAAAATCCTTATGAAAGTTTTAGCGAGGACACAGAGCGTCATTAAAGACCTAGTGGGACCACACCAAACTTGTGGAATACAAGGACGAAGTATTACGACCAATACACAAGTGGCGAGAAGTGTTTTGGAGTGTTGCGATACTTTTGATAGACGAGTTGCGATGATGCAGTTCGACCTAGCAAAAGCTTTTGATCGAGTGTGCCATGAAGTGCTTTTTAATCTCCTAGAATTTGTGAACATAGAAAGTGCTATTACAGAGGGAGTCAAAATGGCTTACTTTGATTGTGCAGTGCGAATTATTATAGATAAGAATCTCACCGAAAGAGTGCCAGTGAAATCGTCTGTGAGGCAGGGCTGTCCATTATCCCCGTTGCTTTTTGCTTTATACCTAGAGCCGTTATGCTTGAGCATGATACAGAACGAAAGGATACGCGGTTTCGCGCTGGAAGCAACGGAGGTAAAAATGCTTGCGTACGCAGATGATGTCGCTATTTTTTGTAGAGACAAAGAAAGCGTTCAAGAAACTGTTAGAGTGGCGGCTGATTTCTGCGCTAAAACGGGGTGCCGTGTTAACTGGGAGAAATCATCTCGATTCTGGCACGGGGAGTGGGATCAAAAGCCTAGGTGTTTGCCAATGTGCGATGGACAGCGCTGCCCTCAAAGTACTTGGGTGTACCACTTGACCAATACAATGACACTGAGGAATACTGGAATAGGGAAATAGAGAATCTCAGAAGGAAAACGCAAGCATGGAACGGCCGGAACCTATCTATGTTCACACGAGCAACTGTTTGCAACCTTTTCGTGGTTGCAAAAGTGTGGTATGTCTTGCAGGTATTGTTCATGTCGCGCGTAACCATACAAAAAATACATCGAATATTTGCTGTTTTCGTGTGGGGAAGCACATGGGAACGTACGAGTCGGACAAATCTGTTTATTTCGGTTCGAAAAAGGGGAGTGGGGCTTGTGCATTTGTTTATCAGACAGATTGTGTCGCGTTTTATTTTTCTGCGAGACCAGAATGATCCCTTTTTGTGTACTTTTGTGCAAGTGCGCCTGCGCAATGCTTTGCCTGAGTTTTTGGTGTCCTGTTCTGATAAAAGAACGACAGCCGTAAGAGGATTTTGGCGCGAAGTTATCACGGCTTTTAACATGCTGAAAGTGCGCTTTTCTTTAGATTATTTAAGTTACGTGTCGAGAAAGAAACTGTATAAAGATTTGTTGGATGTCATGCTGCCTGCACCAGTGTATCGACAGCTTGGTTGCGGAGGCCCAGGGCAAGATGTTCTGAAAAGGGTGAAACGTATGCCAGTAAATCCTAACGTGAAAAGTTTTTTCTTCAAACTCCATCTAACACTCTGCCAGTTAAAACCTGGCTAGAACAAAAGGGCATTTTTGTGCCATGGAAGGTTAACTGTATGCTCTGCAAAAAGCCTGAGACAGTCGAGCATGTGTTTATGGAATGTTGGGATCCGGTATTCCATTGGGACATTCTTCAAAGAACAATAAAGAAAGACCTGCCAATCACGCCGTATGGAATCCGGTTCTTAGCGATAGAAGATGACCGAGATGTTCCTTATGACCTCATCATGCTACTGGGCCTCCACAGCATATGGAAAACTAGGATGTCAGTGAGAAATGCCGATGTGAACATTCGACCTGTCAGAGAAAATTTCATTGAAAGTGTTGTGCGTGTGTGGGAATGTTACCGAGCCCAATCGGAGCTACCCGAATGGCTTGGCGTGCTGGATGAACTTGCAGCCCTCAAGAATTTTTAAACAACCACGTTGACCGTAGTCCGGTTGACGTGTTTTAGCGGTTTGTTTGTGTGTTTGTTTTTTATCGTTGTCAAAACAGGCAATAAAGAAAAAAAAAGTCAGGATGGCCGTGGGCTAGAGGTGCAGGCTTATTTCTCGTGTGTGTCTGGCCGGTGTATTGCGCTTGATTTTCGTCTGAACGGCACTGAGTGGCGCATTGTTACCGTGTACGCGCCGAATATGTGGTTGAGGAAAGGGTTGCCTTTTTCAAAAGCCTCCAAGAACGCCTTTGCACGGAGAGGCGGCTCATTGTATTAGGTGACTTCAATTGTGTTCTTAATGCGCGCGATAAGTCAAGCATCCGGGGGTTTCGAGACAGGAGCACTGAAGTGTTGATGCGAATGATCGAGAACGGAAACCTTGAGGAAGTGGCTGAACTTATTGAGGGTGCGCGGGCAGTGCAGTTCACTCATTTCCAGGGCTCAAGCCATGCACGGCTGGACCGCATTTACGCATCAGTCGACCTTGCACCTGATTGCAACCATTATGAAGTTGTGGGAGTCTCCTTCTCAGACCACTGTTTAGTTGAGTGCTGCCTGGGAAGTGTGAACCGAAGCAAGGCATTTTCGTGGGAAATGTGGAAGCTAAACAACACGCTTCTTCACGACGATATCTACTGCAGAGCAGTAAAGGATGAAATAGAGAAAATAAACCCGCGCAAGAACCTGAAGATTTGGCAACAGTGGGAGCTAAGTAAAGAATCTTTAAAAATCAAAGCAATAGAAAGGGCGACATGTATCTGTTATAAGAAAAAACAAGACGTAGCTGAGCTAACGGCACTGCTTCAAACGCTGATGAAGCAGGAATGCAAGGAGCCTGGGAAATGGATAGAAGATGTCAGGAAAACAAAACAAAAGATAGAGCTTATGGAAGAACGGCGTTATCGCGGAGCACTAGTGAGGGCGAGGGCGGAAGACACAGCTGCTGGCGAAGCGCCATCGAAACGTGCTTTTGGTCTAGAAAAAGCGCGCGCTGAAAGAAATCACATCGATAAAATAGATTGGGGGGGTATCTTATCGGCAGACACTGACCACATCAAAGAAGCCTTTAATGAATACTACCAGAGGCTTTTTTCATCGACTACTGTAGACGCAGTAGCCTTTACGCATCAGTTTCTTGGTGCAATGCCACGGCTTGACGAAGAAAGCAAAAAGAGAATGGAACTAGCAATAACTCACAGCGAGGTAGAGCACGCGATAGATCAGTTAAACCTAGGGAAATCACCAGGACCAGATGGACTCAGTGCGGCATTTTATAAAGAATTTAAGCACGAAATTGCCCCAGTGCTGTGTACAATGTTCAATGAAGCCTATGAAATAAACGTGTTGCCTCCGTCTTCTGGGACCTCCCATACAGTGCTCATACCTAAAACGGATGATATAGAGAAATTACAATTGGTTACAGCGTATCGACCGATAGCACTCACTAATGTGGACTACAAAATTTTTATGAAGGTATTGGCGCGAAGACTGCAGACAGTGATATCGGATATTGTTGGACCCCACCAGACATGTGGAATCAAAGGGCGCTCAATTTTTTCCAATATTCACAAAGCGCGCAGTGTGCTTGAAAGCTGTGACGACATCAGCGGGCGAGTAGCGATGCTTCAGATTGATCTCGAAAAGGCATTTGATTGTGTTTCCCATGAAATTTTGTTTACCGTTTTAGACCATGTGAACGTCGGTTCAGTTATCCGTAAGGGTGTAGCCCTGGCGTATCGAAACTGCACGACAAGACTGATCGTTAACAAGAGTCTGGGGGACCCCATTAGCGTGCAGCGTTCGGTGCGTCAGGGCTGCCCCCTCAGCCCTCTCTTGTTTTGTATTTACATCGAAACGCTGTGCATGAAAATCATAGAAAACAATAGTATTTATGGCTTTAGGTTACAAGCAGCTGAAGTTAAGCTGCTGGCCTATGCAGATGACGTTGCAGTATTTACGGTTGATCAGGGGAGCATAAGTGAAGCTGTCGGGTGTGTACGCGCGTTCAGCGAAGTCACAGGTAGCGGGGTTAACTGGTCCAAGTGCCTTGGGCTCTGGCATGGATGGTGGCCATCCCACCCGGACCATTTCGCCAACGTACCGTGGCCGACGACCCCGGGCAAGTATTTGGGCGTTCCGCTCGATGCTTATCGCGATAGCGAGGACTATTGGAAAGAGCAAACTAAAGACGCACGTGACCGAGCTGGGAAATGGAAAGGCACCAGCCTTTCAATTTTCGCCAGAGCTACAGTCTGCAATCTTTCTTTTATTAGCAAACTCTGGTATGTGATGCAGGTTTTGCATTGCTCGCGTGTGAACGTTCAGAAGCTACACAGGATTTTTGCAGTTTTCATATGGGCGTCCGAATGGGAACGTTGTAGCAGAACGAACCTGTTCCGGCGGGTAAAAGACGGGGGGTAGGGCACCTCTTTTTAAGGCAGTTGGTGAACCGTTTTTTGTTTTTTCGCGACGTCACAGACCCGTTCTTGCGCACCGTGTGCCAAGTGAAGCTGCGGCGATTGCTGCCGGAGTTTGTGGTATCCACAGAAGAGCTCTCTGGTGGAACTTTTGGTTACTACAAAGAGATTGTAGCAAGCGTTCGGTTTCTTTCGGCACGTTTTTCCACCGATTATTTGTGGAAAAGTAAAAGGAAAAAGTTGTACAATGATCTTTGTGATATCGTTTTCCCAGAGCCCATGTACAGGGCCTTGTACAGTGGAGGCCCGGGAGATGATTTTTCAAAAAGGGTGAAGAAAATGCAGGTGCCACCAGGAGTAAAGACTTTCTTTTTTAAGTTACGCACCGGGACGTTACCAGTTAAAAAGTTTCTAGAGGGAAAGGATTTATTTTTACCGTGGGGATCGAACTACTTAATTTGTAAACAGCCTGAAACAATAGACCATGTTTTTTTGCATTGCTGGGAAGGGGTTTATTTTTGGGACGTGTTACAAAGGACCATAAAGAAAGAGCTACCACTTGACGCGCACGGAATTCGCTATTTAAGCACTGATAATGAGGAGGGGGCACCTTTTGATCTCATAATGCTCTTGGGCCTCCACTGTATATGGCGCTCCAGAATGGCAGGCTACCATTGTGACAAAGACGCACGACCGGCCCGAATTTGTTTTCGGGAAAGAATGGACTGGTTTCTTGCCATCCAAAAAGCCGCTGCGGAGCCTCCCGAGTGGCTCTCAAGACTAGAGCCGTTGTGTATGTTGCGGGAATTTTAATCTGACGAAGCCAGTCTCGTGCTGGCTGACCACGACAGTGTCGTATGTATAAAGCGTTGTGTGTATTTTTGTTGTGCAATGTCATGAGCCAAAGCCAGGCAATAAAGAAAACAAAAATGTCAGGAAATTAAACAACCAGAAACAATAGACCACGTTTTTTTGCACTGTTGGGAGGGGGTATACTTTTGGGACATTTTGCAACGGACTTTAAAAAAGGAATTTCCGCTCGACGCTCATGGTATTCGGTACTTGCCTGTAGTGAGTGAGGATGGGACACCATTCGACCTCATTATGCTAATGGGCCTCCATTGTATTTGGCGCTCCAGAATGGCAGGATATCATTGCGATCCTGATGCACGGCCAGCACGGATCTATTTTCAAGAGTGCATGCATAAGTATATTGAAGTTCAGAAACTTGCTCCTGAAGCTCCCGAGTGGCTCGAAAGAGTCGAGCCTTTGGTGACGCTTAAGGAGTTTTAATATGATGAAGCCACGCACCCCCGGGCGGATAGTGTTGTTCATTATTGCTCATTGCGCTCTGTAAGTGTATTTGTGTACTGTGGTTCTTGCCGAAGTCAGGCAATAAATAAAAAAAAAAATGTCAGGATGGCCGAGCGGGGATTCCACTTCCGGCCGCGATAGCGAACGGACGCGTGTGAAATGGGCTCCGTTGGAGCGGTATCAGCGGCCGTGTCCGGCCGCGGTAACAGGTTTTCTTCTGCATCGGATGATGAGTATCGTGTTGTTTTGCCTAGTCTGCCTTCAGGGCGTTTGGTTTTGAATACCGTTTTTATGCATGCGGACGTGAGAGCACGGCCCTACCGAGTAGAAGACTTCAGGGATACGCTGGTGAATTTGAATCTGCTCCCCGAGGTTACGGCCTTGGGGGCGTATCAAATGAATCACGTGTGGGCAGTTACCTTCAAGTGTGACGCAGGTGTGCAAAGACTGCTCGCCAACAACGAAGTGCAAGTGAAGAACCATCGCTGCGTTCTCATCGACCCGTCTCACCAGGACCTACGGTTGAAACTGCACTGGCTGCTGCCCACCGTCCCCGACGACGACGTGCGGGCGGCTTTGCTAGTGTACGGGAAAGCGACAGATGTGGTCAAGGAGCGTTGGAGGGTGAATGGTGTGTCTGACAAGAGCTCGACGACCCGGACAGTGACTTTGAAGCTCAAGGCCGGTGTGAAGCCGGAAGATATACCGCATCAGCTTAGGATTGCTGGTGAGCTGGCCCTTGTCGTGGTGCCGGGCAGGGCACCCCTCTGCTTGCGATGCCAGAGCACAGGCCACATACGTCGGGACTGCAAGGTACCGCGCTGTGTGCTATGTCGTCGCTTTGGCCACGACGAGACCGAGTGCGTGCGTACCTACGCCAGCGTCGCAGGGCCCGCGAGGAGTGACGATAACTCGGAGCTCCTAATGGATGAAGCTGATGCTGAAGCAGCAGCCAAGGCGGAGTCGGAAGACAAAGCTACGGCTGGAAATGAGCCGGCTGAGCTAGCCTCGGGCGAAACAGTACGCCAAGGCACTCCGAACCTCGAAGAAAATGGCACACCTGAGAGAACAGAAGACCCATCGACGGCGAGGTTGGTTCAGGACGAGAAGATAAACGCGACCTCGATGGGAAGCGCCAGCGAGGGGGAGCAGAACATGGACACATCAAACGAGGGCACCGCCGCCGCGGCGACTAAACGCTCGCACGAAGTCGTCGAGGAAGATGACACATCTTCTGGCCCGCCCGTCAACGGAGAGCCACCGTCAAAAGCAGCTCCCGTGCGTCGGTCGACGTTGCGACCTCGGCCGAACATCCCTCCAGACCGGAGGACGACGACGAGGGCGACGACGCCGCCGCCGACGCAGCCGCCGCCGCCGGCGGCCTCGTAGTTGTAAGTTTTGGGACTGGACGAGCGCTTGTTCTGGCGCTGAGGATGCTTCTTGTCAACGGTAAGCACCATCCTCTTGGTCTCCTTCCATACTACAATGGCGTTGCTAGATAGAGCTTTGCGATTCGCCACAATCAATGTCCGAGGGCTATGTGCGAGGAGGAGGCAACGGCAGTTATATAGGTTGTCAACGGAAAAAGATTTAGATATTATTGCCGTACAAGAGACGAAAATTGAAGGAGATGTTGAGACCGAGAGTATGGTGCTGCCTTTCATGTCACATTACTACGCGTGTGTGAGCCATGCGGTTGGGAGATCCGCAGGCTGTGTTCTTTTTGTGCGCCAACATTTGGGGCTTGAGGTGCAGGCCGTACGGTCGGATATTGCAGGACGTATGGTTCTTTGCGATTTTAGTTTTGGTTCAGTGCTATGGCGGGTGATATGCTTGTATGCTCCTAATGTACTCGAGGAAAGACGACAGATGTTTGAGGGACTCAAAAATTATTGCGATGTCGATCGGAAACTAGTACTGATGGGAGACTTTAATTGTGTTTTAGCGGCGCGAGATAAAGCGAACGATACACCATACAGAGACGCCAGCACGGCAGAACTTCGAAGCTTAATCGATGAATTTGGGCTCGAAGACGTAGCGGAATGCTTGGAAGACGACCACTGCGTTCGCTTTACGCATTTCCAAGGAGCCAGTCACGCCCGGCTTGATAGAATGTACGTTTCGGCCGAATTGACAGCGCTTTGCCGAGAGTACCATGTGCAGTCTGTGTCATTCAGCGACCACCGTCTTGTCTGGTTTGATATTAAGAACAAGAAAGAAAATAAAAATAAATTCACATGGGAGTTATGGAAGTTTAACGCGAAGATTTTAGATGACGACGTTTTCAAGGAACAAGTGTCAAGTATGCTTGAAGAAATTAAGGATGATACAGCCACAGTGGTTTGCGAGCAATGGGAGACTTTCAAGCAAAAAACTAAAATGAAAGCGTTGGAACGAGCTAGCGCTATAAAGTACGAGAATGATAAGTATGAGACGAACTTACGAAAGAGCCTGCAAATGCTAATAAATCAAGAAAACTCAGCTCCAGGCACGTTCAAGGCTGACATCTGTTCGCTCAAACATAAGCTCGAACAGTTTGATATCGACCGATACCGCGGTGCGCTTGTACGAGCCAGAGCCGATAAAGAGATAACCGGTGAGGCACCAACTAAAAGAGCACTGGCAAGGGAAAGAAAATGGGCCCGCAAGAATGTGATTTCCGAAGTTGAACAAGACGGCATTATTTTGAACGAACAGAACGACATCGAAAATGCTTTCACCCTGTTTTACAAAGGTCTATTTGCGCTTAGAGCGGTAGACTTTGAAATCTTCAGGACAGAATTCCTGGCTTTAATGCCTAGGATTAATGACAACTCAAAAGAGGTGTTAGAGCGCCCGATTACTGTCGCTGAAATAGAGTTGGCTATCGATGACTTAAAACGAGGGAGGTCACCAGGACCAGATGGATTAGGCGCCGAATTCTACAAGACTTTCAAGAATGAATTAGCCCCTATAATAGCCCACCTTTTAGAAGACGCATATGAACGGAAGCGCCTACCGCCTTCTTTCCTGGCCACGCATACAGTTCTCATCCCCAAAACAGAGGATCCAATCGCTTTAAGGCAAGTAAAGTCCTATCGTCCAATCAGCTTAACGAACGTCGACTACAAGATCTATATGAAAGTACTGGCTAAAAGACTTCAAACGGTTATAAAAGAGATTGTTGGACCACACCAGACTTGCGGTATAAGGGATCGGTCAATATTCACTAACATTCACACGGCGAGATGCGTGCTGGAGTGCTGCGATGCACTAAACATGAACGTCGCAATGCTCCAGCTCGATTTGGAGAAAGCGTTCGATCGTGTACCACATGAAATCTTGTTTACACTTTTGCAACACGTCAACGTGGGAGCAGTTATCACAGAGGGTGTCGCGATGGCTTACAGGGGATGCACAACGCGCCTAGTAATCAACAAATCGGTAGGAGCACCGATCGAGGTGCAACGATCCGTGCGACAGGGTTGCCCCCTCTCACCATTACTTTTTGCCTTATATATCGAACCCTTCTGCCTTAGTATAATAGACACCAGCTACGTAAAAGGCTTTAAATTACAGCTAACCGAAGTGAAACTGTTGGCATACGCGGATGATGTGGCGGTTTTCTGCGTTGACAATGAGAGCATCTTGAAAACGGTGGAAATTGTTAAGCGTTTCTGTGATGCCAGCGGCAGCGCTGTTAACTGGGGCAAGTGCCTTGGATTTTGGCACGGTTCTTGGGCGACGAAACCAGGCACTTTCGCCAACATGCAATGGGCTGATACACCAGCGAGGTACCTAGGTGCTCCTTTAGAGTTTTACCGCGACAGTGAGCCCTACTGGCGGAGCCAAGTTGCAGAAGTGCGTGAAAGAACGGAGAAGGTTAAAGGAGGGGACTTGTCTATGTTTGCGCGCAGCACTGTGTGCAATGTGTTTTTTGTTACCAAACTGTGGTATGTGCTAAGTGTTTTGCACTGCTCACGCGCCAATGTACAAAAGTTGCACCGTGTATTGGCCATCTTTGTGTGGGGGTCGGTATGGGAGAGGACAAGCCGTACCAACCTCTTCCGGAGAGTTAGTCAAGGAGGCCTGGGCTTGTCGCATTTATTCCTGAGGCAAGTGGTCAACCGTTTTTGTTTCCTTCGAGATGTGAAGGACCCGTTTTTGCGTACTGTAGTACAGATCAGATTGAGCAGACTTTTACCGGATTTTGTGGTATCTACCGAGTGTATACCAGGAGGTGTTTTTGGATTCCTGAAGGAGGTTGCGGTTTCCTGTAACTTCCTCAGCGCACGATTTTCCTACCAATATCTTGCAAAAGTAAAACGCATACAGCTATACAAGGACCTTACAGACCTGGTTTTTCCTGTTCCACTGTATCGAACAATGTACAGCGCCCATCCAGGCAGCGATGTTTTAAAGCGTGTGAAGCGAATGTATGTAGCTCCGGGAGCCAAGTCCTTTTTCTTCAGGCTGCACACCGGAACGTTGGAGGTAAAAACTTGGATGGCAGAGAAAGGATTGTATGTTCCATGGGGTGATCATTGCTTTATATGTAGAAAGCCAGAAACTACCGAGCATGTTTTTTTGGACTGCTGGGGAGGAGTGTTCTTTTGGGACATTCTTCAAAGAACATTGAAAAAAGATCTGCCCCTTGACCCCCGTGGGATTCGTTTCCTAGCAGTGGAAAATGAAGAAGGTGTACCGTTTGACGCAGTAATGCTCATGGGATTGCACTGTATTTGGAAGGCCTGCATGGCGGCCCGACATGCTGACATCGATGCAAGGCCGGCGCAGGAGTACTTTCGCGAGTCTGTAGGCAGATTCTTGGAAACCTACAAAACTTTGAAACAAGTGCCTGAATGGGTACCGAGAATTGAGCCTCTAGTCCATATGAAACGCTTTTAGCGCCTTACGTCAGCCAAGGTGTGGTTGATGGTTTTAGCCCATACCGACGCCATGTACCATTAAGTGTGTGTATACTTCTCTTGTTTTCTTGTGATGTATGTGTCTAAGCAGGCAATAAAAAAAAAAAAAAAGGATGGCCGAGCGGTCCAAGGCGCTGCGTTCAGGTCGCAGTCCGGTCTTCCGGGCGTGGGTTCGAATCCCACTTCTGACATCACTTTTTTTATGCCTGCAAGACCAAAAAGGAAGGCTTCACTCTGCGCCGATCTCAGTGCCCCAGCGTTCTGTCAGGATGGCCTCATTCTACTTCCGGCCACCGAACGTGACGGACGCAGGATCATGAGCTCCAGCGGAGCGGCGATAGCGGCCCTTTCCAGCCGTGGAAACAGGCTCGAGGACAACGAAGATAGCGACTATCAGATTATTCTGCCAACTTTGCCCACCGGACGCGTTGTTTTTAACACGCTTTTTTTGCACGGCGATGTGCGGGTTAGGCCATACAGGGTCGAGGATTTCCGCGACGCCCTTGCCAACGTTGGTGCGCTCCCCGACGTTTTGGCGTTGGGGGCGTATCAGATCAACCATGTGTGGGCTGTCACCTTAACCAGCACAGAAGCAACAAAGAAGCTTGTGGCGTTCAAGGAACTGGAAGTTAAAGGTCGCCGCTGCCTCATCATCGATCCTGAAGACCAACAAGTGAAGCTGCGACTCCACTGGATGTTGCACGGCGTTGCAGATGATGACATCCGGACGGCCTTTGCGGCTTTTGGGAACGTGACCGAAGTGACCCGGGAGAGGTGGCGTGTTCAAGGCGTCAAGGAGAAGGGGTCCACCACGAGGACGGTGCTCCTGAAATTGAAGCCGGGCATCAAGGTAGATGACTTACCGCACCAGCTGCGAGTCGCCGAGGAATTAGCCCTTGTCGTTGTGCCTGGGCGGGCGATGCAGTGCTTACGCTGTCGAGGCACGGGACACGTCCGCCGCGAATGTAAGGTGCCCCGATGTTCAAAATGTAGGCGCTACGGACATGAGGAGGCTGACTGTGTGCTCACGTACGCTTCGGCCGCGGGACCTGGAACGAGGGAGCGGTCGGCGGAGCTCACTATGGACGTAGTCGAGGCAGAGGAGGCGGCAAAGGGAACGGGAGAAGAGCGTACGCAGGCACGGGAGACAGACTCGTCGGGAGACTCCGCTCGAGACATCAAAGCTGCCAGCGATGCGGAGAGGAGTGACGCTACACCTGACCTCCCTAGGTCAGACGAAGAGACGTCACCTCAGCCGGCAGACGACATGGAACAGGATAACGGTGAGGAGCCCCCGGACACCAGCGGTACTCGTTCGCCAAGCGTCACAGCCCCAGCCAAGCGACCCCACACACAGACCGTTCTCGAAGGTGACAAGGCAACAGTCCCCGGTGTCGACGAGTCGCCAGCAAAAACAGTCCAACCCCGGCGGTCCACACTACGTCCGCGGCCAAACCTTTCTTCGGAGAGGCGTGCTGCAGACAAAGCGCCCCCGCTGCCAGTTCAGCCGCTCGCACCAGACGGAGGCGGTTCCAACGACGGCGTCTAGCCGCGCGCTAGAGGAGGAAGGTAAGCACCACGCTTTCGGTCTATTCACCCTTTATGGAAATGGCGCCTGAAACCCCTTTGAGTGTAGCCACGTTAAATGTCAGGGGACTGGCAGCCAAAAAGAAGCAGAGCCAAGTACACCGCCTGCTAAGTGACCATGATATCGACGTGCTTGCCGTACAAGAAACAAAGGTTGATGGGGAGGAAGAGACCGGAAGCATGGTGCAACGTTTCACGGCTAGATTTTACGCCATTGTGAGCCACGCGGTAGGGACATCGGCTGGGTGTGTATTGTTTGTCAAAAAGCTGCCCGGACTGATTGTACAGGCTCACTACTCATGTCTGTCAGGACGGTGTGTTGTAGCCGATTTTGCATAATCCAATGCTGAGTGGCGCATTATTTGTGTGTATGCCCCTAACATTGTTGAGGAAAGAGCAGTGTTTTTCGAGAATGTTATGCAGCAGTTAAGTACGGAGAGGCAGGTTCTAATGCTGGGCGATTTCAACTGTGTACTGAATGCTCGGGACAAAACCAGCACACGCGGCTTCAGAGACAAGAGTGCTGATGTGTTGTGCCAGTTAACAAGCGAGTGGAATATGGAAGATGTGGCTGAGTACCTGGGGGGAGCGCGTGCCGTACAGTACACGCACTTCCAAGGTTCGAGCCACGCGCGCCTTGACAGAATTTACGTGTCGCTGGATTTGATTCCCGTATGCAATGAATACCAAGTTGTGCCCATGACATTCACGGATCACTGCTTAGTGAAATGTGTATTCGGCACCAGAAAACGAAGGAATGCATTTAGCTGGGAGCTATGGAAATTTAACAACAAATTGCTCAGTGATGAAGCCTTTAGACGGGTTGTACTGAATGAACTCATTAAAGTAAGGCCGGGCACATTGTACGAAATCTGGAAGCAATGGGAGATGTGCAAAGAACAGATTAAAATAAAGGCCATTGATAGGTCCAGTTGCCTGCGGTATCAGGAGAAAATTAAAGAAACCCAGCTAAAGGCTTTGCTGGAAAAACTACATGAGCAAGAATGTAAGGCACCCGGCAAATGGATAGAAGATATTAGGAAAATAAAAGAACAGCTTGCGTTGATGGAAGAAGACAGATACCAAGGAGCGTTAGTAAGGGCAAGGGCGGAAAGCTGGAACATGGGCGAGACGCCCTCGAAAAGAGCACTGGCATTGGAAAAGGCTCATGCAGAGAAAAATCATATTGATAAGATTGCATGGGGCGGCATGCTATCGTCAGATGACGATCATATCAGACAAGGCTTCTTCCAATATTATCAGCAGCTTTTTAACAAACAGGAGGTCGACGTAAACTTGTTCAAAGAAAAGTTTCTTATGGCTATGCCACGACTAGACGAGGACACGAAGAAAAGATTAGAGATGCCAATCACAGAACTCGAGGTCGAAAAAGCAATCGATAGTTTAAATATGGGAAAGTCGCCTGGGCCAGACGGCTTAAGTGCAGCTTTCTATAAGGGGTTTAAGAACGAAATAGCGCCAATATTGACTGCGTTGTTCCAAGAAGCCTACGAAATAAACAGATTGCCGCTGTCATACGGGTTATCTCACACTATTCTAATTCCCAAGACAAATAACGAGGAAAAGCTCCAGCAGGTCACAGCTTACAGGCCAATTTCCTTGACTAATGTCGATTATAAAATATTAATGAAAGTGCTAGCAAGGAGGCTGCAGTCAGTAATTAAGGATATTGTCGGTCCTCATCAAACGTGCGGGATAAAGGGGAGATCAATTATGACTAACATACACACGGCAAGATCGGTTCTGGAGTGTTGTGATCTGACTAATGAATGTGTGGCCATCCTCCAACTGGACCTCGAAAAAGCATTTGACTGTGTCGCCCACGAAATTTTGCTCAGTATTCTGGACCACGTGAATGTAGGTTCCGTAATTCGAGAGGGGGTGGCCATGGCGTACCGCGGCTGCACTACGAAATTAATTATAAACAAGAGTCTGGGGGCCCCCATTCGGGTGCAACGTTCGGTACGCCAGGGCTGCCCCCTCAGTCCACTTTTGTTTGCCATTTACATAGAGACACTATGTTTGAGCATTATTAAGAACGAGGCTGTTCAAGGTTTTAGGTTGCAGGCAGCTGAAGTCAAGTTGCTTGCGTACGCGGATGACCTAGCGGTGTTTGCTGTGAATCAGCAGAGCATAGGGGAGGCTGTTGTGTCTGTTGACAGTTTCAGGAAGGCAACCGGAAGTAAAGTGAACTGGGCAAAGTGCCAGGGACTTTGGCATGGGGGTTGGCCATCAACCCCAGATCGTTTTGCAAATGTGACTTGGGTAACAATCCCCCCAAAATACCTAGGAGTGCCACTAAATTGCTACCGGGACAGTGATGCATATTGGAAAGAACAAGCGAACGAACTACGGGAAAAATCAGATAGATGGAAGGGGACACATTTATCAATCTTTGCGAGAGCGACGGTGTGTAATTTGTTCTTTTTAAGCAAACTGTGGTACGTCATGCAAGTGTTGCACTGTTCCCGGGCAAATGTACAGAAGATACATCGCATTTTAGCTGTTTTTGTTTGGTCATCGACCTGGGAACGGTGCCGACGGACGAATTTGTTTAGACGTGTGAAAGATGGTGGCCTTGGGCTAGGACATCTGTTCCTGCGCCAGCTTGTAAACAGGTTTTTCTTTTTTCGAGATGTGCGTGACCCTTTTTTGAGAACTATGTGTCAACTAAGGTTGACCGGTGTTTTGCCTGATTTTGTTGTGGGAACAAATTATTTTTCCGCAAGAACTTTAGGTTACTTCAGAGAAGTTGCTGATAGCGTTAAATTTCTTGTTGTGCGTTTTTCGAGAGAATATTTAAGTGACGTGAAGCGGAAAAAGCTATACGCAGATCTGTGTGATGTTGTTTTTCCAGTGCCAATGTACAGAGCTTTGTACGATGGAGGCCACGGAGGGGATGTTCTGAAAAGAGTAAAAAGAATGCAAGTACAGCCAGGAACCAAAACTTTCTTCTTCAAGTTACATACAGAAACACTATCAGTTAAAAGGTTTTTAGAGGGAAGGGGTTTATTCCTACCGTGGGGTTCGCATTGCCTAATCTGCAAGTGTCCCGAAACAATAGACCATGTGTTTCTTCACTGTTGGGAGGGGGTGTTTTTTTGGGACGTTTTGCAACGAACAATTAAAAAAGAGCTCCCGCTTCATCCCTACGGTATCAGATATTTGGCAATTGAAAACCAGGACGGGTTCCCGTTTGATCAGGTAATGCTCTGGGGCCTCCATAGTATATGGCGCTCCAGAATGGCGGGGTATTACTGCGATTCTGACGCGAGACCAGCCCGCATGTATTTTCGGGAAAATGTACGTAGATTTGTTGAAGTGATGAAACTACAAGCTTGTGTACCCGATTGGCTACCCAGGATGGAAAATTTGACTCTGTTGAGAGAATTTTAAACTTGACATGGCCTCCCAGGAAGATCTGGCAGGTTGCTGGTTTTCAAAGTTTGGTTTCTGTAATTTTGTGTTGTTTTCTCGAAGGCAATAAAGAAAAAAAAAAAAAAAAAACAGGATGGCCGAGCGGTCCAAGGCGCTGCGTTCAGGTCGCAGTCCGGTCTTCCGGGCGTGGGTTCGAATCCCACTTCTGACATCACTTTTTTTATGCCTGCAAGACCAAAAAGGAAGGCTTCACTCTGCGCCGATCTCAGTGCCCCAGCGTTCTGTCAGGATGGCCGAGCGGTCCAAGGCGCTGCGTTCAGGTCGCAGTCCGGTCTTCCGGGCGTGGGTTCGAATCCCACTTCTGACATCACTTTTTTTATGCCTGCAAGACCAAAAAGGAAGGCTTCACTCTGCGCCGATCTCAGTGCCCCAGCGTTCTGTCAGGATGGCCGAGCGGTCCAAGGCGCTGCGTTCAGGTCGCAGTCCGGTCTTCCGGGCGTGGGTTCGAATCCCACTTCTGACATCACTTTTTTTATGCCTGCAAGACCAAAAAGGAAGGCTTCACTCTGCGCCGATCTCAGTGCCCCAGCGTTCTGTCAGGATGGCCGAGCGGTCCAAGGCGCTGCGTTCAGGTCGCAGTCCGGTCTTCCGGGCGTGGGTTCGAATCCCACTTCTGACATCACTTTTTTTTATGCCTGCAAGACCAAAAAGGAAGGCTTCACTCTGCGCCGATCTCAGTGCCCCAGCGTTCTGTCAGGATGGCCTCATTCTACTTCCGGCCACTGGCGTGTACGGACGCAGGATCATGAGCTCCCACGGAGCGGCGACGGCGGCCATCGATGGCCGCGGAAACAGGTTCAGCGCCGAAGACAAGGAGTATGAGATCTTTTTGCCGACCCTGCCCACCGGACGTGTTGTTCTAAACACAGTTTTTTTGCACGGAGATGTGCGTGTGAGACCTTACAGGGTCGAAGACTTCAGGGACGCCCTCGCCAACACTGGTGCGCTCCCCGACGTCGTGGCGTTGGGGGCGTACCAGGTAAACCACGTGTGGGCGGTAACCTTCAGCAGCCCAGAAGCCGCGAAGAAATTAGCCGCCTTGAAGGAGCTTGAGGTAAAGGGACGCCGGTGCATTGTTTTCGACCCGGAGGATCAGCAGGTAAAGCTGCGCCTGCATTGGATGCTGCACGGCGTCGCCGATGACGACATCCGGACTGCTTTCGCGGCGTTCGGAAACGTGACCGAGGTGACGCGGGAGCGTTGGCGCGTTCAAGGAATGAAAGAGAAGGGATCCACCACGAGAACAGTGCTGCTCAAGTTGAAGCCAGGTATGAAGGTGGACGACCTGCCCCACCAGGTTCGAGTCGCCGGCGAGTTAGCTCTCGTGGTGGTGCCCGGGCGGCCGATGCAGTGCCTGCGTTGCCACGGCGCGGGTCACGTTCGTCGCGACTGCAAGGTTCCCAGGTGCTCCAAGTGCAGGCGCTACGGACACGCGGACGAGGACTGCGTCCGCACCTACGCGTCTGCGACCGGGCTAGGAGGTAAAGGAGACAGCGCGGAGCTGATGGATGTCGCGGAGGCTGAGGACGCAGCGAGGGGTACCGACGAGTTGGGCAACCTCCCTGTGTCGCTGGACACGTCGGCGACTTCAAGCGGCGACGCCCCCCTTGCCAGTGGACCAGGACTCCAGCCACCAACGGGAGACTCGCCTCAGTCAAAGGAGGCGACTTCGGGGGATGCAAAAAGCCTACCAGTGCCCATGGACTTTGTAGCGAAGGAGCCTACCGAGGGTCATCGGCAGAACACCGGTGGCCGTGCGACCACTGTGGCTACGCGCCTGGGAAGCGTCCCCATGGAGACACCAGCCCCGACGGCGACAAGGAGGCGGCGCCCAGCGTAGAGGAACCACCAGCAAAGACGCCTCAAGCAAGGCGGGCCAGTTTTCGGCCGCGCCCTAACCTTGCGAGCGAGAAGCGCGCCGGCGACAAGGCGCCTCCCGAGCTGGGCCAGGTGCACGCTCAGGATGACGCCGGCGGCGATGGCGGCGGTGGCGTCTAGCCATGTGCTGGACGCGAGAGGTAAGCACCATGCTTTCGGTCTCTTCTTCTTATGTAAAAATGGCTCCTGCATCTCCGCTGAAAGTCGCCTCCCTAAATGTTAGAGGTCTGGCAGGAAAAAGAAAGCAAGGCCAGCTTTTTCGGCTTTTAACGGAGCACGGCATAGATGTACTGGCCGTGCAGGAGACGAAAGTCGACGGCGAAGAGACCGGGAGAATGGTGCAACGTTTCACGTCCTCGTTTTTTGCTGTCGTTAGCCACGCTGTAGGCACATCGGCTGGTTGTGTTCTCTTTCTAAAGAAGTTGCCGGGGCTAGAAGTGCAAGCTCATTTCTCTTGTGTGTCGGGCCGGTGTGTCTTCCTTGACTTTCGATTGAATAACGTCGAGTGGCGGATTATTTGTGTGTACGCGCCAAATGAAGCAGAAGAAAGGGCGCAGTTTTTTTACAGCATCGAAGAACGCCTTCGTTGTGACAGACAGCTGATCGTCCTAGGCGATTTTAACTGTGTTCTTAGTGCGCGAGATAAGACAAGCCCTCGACCGTTTAGAGATGCAAGCACACAAGTGTTATCGCGAATGGTTGAGAACTGGAACATGGAAGATGTAGCAGAGTGTCTTGAGGGAACGCGAGCAGTAAAGCTCACACACTTCCAGGGTTCAAGCCATGCACGGCTGGACCGCATTTATGCATCCGTCGATGTCTTACCTGAATGTCATAGTTACGATGTTGTGCCAGTATCTTTTTCAGACCATTGTTTAGTTAAATGTTGTTTTGGGATGGTAAAGAGAGGGAATTCTTTTTCGTGGGAAATGTGGAAATTAAATAATAAACTCTTGCAGGACGAACTGTATACCAGCATAGTAAAAGATGAAATTGCAAAAATAGGCCCCGGTAAAAATATGCACATATGGCAACAGTGGGAGCTGTGTAAAGAAACTATAAAAATTAAAGCAATAGAGAGGGCTTCCTGTATACGGTTTCAAGAAAAACAGAAAGAGACAGAGTTAAAGAAGCTGCTCCATGGGCTGCTTCAACAGGAATCTCTAGCGCCGGGGAAATGGACTGAAGATGTAAGGAAAACAAAGCAAAAACTAGAATTGATGGAAGAAGAACGGTATCGGGGAGCGTTAGTGAGGGCAAGGGCAGAAGACATAGCTGCAGGGGAGGCGCCATCAAAACGAGCGCTGGGGTTGGAAAAAGCAAACGCTGAAAGGAACCACATCGACAAAATAGAATGGGGCGGTGTCTTGTCGGCGGACAACGACCACATAAAAGCAGCTTTCAACGAGCATTACCAAGCGCTCTTCGCATCCCACACGGTAGACACTATCACATTTAAAGATCAGTTTCTGGCGGCGATGCCGCGTCTTGGTGATGACGTAAAAGAGAGATTAGAAGTGGCTATCACTGAAACAGAAGTGGAGCATGCAATCGCCAGTTTAAACCCCGGTAAATCGCCGGGACCAGATGGGCTCAGCGCGCGTTTTTACAAAGATTTCAAGCACGAAATTGCCCCTATCCTGAACGTTATCTTTAACGCTGCCTACACAGTAAATGCACTCCCTCCGTCATATGGGTCATCCCACACGGTGCTTATTCCTAAAACGGATCAAATAGATAAATTACGACTGGTTACAGCTTACAGACCCATAGCACTTACAAACGTTGAATATAAAATTTTTATGAAGGTTTTGGCTCGGAGATTGCAGACGGTGATTAAGGATATAGTTGGGCCACACCAGACGTGTGGGATAAAAGGGAGGTCAATAATGTCCAATATTCATAAGATGCGAAGTGTGCTTGAGTGTTGTGATGACTCGAATGGTCGGGATTCCACTTCCGGGCGCCGAAGCGAACGGACGTGTGATGACGGGCTCCGTTGGAGCGGCTACAGCGGCCATGTCTGGCCGCGGAAACAGGTTTATGTCAACTGATAGTGAGTACCAGGTTGTTCTGCCCAGTTTGCCTACAGGTCCGTTTGTTGTAAATACAGTTTTTTTGCACGCGGACGTAAGTGCTCGCCCGTACCGGGTAGAAGATTTCCGTGACGCCCTCGCTCAACAGTCGGTGCTCACCGAGGTTATCGCCTTGGGGGCGTACCGCATGAGCCATGTTTGGGCTGTCACGTTCAAGGACGCTGAAACGGCAAAGAAGCTAGCCAGCATTGGTGAATTGCAAGTGAAGAAGCAGCGCTGCCTCGTCATCGACCCGGCCAACAGGGACGTCCGCATGAAGGTGCACTGGCTTCTCCACAGTGTACCGGATGAGGACGTACGCCTCGCCTTCGCCCCGTTCGGCAAAGTCACTGAAGTTGCCCGCGAGCGTTGGCGGGTCCAAGGAGTGACCGACAAGGGCTCTACCACCAGGCTCGTGACACTGAAGCTGAATGCTGGAGTGCAAATTTACGATGTGCCCCATCAGCTAAGTGTTGCAGGTGAGCTGGCCCTCGTGGTTGTGCCGGGCAGGGCTCCGCTCTGCCTTCGCTGTCGCGGCACGGGTCATATTCGCCGCGAGTGCCGCATCCCACGGTGTGGTGCCTGCCGGCGCTTCGGACACGAAGACAGCCAGTGCGAGCGGACATATGCCAGCGTCACCGGACTGGGGAGCAAAGAGGATACGTCCGACTTGCTAATGGATGAAGCGGACGTCGAGGAGTTATCGTCGGCGGGAGGCAGACAAGCAGCGCATTTGCCAACGGCAACTCAGGCTCAACTGCAAACTACGCAGAAACCTGTCGTTGTGGCAAGCGCCGCGGAACAGCAACAACCACCTGCCCAGGACGTCGTGGCTACGCCGAAAGGCGTGGAAAAAAAGCAGCCTGAACCGCACGTGAGCGACGACCACACCGCGGCAGAGAACATGGACACGTCCCGTGAATCAACGAGTCCCGCAGCCGGGAAGAGGACGCATGAAGACACCACCGGCATGCTGCAGCAGCGGGACGAAAGCGGCGGGGACGAGCCGCCGCAGAAAACGCCAGGTAGGCGGGCGTCGTTCAAGCCGCGACCGAACATTCCGGTCGACTCTCGGCAGGCGGGTAAACCGCCTCCGTAGCTTTGTGTTGCCTTCGTCATAATGGGAACGGGGGGATTTCTAAGCTCTATGGCTGTGTCGATGTGCCGTTTTCTTTTCGGGTCGAGGCAAGGTGCTGTTGGCACCAAGCTTCTTCCTGCATGCCTCAGTGTATATTTTGTTGGCAGACTTGCGGTGTGTATATGGGCACACAGACCTGGAGAGCGAGAATTCTTTCCGGGGATGGGCACCATTCCATTGTGTTACCATGGCTCTTAATCTCGGGGAAATGCTACGCGTAGCAACGTTAAATGTCCGGGGGCTAGGTGCAAGAAGGCGACAGTGTCAGTTAAGCCGCCTTCTTCTTGATAAAGAATTACACTTAGTTGCCGTACAGGAGACGAAAATCGAAAGCCAAGAACTGACCGACCGAATGGTGTCCAATTTCCGTACGCATTTCGATGTATGCGTTTGTCATGCGAATGGTGGATCAGGTGGTTGCGCCCTTTTCATCCGTAATAACTTGGGGATCTGTGTACAGTCAGTGTTGTCATGCCAAAGTGGTCGCCTTATAGTTGTTGATTTTGCTGTTTATGATTTATCTTTCCGTGTCATTTGTGTCTATGCACCCAACGTTGAGACCGAGCGTCGATCTTTCTTTGAACGTGTTGAAGCCTACCTTAACTGTCACAAAGTGTTGATATTGTTGGGCGACTTTAATTGCGTATGTACAATGGATGATCGCGCTAAACGCACACGAGTTCGGGACAAGAGCGCAGAAGTATTAAGTGCCCTGGTGCATGATTATGATTTAGAAGACATTGGTAGCGTATTTACGAATGGTACACGTCCTCAGTATACCCATTTTCAGCGTGACAGCCACGCGAGATTAGACAGACTATACGCATCACCCGAACTGGTTTCTTCATGTGCAGCATATGAAGCGCAACCAGTCCAGTTCAGTGACCACTGCTTGGTAACTGCAACGTTTGGAAGAAGGCAAAACAAAAGTCGCTTCAACTGGAACCTCTGGAAGTTTAACGTGAAGCTTTTGGAAGATGATGCATTTGTTAGCGCAGTAACGGAAGAATTAGAGAAGTTGCTCACACTGGAGCCAAACCAGTTCGGAGTTGAATGGGAAGAGTTTAAACAGAGAGTTAAAATAATAGCCATCGAAAGAAGCAGCATTATTAAGTTCAACCAGAAACAAAACGAAACAAAACTTCGCCAGGAACTAGAATTCTTGATAAGCATGGAAAACATTCAGCCCGGTAAATGTACTGAACAAATAAGGCGGGTGAAAACACAGCTCGAAACTATAGACACAGAAAGATACAAAGCGGCAATTGTACGAGCAAGATCCGAGAAGCTGTGGGCGGGAGAAACGCCAACAAAGCGCGCACTATCCGACGAAAAAAGATACGCATGTCGGAAAGAAATCCGGCAGCTTGCCAACGGAAACGAGATCACGACTGACCAAAAGGTTATCAAGACAGTGATGGCCGAGCATTTTCGGAACTTGATAGGACACCCACGTGATACGAAAGACAGCTTCCAGAAAGAATTTCTTTCCTTTATGCCACAGCTGGACGAAGAAGTACAGACGCAACTGGAAGAACCGATAACCGTCAGTGAAATAGAACGCGCAATAGATGACCTGTCCCTTGGTAAAGCACCCGGGCCTGACGGCCTAGGAGCTGCCTTTTATAAAGCCTTCAAATGTTCGGTTGCTCAGATTTTGCACAATGTCATCACTGAGGCATACGACAAAAAGCGAGTTCCTTTATCATTCACAACGTCGCACGTCGTGCTGATACCAAAGACTGACGATGAAGCAAAACGTCTCTTGCCAGGGTCTTATCGCCCGATAACCCTTGTCAATGTGGACTACAAAATATTTATGAAGGTTTTAGCGACACGACTTCAACGCGTTATAACAAAGTTGGTAGGGCCGCATCAGACTTGCGGCATCAAAGGCCGAAGCATTGCAACAAACGTGCATGTCGCGCGAACGGTCCTCGAGTGTTGTGACGCCTTTGACGAGCGCGTTGCGATGATGCAGCTTGATCTGGCCAAAGCCTTCGACCGTGTCTCGCACGAGGCTCTGCTCTGCATTTTAGAGCATTCTAACGTAGGCTGCGTTATCACTGAAGGCGTCAGAATGGCGTACACTGACTGCTCAACGCGAATCATCGTAAACGGCGAACTGACAGACAGCCTGAGCGTTCGCTCGTCGGTGAGGCAGGGATGCCCTCTTTCGCCCTTGCTGTTCGCGGCTTACCTAGAGCCGCTATGTTTGGCAATTGCAAACAATGAACGCATAACAGGATATAGAGTACGTGAGGCAGAAATAAAAATCTTGGCCTACGCGGATGATATCGCCGTATTATGCGCAAACAAAGAAAGCATTAAAGAAGCCACAGCTGTTGTTGAACAATTTTGCGAATACACCGGAGCCCAGATAAATTGGGACAAAAGTTATGGATTTTGGCATGGAGACTGGGACGCCACGCCGGAGCAATTTTGTCGCCTTCATTGGTCAACAGTTCCTAAACCATACCTCGGTGCGCCCCTGGAGTGTTATCGTGATCCTGAACAATACTGGACCGATCAAACAACGAAGGCAAAAGAAAAGGCTGATGCATGGCAGGGAAGACAGCTGTCAATGTTTTCCCGTGCGACTGTCTCCAATGTCTTCCTAATTTCAAAAATATGGTATGTGATGAACGTGTTGTGTGCATCGCGAACGAGCATACAAAAAATCCATCGGGTCCTCGCTATTTTCATTTGGTCCTCGACCTGGGAGAGATCTAGCCGAACTAATTTGTTTATCTCAGTCAAGTGCGGTGGGCTAGGTCTGGTTCACTTGTTTTTGCGGCAAGTCGTGTCACGATTTCTTTTCTTAAGGGATCAAAATGACCCCTTTCTCCGCACCGTGATGCAGGTGAGGCTACGTAGACTTCTGCCAGGATTCATTGTGACGTCATGTGAGAACACATGTGGCGCTGTGACTGGTTATCTGCGCGAAGTAGTGCTCGCGTTCAGGTTGTTAAACGTGCGGTTTTCACAAGACTACTTGTGCACTGTTAGTAGGAAGAAACTGTATAAGGACCTTGTTCACACCATGCTACCTGTACCGTTATACCGTTTACCACACCGTGGACGCCCTGGACAAAACGTACTCAAAAGAGTAAAGAAAATGCCAATATTACCTTCAGTTAAATCCTTTTTCTTTAAGCTACATACCAACACACTTCCAGTTAAGACCTGGCTTCAGGAAAAAGGCATCTTCATACCGTGGTCAACAAACTGCTTTTTATGCAAAAAGCCTGAAACCATAGAGCACGTATTCCTAGATTGCTGGGACCCGATTTTCCATTGGGACGTTCTCCAGCGCACATTAAAGAAACAGTTGCCTCTTGACCCATATGGAATACGATTCCTGCCGGTAGACGCTTCGGACGATATACCGTACGATCTTATCATGGTCCTGAGCCTCCACGCGCTGTGGAAAACGAGAATGCAGTTTGAACATGCCGAACCTGTCGTGCGTTCTGTCAGAGACCACTTTATCGAAAGTATCGTATGTCTCAGAGAAGTTTATCGAGCGCTCCCTGATCCACCAGAATGGATTGCTTGTCTGGATGCATTGGTGTCTCTGAAAAAATTTTAGTGTCATGTTAGCCCAAGTGTGGCTGATATGTTTTACGCCTTGTACCCTTTCATGTTGACTATAATCCTGGCAATAAAAAAAAAAAAAAAAACTCGAATGGTCGGGTGGCCATTCTCCAGGTCGACCTCGAGAAAGCTTTTGACTGCGTCGATCACGAAATTTTGTTTTCTATTTTGGACCATGCGAATGTTGGGTCAGTTATCCGCAAGGGCGTGGCCCTGGCGTACCGAAACTGCACGACGAGATTGATCGTAAATAAGAGTCTGGGGGCCCCCATTAGCGTGCAGCGTTCGGTGCGACAGGGCTGCCCTCTCAGCCCTCTTTTGTTTTGTATATATATTGAGACATTGTGTATTAAAATATTGAACAATGATAACGTAAAAGGGTTTAAGTTACAAGCAGCCGAGGTGAAGCTGCTGGCGTACGCGGACGATGTTGCACTTTGTACGGTTGACCATGAGAGTATAACCGAGGCGGTCAAATGTGTCCGTGAGTTCTCTCAGGTTACCGGAAGCGGGGTGAACTGGGCCAAGTGCCTTGGGTTCTGGCATGGACGTTGGCCATCGCAGCCTGACCACTTTGCAAATGTGACGTGGGCGAAAACCCCAACCAAGTACTTAGGTGTCGAGCTTGATGGTTACCGCCAAAGCGAGCAATATTGGCAAGAGCAGCCGAAAGCGCTAAGGGAGAAAGCGGAGAAGTGGAAAGGTGCCAACTTATCGATTTTCGCCAGGGCTACTGTATGTAACCTTTTTTTTATTAGTAAACTTTGGTTTGTTATGCAAGTTTTGCATTGTTCGCGTGTAAACATACAGAAGCTCCACAGGTTTTTCGCCGTCTTTGTTTGGGCTGCAGAATGGGAACGCTGCAGCAGAACAAACTTATTCCGTCGGGTGAAAGACGGTGGCTTGGGACTTGGACACCTCTTTTTGCGGCAAGTGGTCAATCGGTTTTTGTTTTTTCGCGACGTTTCCGACCCTTTCTTGCGCACTGTCTGCCAAGTTAGGCTGCGGCGCCTACTGCCGGAGTTTGTTGTCTCCACCGAAGAAGTTACGTGTGGTATATTCGGCTATTACAGAGAGGTCGTCGCAAGTGTTAGATTTCTTTCAGTGCGTTTTTCTAATGAATATCTGTGTTGTGTAAAACGGAAAAAGCTGTACCAAGATTTATGTGACACTGTTTTGCCACAACCTTTGTATAGAGCCTTATACAGTGGAGGCCCAGGCTCGGACGTCTTAAAGAGAGTAAAGAAAATGCAGGTGCCACCAGGCGCTAAGACCTTTTTCTTTAAATTACACACCGGAACATTGTCAGTAAAGAAATTTTTCGAGGGAAAGGATTTATTTTTACCTTGGGGTTCGCATTGTTTAATCTGTAAGCAGCCGGAAACAATAGACCATGTTTTTTTACATTGTTGGGAAGGGGTTTATTTTTGGGATGTTTTGCAACGGACTATGAAGAAAGATTTCCCCCTAGATTCGCATGGCATTCGATATTTAAGCATTGATAATGACGACGGGGTTCCATTTGATTTAATTATGCTCCTGGGTCTCCACTGTATATGGCGCTCCAGAATGGCAGGCTATCACTGTGACAGGGAAGCGCGCCCTGCCCGAATTTATTTCCGAGAGTGTATGGACTGGTTTGTCGCTATACAAAAAGCGGTTGCGGAACCTCCCGACTGGCTCTCAAGGGTAGAGCCTTTGTTGTCTTTGCGGGAGTTTTAATGTGACGAAGCCAGCCTGACGCTGGCGGCTGAGTATGTCTTTCAATGTGTTCATTGTCCTGTACTATTGCTTTTGTGATTTGTCTGTTCCTTTTTTTTTTTGTGAAGTGTTGTTTTCCAAAGCCAGGAAATAAAGAAAAAAAAAAAAGTCAGGATGGCCGAGCGGTCCAAGGCGCTGCGTTCAGGTCGCAGTCCGGTCTTCCGGGCGTGGGTTCGAATCCCACTTCTGACATCACTTTTTTTATGCCTGCAAGACCAAAAAGGAAGGCTTCACTCTGCGCCGATCTCAGTGCCCCAGCGTTCTGTCAGGATGGCCGAGCGGTCCAAGGCGCTGCGTTCAGGTCGCAGTCCGGTCTTCCGGGCGTGGGTTCGAATCCCACTTCTGACATCACTTTTTTTATGCCTGCAAGACCAAAAAGGAAGGCTTCACTCTGCGCCGATCTCAGTGCCCCAGCGTTCTGTCAGGATGGCCGAGCGGTCCAAGGCGCTGCGTTCAGGTCGCAGTCCGGTCTTCCGGGCGTGGGTTCGAATCCCACTTCTGACATCACTTTTTTTATGCCTGCAAGACCAAAAAGGAAGGCTTCACTCTGCGCCGATCTCAGTGCCCCAGCGTTCTGTCAGGATGGCCGAGCGGTCCAAGGCGCTGCGTTCAGGTCGCAGTCCGGTCTTCCGGGCGTGGGTTCGAATCCCACTTCTGACATCACTTTTTTTTATGCCTGCAAGACCAAAAAAGAAGGCTTCACTCTGCGCCGATCTCAGTGCCCCAGCGTTCTGTCAGGATGGCCGAGCGGTCCAAGGCGCTGCGTTCAGGTCGCAGTCCGGTCTTCCGGGCGTGGGTTCGAATCCCACTTCTGACATCACTTTTTTTATGCCTGCAAGACCAAAAAGGAAGGCTTCACTCTGCGCCGATCTCAGTGCCCCAGCGTTCTGTCAGGATGGCCGAGCGGTCCAAGGCGCTGCGTTCAGGTCGCAGTCCGGTCTTCCGGGCGTGGGTTCGAATCCCACTTCTGACATCACTTTTTTTTATGCCTGCAAGACCAAAAAGGAAGGCTTCACTCTGCGCCGATCTCAGTGCCCCAGCGTTCTGTCAGGATGGCCGAGCGGTCCAAGGCGCTGCGTTCAGGTCGCAGTCCGGTCTTCCGGGCGTGGGTTCGAATCCCACTTCTGACATCACTTTTTTTATGCCTGCAAGACCAAAAAGGAAGGCTTCACTCTGCGCCGATCTCAGTGCCCCAGCGTTCTGTCAGGATGGCCGAGCGGTCCAAGGCGCTGCGTTCAGGTCGCAGTCCGGTCTTCCGGGCGTGGGTTCGAATCCCACTTCTGACATCACTTTTTTTTATGCCTGCAAGACCAAAAAGGAAGGCTTCACTCTGCGCCGATCTCAGTGCCCCAGCGTTCTGTCAGGATGGCCGAGCGGTCCAAGGCGCTGCGTTCAGGTCGCAGTCCGGTCTTCCGGGCGTGGGTTCGAATCCCACTTCTGACATCACTTTTTTTATGCCTGCAAGACCAAAAAGGAAGGCTTCACTCTGCGCCGATCTCAGTGCCCCAGCGTTCTGTCAGGATGGCGGGATTCCATTTCCGGCCACCGAGCGTGACGGACGTGTGTGTCATGGGCTCCGTAGGAGCGGCTTCAGCGGCCCAGCAGGGCCGCGGTAACAGGAATATTGCTTCAGACAATGAGTACCAAGTTGTTTTGCCTAGTTTGCCAACAGGGCGTTTTGTTTTGAACACCGTTTTTCTACACTGTGATGTTAGGGCCCGCCCGTATCGGGCAGAAGATTTTCGCGATGCGCTCGCCGAGTTATCGCTCCTGCCGGAAGTGATTGCCCTCGGAGCCTACCGCATGAGCCATGTGTGGGCGGTGACTTTCAAGGACGAAGATGCGGTGAAAAAGATTGTCGGCATGGGTGAGCTGCTGGTGAAAAAGTGCCGCTGTATCGTAATTGATCCTGCCAACCAGGACGTTCGCATGAAAGTGCATTGGTTGCTGCACAGCGTGCCCGACGACGACGTACGGTTTGCCTTCGAGCCGTACGGGAAGGTCACAGACGTCGGCCGAGAGCGGTGGCGGGTGCACGGCCTAGCAGATAAGGGCTCAACTACCAGACTGGTCACCTTGAAGTTGAAGCCGGGCGTAAAGTTGGACGACCTGCCGCACCAGGTGAGCGTCGCCGGAGAGTTGGCCCTCGTGGTCGTGCCAGGCAGGGCTCCGCTCTGCCTTCGGTGCCGTGGCACGGGCCACATTCGTCGCGACTGCCGCATCCCCAAGTGCAGTGCGTGCCGACGCTTCGGTCATGAGAGCAGCCAGTGCGAGCGGACGTATGCCAGCGTAACAGGACTGACAACCACCGACGACGCCTCAAACCTGCTCATGGACGAGGCGGACATGGACGATGCAGCATCGGTGGCAAGTGCAAGAACGGAGGTTGCCGAAAATACGGTGATTCCACTGCCGCAGCAGGAGCAACCCGGAACCGAAGCGGTTACTGCAGAGCAGCATCAACCGCCTTCGCAGGATTCTTCGACAGCTCCGAGCGCCGAGCTGAAAACCTCAGTTGATTATGAAGCGGCTCCCAGCACCTCAGAACCCGAGGTTATGGACATCCTTAGCGCTTCAGCCAGCCTGCTGGCGGGGAAACGACCACACGACAAGATCCTTAGCGTTGGGACGAAGGAGGACGGCGGGGGCGGAGACGAGCCACCCACCAAAGCCCCAGGTATGCGGAGGTCTACCTTGAAGCCGCGACCGAACATTCCGGTCGATTCGCGGCAGGCGGGTAAACCGCCCCCGTAAATTTAGTTTGTCTAGCTAAGGTGGGTTGGGAGGGGTTTCCGTAAACGCCATGGCCCTCATCATGAGCGGTTCGTTTTTCGTGTTCGGGCTTGGAAAGAGGTGCCAAGTTTACTTGGACTGTCCTTTTTTGTTGGTTAGAGTTTTATTTTTTTTTTCCTGGCCTTCGACGCGCTTATCGCCACAGTATGATGACCACAGACCCTTGGGCTATTGTAATGGGCACCATTCTACCGTGTAGCCATGGCGGTTAATATCGAAAGAGCGCTACGGGTAGCGACGTTAAACGTACGGGGCCTTGGAGCAAGACGACGACAATGTCAGCTTAGTCGCCTTCTCTTAGATAATGACTTACATATAGTGGGAATCCAAGAGACAAAAATTGAGAGCCAGGAGCTCACCGACCGAATGGTGTCCAATTTTCGTGCTCATTTCGATGTGTGTATTTCTCACGCGATTGGTGGATCAGGTGGTTGCGCCATATTCATATGCAACAACTTTGGAATCTGCGTGCAGTCAGTATTTTCATGTGACAGTGGACGCCTCTTAATCGCTGATATCGTCTTTGTCGAATTGGAGTGTCGCGTCATCTGTGTATACGCGCCGAATATTGACATGGAACGGCGGGCATTCTTTGAAAGGCTTGAGGCGTACCTAAACTGTCAGAAAGTGATAATACTGCTAGGCGATTTTAACTGTGTTTGCAATGTTGATGACCGCGCAAAACATTCGCGTGTTCGTGACAAGAGTGCAGAATTTCTTAATACACTTGTGCACGAATATGACCTTGAAGACATTGGTAGCGTTTTCGCCAGCGGTACTCGTCCGCAGTTTACACACTTCCAGCAAGACAGCCATGCAAGGTTAGACAGATTATATGTCTCTGCCGAATTGATACCAATGTGTAGCGAGTACGAAGTGAAACCCATCGCATACAGCGATCACTGCTTGGTAACGGCCGCCTTTGGAAAGACGCAGAGGAAACGAATCTTTAGCTGGGACTTGTGGAAAATGAATGCGCAGCTGTTGGATGACGAAGCTTTTGTCGACGCTGTAACGAAAGAACTGAAAAATTTGACTGCAAGCGAGCCAGAATGTTACGCCATTCGTTGGGAAGATTTTAAGCAGAAAGTAAAAACAATGGCTATTGAAAGAAGTAGTGCAATTCGACGCAATCAGAAAGAAGCAGAGACAAAGCTTCGCCAGCAACTGCAGTTTTTTGTTAGTATGGAGAATGTCGAACCTGGTCTGTGTGTTAGAGGAATAAAGGAAGTGAAAACTGAACTTGAACGGATAGATTCGGAGAAGTACAAGGCGGCAGTAGTGAGATCAAGGTCCGAGAAGCTGTGGGCGGGAGAAATGCCAACCAAGCGGGCTCTCTCAGATGAAAAAAGATACGCATGTCAAAAAGAAATCCGCCAACTAGCTATAGGTGAAAACGTCACGTCTAACAGAAATGAAATTAAGCATGCGATTGCCGAGCACTTTAAAGAAATTCTAAGCCATCCACGGGACCTTAAAGATTGTTTCCAAAAAGAATTCCTTCCGTTGATGCCAAAGCTTGACGAAGAAGTAAGGACACAGCTAGAACAACCAATCACACCAAGTGAGATAGAATGCGCAATAAATGAGCTGGCAGTCGGGAAAGCACCTGGGCCGGATGGCTTAGGGGCCATTTTCTATAAAACCTTCCGGTCTGAGGTTGCCCAAGTTCTTTATCACGTTGTTAGCGAAGCGTATGACCAGAAAAGACTACCCTTGTCCTTCACAACCTCGCATATCGTGCTAATCCCGAAGAGTGATGATGCTCAGAAACGTGTGTTGCCAGGCTCATATCGCCCAATAACTCTTGCTAACGTCGACTATAAAATATTCACCAAAGTTCTAGCAAAGCGACTGCAAGGTGTTATTAAGAAGTTGGTTGGACCACACCAGACTTGTGGCATTAAAGGCCGCACTATCGCGACGAATGTGCACGTGGCTCGAAGCGTGCTCGAGTGTTGCGATGCGCTGGGCGATCACGTC
Organism: Amblyomma mixtum; assembly: GCF_055824585.1. NCBI lineage: Eukaryota > Metazoa > Arthropoda > Arachnida > Ixodida > Ixodidae > Amblyomma > Amblyomma mixtum. The sequence goes on from NC_143013.1 coordinate 230,751,223, forward strand.
GCGATGATGCAGCTTGACCTGGCAAAAGCCTTCGACCGTGTCTCGCACAAGGCATTGCTCTGCATACTTGAACACACGAATGTGGGCAGTGTGATTACGGAAGGCGTCACGATGGCGTACAAAAAATGTACAACGCGTATTATTGTTAACGGTGAGCTCACTGATAGCTTGTGCGTGCTCTCGTCAGTGAGGCAGGGATGCCCCCTTTCACCACTGCTGTTTGCCGCTTATCTTGAGCCACTCTGTCTGGCGATGGAACATAATGCGCGCATAACAGGTTACAGACTACAGGCTGCCGAAGTCAAAATTCTGGCGTACGCGGATGACATCGCGGTGTTCTGCGCCAGCAAAGATAGCATTAGAGAGGCAACTAATGTCGTCGAGAAGTTTTGTGATGCGAGTGGAGCCCAGATAAACTGGGATAAAAGTCATGGCTTCTGGCATGGCGATTGGGTGGACACACCAGAAGCCTTTTGTCGGCTCACCTGGTCAATGGTGCCAACGCAGTACCTTGGTGTGCCTCTCGGAAATTATCGCGACCCTGAACCGTACTGGAGGGATCAAGCCTTGATGGCTAAAGAAAAGGCGAACGGGTGGCAAGGCAAGCAACTGTCGATGTTTTCTAGAGCCACTGTCTGCAACCTTTTTTTGATATCAAAAATCTGGTACGTCATGAATGTGTTGTGTGCGGCGAGGATGAGCATTCAAAAAATGCATCGGGTTTTTGCTATTTTTATTTGGGCCTCGACTTGGGAGCGGTCCAGTCGAACGAATTTGTTTTTGCCTGTAAAGAAAGGAGGTCTTGGCCTGGCTCACTTGTTTCTGCGACAAATTGTGGCACGCTTTGTTTTTTTACGAGATCAGAATGATATCTTCCTGCGCACAGTTATACAAGTAAGACTGTATAGACTCCTGCCTGGATTCGTAGTCTCGTCTGTGCAAAATATGTGCGGAAGGGTGACTGGATACCTGCATGAAGTTGTTTTATCGTATAGGCTGTTGAATGTACGTTTTTCCCAGCAGTACCTGTCAACCGTTACAAAGAAAAAACTCTACAGAGACCTTGTAGATGTCATGCTCCCTGTACCTTTGTACCGTTCTCCACATCGCGGTGGCCCAGGACAGGACGTCCTAAAAAGAGTGAAGAAAATGCCTATACTACCCTCCGCCAAATCGTTCTTTTTCAAGTTACATACAAACACCCTCCCAGTTAAGACCTGGCTTCACGATAAAGGACTCTTCATTCCCTGGAACACTGACTGCTTTTTATGCAAGAAACCCGAAACAATAGAACACGTATTTCTAGACTGCTGGGACCCGATCTTTCATTGGGATGTACTCCAAAGAACTTTAAAAAAACAGTTACCCCTGGATCCGTACGGCATACGTTTCTTGCCTGTGAATCCCTCAGAGGAAATACCTTATGACCTCATAATGGTCCTGGGCCTCCACGCGGTGTGGAAAACACGAATGCAGTTTGAACACGCGGACTTGGTTGTTCGCCCGGTTCGCGAACATTTCATTGAGAGCGTTGTGCGCTTAAGAAATGTGTACAACGCACTGCCTGATCCACCACAATGGATAACTGTACTAGATGGATTAATGTCGCTCAAAAAATTTTAAAGTCGTGTCGGCCGAAGTGTGGCCGCCATGTTTTATTTCTTGTAACCTCTTGATTTGTACGTCAAAATCGGCAATAAAGAAAAAAAAAAAAAAGTCAGGATGGCCGAGCGGTCCAAGGCGCTGCGTTCAGGTCGCAGTCCGGTCTTCCGGGCGTGGGTTCGAATCCCACTTCTGACATCACTTTTTTTTATGCCTGCAAGACCAAAAAGGAAGGCTTCACTCTGCGCCGATCTCAGTGCACCAGCGTTCTGTCAGGATGGCCGAGCGGTCCAAGGCGCTGCGTTCAGGTCGCAGTCCGGTCTTCCGGGCGTGGGTTCGAATCCCACTTCTGACATTACTTTTTTTATGCCTGCAAGACCAAAAAGGAAGGCTTCACTCTGCGCCGATCTCAGTGCACCAGCGTTCTGTCAGGATGGCCAAGAAGTTGCCGGGTCTTGTCGTGCAAGCTCATTTCTCGTGTCCTTCAGGTCGTTGTGTCGCTATCGATTTTACATTGAACAACATTGAGTGGCGAATTGTCTGTGTGTACGCACCAAATGTTACGGACGAAAGGGCTGCGTTTTTTCGAAGTGTTGAACAGCGTCTTAGTTCCGAGAAACAGCTTATCATCATGCGCGACTTCAACTGCGTCCTAAGTGGCTGCGATAAGACCAGTGCAAGGGTGTTCAGGGACGCAAGTACGAAGATACTGTCGCAAATAATAGATAAATGGAACCTTGAGGATGTGGCAGAGTGTTTGCAAGACGCGTGCGGTGTGAAGTACACACACTTTCAGAGGACAAGCCATGCTCGGCTTGACCGCATTTATGTATCGCTGGATGTGATTCCAAAATGCAACAGTTACCATGTAGTGCCGGTGGCTTTTTCGGACCACTGTTTAGTAGTGTGTGGGATAGGATTGAAAAAACGGGGCAGTGCTTTTAGTTGGGATCTGTGGAAAATAAATAACAAGCTAATTAAGGACGATGACTTTAGCTGTGCAGTAATTGAAGAAAGAAGCAAAATAGAGCCTATTAGTGAGCTGAAAATATGGCAACAGTGGGAACTTTGCAAAGCACAGGTTAAAATTAAAGCAGTTGAACGGTCTAGTGCCATTGCGTACGAAGAGAATCTAAACGAACGCAATCTAAGATGTATGCTTGCAAAACTGCTAGAAAAGGAAAGTGAAGCACCTGGTAAATGGATCGATGACATCAGGAAAATAAAACCAAAAATTCAACTAATAGAAGAGGACCGTTATCGTGGAGCGTTGGTGCGGGCCAGAGCGGAAGATGTAGCAGCAGGGGAGACGCCGTCGAAACGAGCGTTGGGAATTGAAAAGGCCCATGCTCGGCGAAATCACATCGGTAGCATAGAATGGGGTGGCATTTTATCAGACGAAAACGAACACATACAGCGTGCGTTTTTTGAATACTATCAGGCGCTCTTCGCATTACAGGATGCAGACATGAATACGTTTAAGGACAGGTTTCTTGAGGCACTGCCGTGACTCAGCGACGAGCAGAAAGACGTTTTAGAGCTCGCAATAACCGAATCAGAGGTAGAAATGGCAATAGACAATTTAAATTCTGGGAAATCACCAGGACCAGACCGGTTAAGCGCGGCGTTTTACAAATCATTTAAGAGCAGAATCGCGCCTGTGTTGAAGACGGTCTTTAATGAAGTTTACGACGTACGTCAATTGCCTCCTTCCTATGGTAAATCACACACTGTCCTAATTCCGAAAACGGATGAAGCTGACAAGTTACGACACGTAACAGGGTACAGGCCAATCGCTCTCACGAATGTTGATTATAAAATTTATATGAAAGTGTTGGCGCAAAGGTTACAGTGTGTAATCCAGGAAATTGTTGGCCCCCACCAAACGTGTGGGATAAAAGGCCGGTCTATTCTGTCTAACATAAACAAGACAAGATGTGTGCTCGAGTGCTGTGATTTTACAATAGTCGCGTTGCCATCTTGCAGCTTGATCTCGAAAAGGCGTTCGACTGTGTCGCGCATAAAATTTTGCTGTGCATAGTTGATTACGTGAATGTTGGTTATGTCATCAGGGAGGGAGTCGCCTTGGCGTATCGGAACTGTACGACGAGATTGATTGTTAACCACTGTCTGGGGGCCCCCATTCGTGTGCAGCGTTCGGTACGTCAAGGCTGCCCCCTCAGCCCTCTTCTGTTTGCCATTTACATCGAGACTGTGTTTAAACATAATCGAAAACAAGAGAATAACTGGTTTTCGGCTGCAAGCTGCGGAGGTGAAGCTGCTGGCATATGCGGATGATTTAGCGGTTTTTTCCGTTAATCGAGAAGGTGTAACAGAGGCCGTTGAATGTGTCGCTGAATTCTGCAAAACCTCTGGCAGCAGAGTGAACTGGTCTAAGTCAGTGGGGCTCTGGCAGGAAGCATGGCAAACGACGATGGACCACTTTGCAAACGTACCCTGGGTGAAGACCCCTACGAAGTACCTTGGAGTACCGCTAGAAAGCTATCGCGATAGCGAAACATATTGGAGAGTGCAGACCCAGGATGTGCGTGAGAAGGCGGAAAGATGGAAAGGAACAGGCTTATCAATTTTCGCTAGAGCCACCGTGTGCAACCTTTTCTTTATCAGTAAGGTGTGGTATGCGATGCAAGTGTTGCATTGTGGAAGAATGAGCATACAAAAGCTACATCGAATTTTTGCTGTTTTTGTGTGGGCTGCACAATGGGAAAGGTGCAGCCGGACGAATTTATTTAGAAGAGTGAAGGATGGTGGAGTGGATCTGGGACACCTTTTCTTGCGGCAGATTGTTAACAGATTTATGTTTCTGCGTGATGTCAGTGATCCGTTTTTGCGCACCGTGTGCCAAGTAAGGCTGGGGCGCGCGCTGCCTGACTTTGTTGTTGCAACCGAAACCCTATCGGGCGGAATTTTTGGGTACTTCAGAGAAGTTGTCGCAAGTGTCCGATTTCTCTCAACGAGGTTTTCCAACGAATATTTATCTACAGTGAACAAGCAAAAATTGTATAAGGATTTATGTGAAGTTGTCTTGCTGGAACCCATGTATAGGGCCTTGTACAGTGGAGGCCCTGGAAGGAATGTGTTAAAGAGGGTAAAGGGAATGCACGTCGACCCAGGGGTTAAAACTTTTTTTTTTTCAAGTTGCACACAGGAACGTTATCAGTCAAAATGTTTTTACAGGATAAGGGCTTATTTCTTCCGTGGGGTCATCACTGACTTATCTGCAAGCAACCAGAAACGATAGATCACGTTTTTCTGCATTGTTGGGAAGGGGTTTACTTTTGGGACGTACTTCAAAGGACTATAAAGAAACAATTTCCACTTCGCCCCCATGGAATACGGTATCTGCCCATTGAAAACGAGGACGGAGTACCTTTCGATCTGATAATGTTACTGGGCCTCCACAGTATTTGGCGCGCGAGAATGGCAGGATATTACTGTGATCCCGACGCGAGGCGAGCACGAATTTATTTTCGTGAAACTGTGCACCAGTTTGTTGAGAGTGTCAAATCTGTTGGCGAGGCTCCCGAGTGGCTGTCAAGGGTGGAGCCTTTGATGGCCCTAAAGGAATTTTAATGTGACGAAGCCAGCCCCTGACAGGCTGACTACATCAACACCAAGTGTTCATTGTGTCCCGCCATTTTGTTGTGTAATGTCAAAGCCAGGCAATAAAGAAAAAAAAAAGTCAGGATGGCCGAGCGGTCCAAGGCGCTGCGTTCAGGTCGCAGTCCGGTCTTCCGGGCGTGGGTTTGAATCCCACTTCTGACATTTCTTTTTATGCTGCAAGAACAAAAAGGAAGGCTTCTCTCTGCGCCGATCTCAATGCACCCGTGTTCTGTCAGGATGGCCGAGCGGTCCAAACGCTGCGTTCAGGTCGCAGTCCGGTCTTCCGGGCGTGGGTTCGAATCCCACTTCTGACATTAGCTTTTTTCTTTTGTGTTTCCAGCACTCTTACACCATGGTTGCCAGCTATCAGCTTCTTCCCCGCGGCTCCGCCGGCTCAAGAATTATAAAATTAGCACAAAGTGGCACGAGAGTAAAGTTTGCCGCACGAAAAGAGACCGAAAATGCGACTTCGATCCTCACTGTATGCATGCTTGAAAAGCTGTGTTAATCGAACAAATTCTTTTCGGCTGGTAGAACCCTTTTGCAAGACTCAACGCGAGTGGAATGCTTCGCTGTCTGCACCGACCAATAGGCAACTCCCTCTTATTTCGCCCCATCCACAGGCACAGTCATGACTGCTCCTGCTTCCGAGGCTACGTACCGCTGGCATTATTAACGCCACAGCATTAAGGAGCTCGTGTGGCAGAAAATCCAACGTCGACGTCGCTGACCGTGAGCGAAAAATCCGCAAAAAAATCCAGAGAAGCGACCTAAGATGCAGATGGGCTACCTAGGTCGCTTGACATTGGAGTGACATCACAGCCTACCCAATGGGCACTGAACGTTCTTTGGACGTTCCTTGGATGTCCTGAAGACATCCTGAACGTCCCCTGGACGTCCAGATGAGTTTCAATGCCCTTTGGGTAGCCACGGGATTACGAGGAAACTGCGCACCGTGGCAGGTGGCAGTTAAATTAATGATTGGGCGCTCGGGAAGAGGAACCTGGGTTGCACAAGGCCCAGCCGTGGCAGCCGCTGCCATCGCAAGGCAGTGCCGCATCGCTTACCCGCTACACAACTGGACCAGGGGTGGTATGAAGACTTCCAGGGATCTATGAATGCACTGTAGAGAATGACCAATTCTATCGCGTCATACCTTGAAGGCGGAGCTTAAGTGTCCGCTCCAATTTTTTCTGCAGCTTGCTACGCAAACTGTCGATTCGCTAAATGAGCGCATGAAGATAATGGTAAACTATTTAGCATTTAACGTGAGAGCTCGAAGTTCCCTCCGAAATGCTCCAGTTACCACCACTGCGCCCCAGTGCTATGTTCTTTCAAGTCCTGCTGTCTTAGACATCACAATTAAGAGGCAACTGTGGAATATTGTGACATACTCTTCTGGAGATGTTGATGGGGGATAGTCTAATCTTCCGATGAGTAGAAAAACCTGGCTTTTAAAGCTTCGCCTGCGCTGGCACCAAGTAGTAAAGATTGCCATAAAAAACCAATGGGGTGCGTTGTTGACAATGAAGAGCAAGAAATTACAAGCGACCCGAGAAGTTATCTGCGGATATATTGACTGTTGTGGTGCAGTCTTACGATATGCTAAAAATTGCGTACAAAAACAACTTCGCTTTGATAAATGCGCATGTGCAGAATTTCTGGGCGTGACAGGTGACCTCTGGTTATGTTAAATATTCTCTTCTACTAGGCACTAGTTGCAGCTTTACTTGTTTGCACTATAATAAATCTGCAGAAAGCGCCGATGATGCAGTATTCTTCCGCGGCCGTCACGGCCGGGTCGCAGTTCTTGGGTTTTAACCTGGCCGCGGCCCTCATCACGGCGGCCACCATACTAGGGAAAGAAACCGAGATAGCGGAGGAAGCCGCGATAGCGATCGCTTGCGCTGGCACCAAAGCTAGATACATTATTAGCGACAGTAAAACTGCAATCCAAAATTTCAGTAGAGGGAGGGTAATACCCCTCACCGCCAAAATTTTAACACAAGGAGCGATTGATAGGACGATCAACATCATCTGGACCCCGGCGCACGAATCTGTCCGCGGTAACGAGGCGGCCCACAGTGCAGCACGAGATCTCTACCTCCGAGCTTTACAGGAAGGGTCGGCTCAGGCCGAACATGATATAGAAGGGCGATTAATCTCGTATCAAGAGATTATAGAACACTACAGGCAATGCCGGAGGTTTTTTTTCCACCAAACACGGCGTTAAATAGGAGTCAGGCGACGGCGTGGAGGCGCCTGCAGACTGGAGTATACCCAAACCCAGAACTAAATAAACATATCCGATCGGATTGCGAGGACGATAAATGTAAAAAGTGTGGGGCGAGAGGAACCCTCGACCATATAATTTGGGAGTGCACTTACTCCCCAGGCTCGGCGCAAAACATTAGCAGTAGGGAAGCCTGGGAAACCTTGTTGCGGAGTTCGGACCCTGAGCTCGAACTCGCCGCCGTCCAACTGGCAGAAGAGGCCGCCGGCGAAACCAACCCGGCCAGCATCGACTGCGACCATCCCGTGCGGCTGGGCCGCTCCTAAGTCCCCTCCCCCTTAAAGGGGGAGAGAGGGGGATGAGACAGAGTGGCCCAGGCGGTGTGGTCCTTATCTGTTGGACAATAAAAGTTTTCAACAACAACAACAACAACATTATGGGCGTCCAACTCGCTCCTTCAGACAGCCCGGCCGTGGCCTCCGCGATCGCCGGTGCAGATCGCGGCGGCCACGGCCCGGCTGCAGTTGCGGTGTATGTTTGCCGCGCTGCGCACCTGTGGCGCTACTGCCGCTGTGACGTCATACCAGCTGTAGATTATGTTTTCTTTCTCTCAGTCGCCACAACATCAAAAACAAAATATAAAAAAATTACCGAAGACGCTTTGAGTCGTCGCACAGCGGCGGCCCGTAGCCACGCGTGACCTTTAGACGCGGCGCACTGCGTTCCTTCAGTTGTAGGCGCTGCGCTTTTGCTTTCGCAACCTACCAGGCTTAACCAAAGCTAAGCCCCCGCCAATTTTTTCCTTTCGTCTTTTACTCCTTTCTTTATCCTTTCTCTTACGGCGCGGTTCGGGTATCCACCGAGATGAGAGACAGATACTACGCCATTTCGTTTCCTCAAAAACCAATTTTCCAATTTTAAACTTTCTTCAAACGCTTGAAAGCCGAGTTGTTCATTGTATCTACCTTTAACTGATTGTAATTAACTGCGTCTGCCTCACAGAACTCATAGAGGTACACAAGACCGCCCAAATCCATCGCCTCTTCCGCATCAAACACGGGCGGCTCATACTTCACAATCTCAACATCAACCCCATAGGAGACGTCCACGCCGCGGCTCCCATTCCGATAGAGGTCCATCGCCACCTTGTCATAAAACCAATCCCCAAAAACATGCTACCTGCCCGCCATGATACGCGCCGCCAGCTGAAAGCCCATACACTAGCTGCCACGTACCTTGCCGACGAACACGCAATATACATGGGCGCTGCACGGCAAAATGCAAACACATACGTGGCTTGTGCAACCACGCCACAATCTACTCTCGTCACCGCCGCCACAGTACGAGCCCACTTTCCCACAGCGGCTGAAGAAACCGCCATCGCGCTGGCCATCGCCGACCCACGTATGCGCACAGTCCTATAAGCGACTCCAAAAGAGCGATCCAAAATTATTCGGCAGGTTTTTTCTGCCACCTCGCTGCACGCATCCTTCGGGGCTGCACTCCCGACCATAAGATCAACCTGGTCTGGGTACCCGCCCACGCGGGAAACTCTGGAAACGAAGGGGTCGACCGATTAGCCCGAGGACTAAACAACCGGGCGGCCGGCCCCACGGACCCAGACGCTCTTTCCGAGGCTCCCCAGACCTTTGCCGAAATTACGAACCTCCACAGAGAGATGAGACGCCAGTTCCCGCCTCCCCACCGCGACTTGAATCGAGCGCAAGCCACCTTGCTCCGCAGGTTGCAGACAAACTCCATCCTTAGCCATTCTAGCTTTTCACTCATCACAGATGGGGGAATACGACCCCGTCTGCCAAAATTGTAACCAGGGAGAAATCGCCACCCAGGCGCACATCTTCTGGGGTTGCGCGGGAAATCCGCCCCCTCGAACCTTACTGCCAGCTCCCTCCGAAGACGGATGGAACCAACTCCTCAGAAGGTCAGACAAGAGCATCCAACTGGCACTCATTTCGTGGGCCCAGGAAGTCGCCCCCACCTGGGGTCCACACCAAGCCCACCTGCCCTAAATCCCACCATTCTGTGGCAATAAAGTTGTCTCTCTCACTCCTTCGATAGGACCAATAGTTGATTTTAAATAATTTGTCCAAAAGTATGTTCGGCGCCAGCCTGCATTAATATAAACGACACCGACGAGTGGCCCCGGCTGCCTTGAGCAGTGTTCGGCACACCAGGACATATCGGCATTTCCCGCTCATGGTACGCACCCTGCGATGTAAGCAATCGTCGATTTGAGGTCACGACTGCGAGAACTACCCTCGACGGGCATTTGCATTCTCTGTTACTTCAAATTCGCTATCGGCAATCGCCGAAATGGCCCACCCCAATCCTGTGGTCGCACCAGGCGCATTATCGTCGCAGAAGGGTCCAGCGGACCGGCGTCGACTGGAATTCAGAATCTGGAAAAAGTGGTCAACACCGGTCAGTGTTAAAGTCTGAACATATGAAATGTCGTCGCTTGTTTCGTTTTTTTTTTTTTCTAATACGTTTACGGTGGGCACAAGCACTGTTATTCAGGCACCGACGCGTCATCGGGTGTGATGTTATTCACGTAAAGTTATTGCGATCTGTCTTGGGTCTCCCGAATGTGGTATTTGGACTAGGGGTGACCTTCCGCGGACCGCTTTTGTCGGCTTCCCTAGCATGAAAACCTCCCGCATTACGATGATACGCGGTCGTTTGTCGTGGTGGAGTCATCGTCCTTGGTCTCTTTTCTGACAGACCTCTGCGTCAGCGACGGTATCTGCATGCCAACCAGTCTACCGACTGTCGTCGTTGCATCTTGACAGCTATACCGATGAGGACCTACTTTGCTCTTGTAATTTTTGCTCTGTATAATATGTTGTTCGTCAGTCAATCGCATACCAGTTATTCGGCCGCCACTTCGATCATCCCGCCGCCGCGGTGGCTCATTGGCTATGGTGCTCGGCTGCTGGCCCGAAAGACGCGAGTTCGATCCCGGCCGCGGCGGTTGAATTTCTTTGGAGGAGAAATTCGAGGCCCGTGTACTGTGCGATGTCAGTGCACGTTAAAGAACCCCAGGTGGTCGAGATTTCTGGAGCCCTTCACTACGGCGTCTCTCATAGCCTTAGTCGCTTTGGGACGTTAAACCCCATAAACCAAACAACTTCGATCATTCCGAAAGGACAGCAGTTAAGAAGCCTCGTAGCCCGCATTATCGTTACTATACTTTTATAGTCGGATACAACTTCAGTCCTAAGTGAAGCTCCGCCCACATTCAGCCTCCGCGCACAGAATTCCTCCACGACGAAAAAGTAGTCCGCTGCTTAAACATCTCTTGTTAGCTGAACCACACGAAAAAAATTATGAGCGCTAGAATTTTGATGCGTGGATTGTTTGATATAGCAAAACATTAAAAAGCTGCTTTCGTTTACTGTTGTGATTGGCCAGCGGAGTAATACAGAATACCGCGGACCCCGGCCCAATGTTAGCAACTGCTGTTTTTGTTTAAGTTGTATCCTACTACGGCACTTATCGTTACTTTTTAAGCCCTCAAAAGTAAAAAAGTCAGGAATATTTTTTGTTCTCGATATTCTCTGGAAGTTTTTTTTAGAGTTACCCAACTGGCCACCCTTATAAAAATGCCCTATACACACTGTGCTCTCGATTGTTCGTAAATAGTTGATGGAACGCATATTCTGAATGTGACGCCGCTATGATTTAATTATTTTCGCCCGATTTCATTCGATTCCTTCAAACCACCCACCTGGAGCAAACAGCGAGGAGATTGCAATCAAAATGAAAATAAAAAAAAACAGAATCAGAATGAAATGGAGAATGAAATCATTGCACTAGCTCTCCTACTATCCGTGCGCCTTTTTGCCGAATGTTTTTTTTTATTTTGATTGCAATCCCATCGCTGTCGCAGGAGCGCAAAAAACGAACGAGGGACAGAAGAGAGGGCACATAAGACATTGACGAGCGCTTATGTCTTTTGTGTTCCTTCTTCTGTCCCTCGTCCGTTTTTTGCGCTACCTTCTTCAGAAAATGCATCACCAACTAGCCGGGCAGCTTGATCTCCTTTTCGCCTTTTTTGCGCTTTTTTGTTTGTACAGGTGAAAATCGAGAACCGTCTAGAATCGAGAAGCGAGAATCGCCACCGCCTTTTGATATCGTATTGGCAGACGAATAACTTATTTCCGTTGAGAGCAGACAAGAAAAGGAGCTTCTGCCGTGCCTTATGAAAGTCAGTTAATCCAGTTGCATCGCTGCGTCCAGAAGTGCGAGCAGTAAAGTATTGTTGAGCGCTGAATTGTGCCTTGTTTCTCCAGGCACATTTCACCGAACATGATGGACTTTCTCCCAGTTTTTACTTGGCGTTTGTATTGGATACTCGCCACCTGCAGCAGAGTTATACTATCCCACAACGCACTGTCTGCCTGCCGCACAGTGCTTGGACGTATACATAACCATTACCTTCAGCTCACTGTACCGCGCGCTAAGCTTTAGGCGATCTGTACTTTGCTCATCACATTAGAGCAATTAGCTCTCTTTGCCTTACGAGGTTAGAAATTACCAAAATACAGTCTATACACCGATTTCTCGGCCGGGATTAATCGTGCTCAGGAAGCACCAGCATTACTAGAGAAGCTTCAGTATGGCTTTTCCTGCGGTTTACTTGAACGAAGCGGATGTGCACCAAGTGTTCATCCTTGTTGAACAGAGGCAGCTGCGTGGATTTCATGCGTACTTCACGGTGAGAGGGAAAACGACGTCGTGTCTGCATGTTATTAATTTCGTTACGTTTTAAAAACGTAGATGAAAACGATGCGCCTGATGTAGAGAATAAAGCTGTAGGCATTTAAGGCCATTTTTAATCACTTAAGATGCTAACCTGGTAATCTTCATGGCAGCCTACTTTAAATATGAAAGCGATAAAATTGAAGCGGAGCACATACACACAAAACACACACACACGCAGCATTTTCAAAGGGACGTACGAGACTCGTGACCAGCAAGAAATTTTGGGAGGACGACGTAGGCCCCGTCCGGAGCGCGCGTTCTACTGCAGGCCCTAAATAAACGTTTTCGCAATCCAAACAATGGCAGGGCTTTCGTCACATGTAACACCGAGATTGTGTTAGGCCCTTTCAACATGAAAGGGTGCAAAGTATGAGCATCAACTTAATGATTACTACTTAACAGAGTGTGACAAACATACATGCTTCTGTTTTCTAGCCAGTTTCCCATTTGGCTTAGAACATCGAAAAGTTATTTTCAACTTTATTTAGACTTCGTGCACGAGGCCGTGGCTCTGCCTATTAGCTGGGCAGCCAGCTATTGGCGTTTCCCCGCTACATTTGTTTCTCCCATTCGTGGTTTACTGATCGCTTAGAAGCTGATCTGAAAGCCGTAGGTGGCGCGACAGTATATGATGGCGTCCAAATTTCGGACCTAGTCAGAGCGCCAAATTTCGATGTCCAGGTTGCGTGGGAAGTTTCACAAATCTGATAATCAAGGATCTCCGGGATCACTTGCCATCAAAAAAAGGGGAGAGAATAAGGTACAGCTAAGGCTGCTATCTCCTCACCCCATGTGGAGGAGGAGCAGGGTACTAAGTTGTAATGTGTTTTTTTTTCTTCTTTAAAGGAACCCTGGTAACGGAACGGCACACATCAAAGCTCGAGTATTCGTCAGCCGAGCAGGGGACGTGGTAGTTACTGAGAGTTTCTCGAAGTACGGCCTATAGCATCATGCTGTTCGGCGTCGCAGTGGGCCTGTTTTATATATGGCAGTTGTCCAAAAAAAAAAAAACACGGCTTTTCTTTTTGAGAAATTTGTGCTAGTTATTCGAAAAATATTCGAGAACACATTCGTTTCCTTTCGAACTATTTTAGAGATTCACTTTTTCATTCGTTGCGAGAATAGAATAGGACGACATTCGATTCGCTATTCGAAAATTTCGAATATTCGCACACCCCCAATGAAAAGCGTAATGAATATATTATGTCGTTTACAAACATTCTGCTGGGATGAATTAGGGCTGCGAGCGAGTTACATGAATTAAAACACAGGAAACCGTACTGCATCCTATCAAAACTCCCACCTCAAAAAACGCAAAAGAATTTCCCTGCATAAGCGTCATGTGTTGTCTTCCAGGGCGGCACCGACGCCAATAAAGCGGATTTCAGAGCAGACTTGCCCTGCCCTATGCAAGAACATTCTGTCTTCACAGTGGTCTTTCAGTACTTAGGAAATAGCCAGTAAGTTTTGTGACCTATACTACTTTTGCCTTTGTAGAAATCTTAATGTGTTTACGCGATTTTTTTTTTTACCCGTAGAAGAACCGTCATTTACTATTCGACTGAAAACTGGCTGAATTTTTAAGTGAAGTTATGCTACATCTGCCCAGACGACGTTCCCGCTCGATGCAATCAAGATATACCCATTCAAATAAAAAATAACTTTGATTTAAGCCGTTTTAGTAATAATCTTAGTGGGGGAAGGGGGCACAAATTCCTCTCTGAAAGACGTCAGTAAATTGTTCCTCAATTGTCGCCTGCAGTTTATTACTCATGGTTGCTTGATTTCAACCTTCACTCGGCCATTGCACATAATTTTCGGCCGCGTGGGATTAACAGATAACGTATTCACGCAAGAGCTATAAGAGATAAAGTATCGAGTTCTAGTTCGGCTTAACGGCTCCTCCTGTAGATGTAGCTTATGTTCAAACCACATCCTTCATTAATGTCGCGCACCGTGCGCAGGCATGTATCCAAGGGCGGGGAGGGGGGGGGGGGGTCCAAGGGGGCCCATCCCCCGTAATAAAGTTCAACATCTCCCCCCCCCCCCCCTCCGTTCTATGGGCAGTGCTCAACCAGCTGCCAGCACCTCTCCCCCTCCCCTCCTCAGCTCGAAAGTTACTTTGGACCCCTCCCGAAAAGAACTCCTGGCTATGTGCCTGACCCCCAGCAACTACCCTCACAAGCACTTGCAATAATGCTGAGGTTGGAGGAATTTGTGAGTTTCCTAACTACATACCTTGCGCTTTATTTTTAATCACTTAGTTTTTTATCCGCAAGGCTAACCCCACCAGTAGCTTGCAGCAACCGCAACCTCTCAACCTCGGATAGAGTAACAGTCTTTAAGTTCCGCAGTTAGTCGACTGGTTAATTAGCTACTTGTTTAGTTATTATATGTGACATCATTTACACTTCATGTTGAAGAATTGTTTTAGAGGCGCAATTCTTTTTACCGTAACAGGCGAACGGGCTCACATGCTCCTCCACGAAGTCCGAATTACTAGTCATCAGGGACAGACGAGCTCGCCTGCCCGTACCCGACCCACAAGAACCTATTGTGCTTCAAGTCGACACCCATCCCATACCTCCGGTCCGCACCATCCGCGTTCTGGGTATGTTAATACAGAACAACACGCAAAACTCGGAGGCCATTCAGCGCCTCCGCACCACAGCCAATCGGATCAACGGCCTTATCCGCCGCATCAGCACCCGCCGGAGAGGTATGAAGGAGGATGACCTCTGTCGGCTCACGCAAGCTTTCCTCATTAGCAGGATAGTCTACACCTACCCCTACTATCACCTCCGCCGGAAGGACGAGGAAGCTGTGAACAGCATTATACGTTCAGCGTACAAAGCGGCACTGGGGCTACCTCAGTACGCCAGCACACAGCACCTCCTCCAACTCGGCATCTACAACACGCTCACAGAACTCATAGAGGCACACAAGACCGCCCAAATCCACCGCCTCTCCCGCACTAAACACGGGCGGCTCATACTTGACCGTCTCAACATCAACCCCATAGGCGACGTCCACCCCACGACGCCCATTCCGATAGGGGTCTATAGCCGCCTAGTTATAAAACCAATCCCCAAAAACATGCTACCTGGCCGCCATGATACGCGCCGTCAGCTGAAAGCCCAAGCACTAGATGCCACATACCTTGCCGACGAACACGCAATATACGTAGATGCTGCACGGCAAAGTGCAAACACATACGTGGCTTGTGCAACCACGCCACAATCTACTATCGTCACCGCCGCCACAGTAGTAGCTCACTCTCCGACAGCGGCAGAAGAAACCGCCATCGCGCTGGCCATCGCTGACCCACGTACGCGCACAGTCCTCAGCGACTCCAAAAGAGCGATACAAAATTACTCGGCAGGTTTTATCTGCCACCCCGCTGCACGCATCCTTCGCGGCTGCACTCCCGACCATAAGATCAATCTGGTCTGGGTACCCGCCCACGCGGGAAACTCTGGAAACGAAGGGGTCGACCGACTAGCCCGAGGACTAACCAACCGGGCGGCCGGCCCCACGGACCCAGACGCTCTTGCCGAGGCTCCCCAGACCTTTGCCGAAATTACCAACCTCTACAGAGAGATGAGACGCCAGTTCCCGCCTCCACACCCCGACTTGAATCGAGCGCAAGCCACCTTGCTCCGCAGGTTGCAGACACACTCCATCCTTAGCCATTCTAGACTTTCACTCATCACAGACGGGGAATACGACCCCGTCTGCCAAAATTGTTACCAGGGAGAAATCGCCACCCAGGCTCACATCCTCTGGGGTTGCGCGGGAAATCCGCCCCCTCGAACCTTACTGCCAGCTCCCTCCGAAGACGGATGGAACCAACTCCTCAGAAGGCCAGACAAGAGCATCCAACTGGCACTCATTTCGTGGGCCCAGGAAGTCGCCCCCACCTGGGGGCCACACCAAGCCCACCTGCCCTAAATCCCGCCAATCTATGGCAATAAAGTTGTTTCTCTCTCTCTTACCGTAACACATAAGGGGACAAGGTAAGAGCTAACTCGCAACTGTTTATTCAGAAACAACGCTCGCACATGCAACCTTTCCTAAAAAGAATTCCGCCTTGAAAACAAGAACCCACTAGCCCCCAACCAAACGTTGCTCATGAATTGTTAAAAGTGCTAACCCAATTCCCTTTATATAGTGCCTTTGAATCCTTAAGGAGAAGATAAATGAAATCAAATGAAGATGGAAACGCTGTATTAGATGCACATATCTTCAAACTTATATCATCAGTGTCTGATGCGATGCTATCCTTTTCATTACTGGGCCGCCGCGGTGGTTCAGTGGTTATGGTGCTCGGCTGCTGACCCGAAAGACGCGGGTTCCATCCTGGCCGCGGCGGCGGAATTTCGATGGAGGCGAAATTATAGAGGCCCCTGTGCTGTGCGATGTCAGTGCACGTTAAAGAACCCCAGGTGGTCGAAATTTCCGCAGCCCTTCACTACGGCGTCTATCATAGCCTGAGTCGGTTCGGGACGTTAAACCCCATAAACCAACCAACCTTTTCATTTCTTTCCTATCTACTCCCTTTGTTTTCAGAGGGGTTTACTCTCTCAGGCTAGGAGTTCCCCCCGACGCCGAAGACTCGTACGCCGAAATTGAGATTTTGAATAATACCTTCGGCTTTCAGCTCCAGACGGACGGAAGCAAGCAGCGCGTTGCCACAACCGACAATTTCACCACAAGAAGCGGCAACGTATACATGCTTCAGTACAGGAGAAGCAAAAATGTACTTGAGGTAAGCGGAAAGCCACATTTCCTGACTGTCTAAATAGGCAGATAATGTTGCTTTGACTAATGTAATAAAGGTAAAATGTATTTGGTTTTCCAAAAGGAAAGTGAAGTGTTTCGAACCGCGTGCCCGTTGTGATGGGGCGCCTCTCAAGATACAGGTAAGACGCGCATGAAGTTTAATGGCCCGTTCACACTTGCGAGTCGCAGGGGTCGCGCGACCGCTTAGGTCGAAAAGCGACAGTCGCAAGCGGTCGCCCTGGTCGAAAAGCGACAGTCGCGGGCCAGTCGCTCGCTGCTCGATTTTTCAGCCTCGCGACTGCGAGTCGCAAACCACTGAACAAATCAGCGAGCGAGCCAAGCTTCCGGCAACGACACCGCTCGCGGGCGCGACGGGCGACGACCTGCGCTGCTCCCAGCTGGCTGCCCTAGTCGTCGCTAAGCCTAGCCAGTTTTATATCGATGCCGCAGCTGAGGGCGCTTCGGATCCTGCCCAGCGCTAGTAATTAAGATGGTGCTTTCGTCACCTCTTTATTGTAGACCTCGTATCATAATAATATCAAAACATGCTCGACTTCCGCGACGCCTTCAGCGGCGGGGCTAGCAGACAACAGTCGAGTCGCATGGAGCAGCAGCAGCAAAGCGGCTATAAATTTGCTTGTGTCGCAGTTATCTCTTCTACCAGCAACTCGGTACTGCCCAGCGATCTTCAAAAATGATTCATTTTTTACATTCCTCTACCAAACGGCTTGGTATGAACGCGAACAAGCAATATTGGCGCATTTTTCTGACGCCGGCGGCCGGCATACTGCAGGCTGGCCGGCCCTGCAGAGAAGCGCGCCTCTGTCATCATGACGACCACGGTGCACATCAAAACCGTCACGACATCCTCATCTTCCGTCAGATCGTCGTAGTACATTGCGAATACCAGTTCAGACGACCGAGCGCGAGTACAGGAGGCGCGGCCAAAACAGACGAAACTCTCGAAAGCGCGCGAACAACGTCTTTCCCGAGAGTTTTCGCTTCAAACGAGAATCTAACGAGAAGGCGACCCGCTGGTCGCGCTTGCAAGTGTGGACAACGGTGTTGTCGAGCTGCTGCTTGGTCGCAAGCGACTGCTGGTTGAGTGCCCTTTGCGACTCGCAAGTGTGAATGGGCCTTAAAGTTTGCGTTTCTCACTTTTCGCCTATAGGACGCTTCCAGCTGACTAGAAAAACGATTCAGCCTAGTTTGTCTTAAAAAAAGGCAATTTTTGAAGCTTTCCCTTCCCCGCCCACAGTATATCAAAAATTCGTCTGCGCAGATCCCTATTTACGCAGAGGTAATGCAGCTTTGATTGTGGGTACACAAGAATTAGCCACTCTTCCTTCGCCTCGTAGAAGCCGTACCTATATATAGCCACCAAACTCCCTTGGGCGTCCTTTAGACGTCCTAAAGACGTCTTAGACGTCCGCAGGACGTCTATGGCAGTTTTCGCAGTGGGTAGCAGGTGCACCTTGACCTCTAACGCGGATCCTTCTATGAGCTTTGTTCGAAGAAGGACTGAGTCGGTCTACACTGAGAATTCCGCGCTTGATAGTTTAGCTTTGCAGGGCCCGCGAAACAGCCTTCTTGTGATGTACACATGCCTCAAGCTTATCGATTCTCCTCTCCATATTACTGGTCAGCCGGCAGAGGATTTTGGGCTCAGTTACCGTCCGCGCTGGATGCATTTCTATGGCCTTTGTTATAGGTGGATGAGATTTGAACGCATGGTAAATAATCCCCAGATGATCGAAATCTTTTTCAGAGCCTTGCAAAACTCCGTGCGTCGGAGCTTATAGCGCGTCGCATAAGAATGTCAGATCTAGTAACCCGATCCCGAAAATGGTAATGGACAGAAAGCGAAAGATACAGGCTCCGAGCAGCGCGGCTGATGCACGCAATTGTCGGCCAGTATTGTGCAACTTTTCTTCGTGATTCTTTTCGAACATCATCGTCGTTAAGAAGCCCTACTCTCTTCACAAACAAGGGTCAACGCTCCGCAGGTTTACATTGACAATAAGCTCCTCGCACCATCGGACACCATCAAGAAGTACTCGGAAGAGCACACCGTCTTCCGGGCACCACCGAAGGGGAACGCACCATTTATCTTTCTCGAGACTCACTTCACCATGGACGACCCTGTGGCATCGATGACGGTAAGTCTGCGCCGTGGACGCTGCCACAGTTTCCTCAATAGCCGTGGCTATCATCGGCGAATAGTACCTTGTCCCGCCAAGCAGCTTATTATTGCGAAAGCAATACTACGCTCATGAACAGCCTTTAGCGTAGCGGCGGCCGGTAGCCACGTTTGACCTTTAGAATGACCTCTGACGTCATACCAGGGTGAGATATGGGCTACCAAGTCGAGTCGTTACGCAGCGGCGGCCGGTAGCCACGGCGCGCCGCGCTCCTTTCGCTAGAGGCGCTCTATATGCAGTATAAAACAGCTGCTTTCGCAACCTGCCAGGCTTAACCAAAGCTAAGCCCCCCGCCAATTTTTTTGTCACAGTCTGATGACACTGATGGGGTAGCTAGTGCTAGCAAGAGACAATAAGGAGTCGAATTACCAACAATTTTCTCAGGCTAGAATGGTTTGCACTGTAAAGGCGTGTCTGTTATGATCACACGCTTGAGCTCTAAGTGCCGTTCGTACTTTCCAGGTGCTTTGCGCATTCGGACTATCATTTACTGACGTCATATGCAGCTTTGTATGCACTCTTTGCTAGCCTGTGGGACAGAGTGTACCCTGCCACGAAGTATGGCCCTTGAGAAGTGATTCCTTGCACTAGCGTTTATGTGCAATGATTTGGTTTCTCAGAGACACGACAGCTTCGGCCATGAGAGAGAGAGAGAAAGGAATTTTAATCAGGGAATGAAGGCTGATGATGGCATAATACAATGAGTTTCTCGGGTGATGTCTACACACACACACACCACACACACCACACTGGCTGGCACTCGCATCGCGGTGAGTAGACGCACATAAAACTCATAAAACTGGTGTCAGCAATACAAACACCGACACATGTCAAGTGCTTATTCGAGATGCCTGCATGGCGCTGTGATACCAACGAGGAAATGAAGCGAAGGACGTTGACCTGGGCGGAATGCGTAACGTGCAGGACACCTAATCTACGATCCGTTAAAATAACAGAGCGGATTCCCATGGAAAGGCAACGCAGGAGTGGTGGGAAGATTAGGTATGGGATGTTTGCTGGACTACTTCGAAGATTGTTATCATCCTAACAGGTCTTTTTCTGGCTCCCTCCGTAGGCCTCTGGAATAACGCGAAGTTACCAGTTCAATCACAAGAACATCAAAATTCGTTCGGGAGGCTACATACTGTTCTACGGTGAATGGAAAGCGCGAAGCGAGTAAGTGTGTATTTCGCAATAACATGAACAGCTTTGACTGAAGACGCATCATGAACCTCGGGTATGCCCAAGCGTGAATGGACCGACAGCCACTTGTTGGCAGTCTAAGAGATCGATAAAGGTCCGTGTACTTATGTAAATGTTGTAAGATGTTCCACGTCTTCATCGCTTTTATCTTTTGCTTGACCTTGTTCTTTTCCGTCGCACTGCCCTTATATAACGCGGCCTTTTACAGCCTCTTGATAGTTTTTCTGTCAAGAACAAACCAAACAACGTCCATGCACCATTTATAACTTCGAAGAAAAACTTTTTACTTCCAACAGGGTCAAGCTGCTTGAGGGCCAAACATCCATAGCCGCTGTTACTGCACCGAACCCAGCCAAGAGGATAGCCGTCCTCATGAAGCTGTATGCCTCTGGCCTACTCGTTCGTCGGGCCGATGATCAATCTGCAGGCAGCGCTGGCATCACGCTCAACAGAACGGAAATCCCTATGGAGAATATCTCCTGCACGCAACCTGTAAAGTTTTACGAGTACAAAGCGGTGAGTCCAGAGCTAAAAATCCAGCACCAGTCCGCGTATTCGCCAACTGCAGCCTGTACAGCCA
This sequence comes from Amblyomma mixtum, assembly GCF_055824585.1. Lineage (NCBI taxonomy): Eukaryota > Metazoa > Arthropoda > Arachnida > Ixodida > Ixodidae > Amblyomma > Amblyomma mixtum. The sequence goes on from NC_143013.1 coordinate 230,772,233, forward strand.
CATGGCTTGAAAGCACGGTGAATTGATCACGGTGACTGAAGATTGTCACAACGGCTTACCTAAAAGGGATAATAAATCCTCTTAAACGGCGTTATATGCCACTAAGCATCACGATTTGCGACCTAAAAGGGAAAAAATGAAAAAAAAAATGAAATTAAAAAAAAACAATAAAATTACAGTACAGAGAGCGGAGTCGAACGGCCGACCTTCCATACGCAACACGTGCCTCCAATCCACTGCGCCATAGCGGCGATGTCAAGCCGTCGTTATGAATGAATACTTATAACCAGCCTTAATGTGGCTGCTACCTGCCGGTGGGCGGCGCTGTCATCGCTGGCTGTACCGGCTGCATTTGGCGAACACGCCACCAGTCCAGCGCCAGCTCTGCTCTTCTTCTCTTTCGTATCTGCGGATTAGATTTTGTGGTCGTCTGCTGTAACGGGGTGGAGTGAAATAGAGGTACTTCTGTTTGTTATCTATCTTGCAGGTAACAGGCGAACGCATGTACTAGCCGGTTTCTGCGAGCCTCAAGCGGAAGATACGAATGAACAGTCATTTGTGAAGCGCCTCGTGAATAAAGGTCTTGCTACAACTTTAGTGACAGAATTCAAGCTGGACGACTTGAGCGAACGACGTTCACCACATGGACTATTATTAATGCGGCATGAATTACAGAAAAGAAACCAGGGAAGATAAATGACGTACGAATAATGCAAGGAACATAAAATATGACTAGAAAAGTGAGGATTGATTGTTGTAAGATATTAAATAAAGTAAATACGTTTATAAATCTACAGACATTCCGACATCTCCTCTCCATGGTGCATCCGTTTTCATGCATCGCGAATAAATTTGCGGTAGCAACATATGCTTTTTATTCCTCAGTGCTGCCAAAATTTCACTGCTGAAATGACTTCGCAGAAGATGCTAATACTAAAGAGAGAAAGATCGATTTGGTAGCGCCTATTTTATAAACCTAGCAGCAGTTGTACTGGATATTTCACCTAATGCTGTTAGTATTTTCTTAGCATAGCTTTTATCAGTTGAAACAGTGTTTTGCCCTCTGCAGTGTCGCCACGTGTGGTGTCCATCAGAAAACACCGTAGACGTGCCCCGTTGACGCTATACATGGTCAGACTGCCCGAGGCAGTGCCGTGTACTGCGAAAAACGTTAAGCGGGTTTCAGCGAAAGTTAAATCGAGTTAGACGTACGAAAGCACGGCTTGGCTTGGTTTTTATGTTGGTCTATATTTGCTTTGCTGTATGTTTCATTTACGATTTCGCTGTTCCCCAAGGCGAACGGCTCGCTAATCCGTCCTGACGCTTCCGTCGCTTATTCCCAAGCTCTTCACTGCGTTTAGCCACGTCTTCGGGATCAATAGACTCAGGTTGACGCCATCTTCTTACCCGCTGTACATCGACGTGGCGTAATCGGCACAACTCCTCCTGAGATACGTTAGACGGTCCCGGCTCGCTCTCCATCGTGGCTTATAGACGGACGTATCCGGGCAGGCGCACCTTACATCTCTAAGTCAAATGACTGATGACGTCAAACGAACGTGTAGCTGGGAGCGACGCCTAGCGGGCGGCATTGGTACTCAAGGTCAAAGATCACGCCCACAATGGTGTCAATGTACACCGAGGTGTCCCCTTTTGAGGACATGATGCTATGTTATACATGGCTTAGCTATGGTGGACTGTTGCTATGCTAGGCTTTGTCAAGGTCACTTTCAAGGTCAAGCTTCACACGAACTCGGTGAGTCGGTTAGACCTCGCGAAGTAATGCTTTCGCACTAAAAGATCACGTAACACGCTAGTCGCCGGATGTAGTGCGCTGGGCGTGGCGCATGCGCTATTCTGCTCACGGGTTTCCTTTCGACGCGTGAAAATGGGCGATGAAATCTCATTCGTTCTCGCTGTTTTGTTTTTGTTACCGGTGTCTTATAATAAAGAACTTAACGGCGCACGGCAAATATACAGGCCCCCCAATATAAGGTCTCGCGGGAGCTCGGCATTTGTGATTTTGACCATTGCGACGCCATGTAAGCAAGTGAGCTGAGAGTTATTATAACTACGTACGAGACTGATGCGCTTCTAAAACCACACGCTGAAAGTTTACAATACATTAGGAGGCGGGCTGGTGACGCAATACACTCTGAAAATCAGGATAGCAAGAGTTTTATTAATGATGCCGCCCTATAGATGTTATAGATTACGCATTGTATATGCCGTGACACAATTGGGAAACTCAGATTACTATGGGAGCTTCCGTTCTGGGCGCTATGAAAATACTGATTTCATGTCTGAACATGGCGCTTACACGCGGTTCATTATTCGAAAGCCTCGAGTTAGAAATGCCAAGGCCACATTTCTGAGCACTATAAGCAGATTAGTTTTCAATATGTGCAACCTCCTCCTTTCATCCAATGTTTGGGAACGTACCAAAATTCCCGACGGCTCATTACTGTTATCCACAGCTATCGCACGTATTACGAAAACAGCCACCCACCACTCGGAGCCTCTACGAAGGACCGCATGCATAGGCCCCGTAAGTTCTAGGTCGGTCCAATGTTAAGGGGAATTGTCTAATGGGAGGTAAACTTCTAATAAGGTAGTAATTATTAATTCGCACCCACTCAAGCGCAGCCGTGCGGCTATACAGAAAAAAGAAAGCTATGCAGTTTAAACAGAACTCCGAAACAGAGCGAATTTTTCTTTAACTACCGTAGTTTCTGTGGAAGCTGTATAGCTTTCCTTCGTAGCCGTATGGATACGCTTGGGTGGATGCCAATGATTAATTAATCCTTTATTATAACTTCCATGCTGCGAACTGTGTGCGGGATTAAATACAAGTACCAACGTGTCACGTCAAACTAACACCCATGTCAAGCGCGCAAGTGCATGAAACCGCACAGCGGTTATCAAAGTAAAGCCCATCGAGCGTTCATACCGCGTACCAGTCCCAAAAAGCTAACCAATAACTTACAAAATGTTTAAAATGTCGCATTCCCACGCATCGCTGTGTCTATTAGTGCCTGTCTCTGCTGCGAATACTGCCATGCGACGTCAGTCATGAGGGGCTTTCATTAGCTTGCTAAAAACGTAAACTCCTTTCATAGACAAAGCAAGCTAAGGATGCGCGAAGCACATCCTGCACGAGGGGGCGGCGTGTCGATTCCTTCCATCATAGCGCAGGAGAGAGCGGTGAAAAGAAAAAAAAAAATAACCGAGCCCGGTGAGGTATTCGTGAGTGGAGCGGGGACCCGTAGAGTCTAGGTTTTCGGTCTCTCATCTTTTCTTTTTGGCCCGCTCTGGTGAATAAAGTGAGAGCGAAAAGAGATACGTTTCGAACCGCCGATATATCTGATGTTTTATATATATATATATATATATATATATTTTTTTTTTTTGCGGAAGGACAATGGACGTTTCAGAGTTTATTACTCTATCGTTTTTCTTACCCTCCGTACGAACCGTTTCGGGGGCCCTGCAAGCGGCGCCTAAGCGACGGAGCTGTAACAGTAAATAACAAAACCTTCTGCGAAAATGTCTTTTTTTTTTCGAATCTCGCCTATGTTGTAATATATTGCAAGGCTAGTCCACAGAAGCATACTTGTTTAATTCGTTTATTTACACTTCTTATCATGCCTTTATATATTTAGGCCAACATTCGCACCTTCATCCTGAACACCTCCATATTCCATTAAATCATCACCATCAATAGCGGCCACGAGAGAAAAGAAGAAATCCGACCTGGCGCGCGGCTGTTGCTCGCGCGGCTGCCATGATAATTGCAGTGCCCTGACGCTCGCACTGCAACCACAGTCCCAACAGTTCTGCACAGAGCTGAAAAGAACGATTTACTGAACCATGGCGGGCATGGCTTGGACTCTTCACCCGGCCCTGTTGTACGACAAGTATGGCCCTGTGCTGATCCAGCTCTGGGATTCGGGCGCCCTGAGTAACCTCTTCCGACCCGTGCGGCGACTGTCCGAGACCATCGGGGACGCCATCACCTCCGGCTTCAGTTCGCGAGCCGCACCCGCCCCCTTTGCCGAACCTGGAGAAGAGACATCTGTGCTGCACATCACGGACGAGAGCGTGGCCACTGACGACGAGGCCTGGACGAGGGTGAACCGCGAACCCGGGGACACATCGCCCGAGCCTAGTACGTCCCAGCAGAACGAGCTCGCCTTCCAGGGAGACCTGTACACGCAGATGAGGCGCAACCGCAAGCAGCAGGAGCGCATCGAGAAGATACGAGAGAGTCGGCAGAAGTTTGTGGACGGCCGCAGTGGTCCTGGGCCGAAGCGACGCGGCTTACTGGGCCGCGGTGGCTCTATCCTATCCCCCAAGAGAGAGAAGGGTGCTGGGACGGCAGTGCGTGGTTCAGGCACGCCGCTGGCGGACATGGAATGTGTGTCTCCGGTGCGTGGTGTCGTCATAGATGTGGCTGGCTCGTCGGACTCCAGGGAAAGCACGGACACCGAGGACGTCGGTAGGGGCGCGGCAGCCAAGACCGCCCATATGATAAGCCCAGAAGAACTTCTTCCGGACAATGACAGCCTGAGGGCGTTCAGAGCGCTCTCAGGTCGTAAAAAAAGGCCCGGGGCATCACCACCGCCCGAAGTCCATGGCCGGTCTGATATGCATTCCGAGACGTCGTCCCTCTGTAGTGTGAAGGCAGCAGGAGCCCACATCGATTCTAGGCACCCCGATGAATCTATCACGATCACCTCTCCAGAGCAGTCCAAGGGCAGTTTTATTGAACGAGAAGAAGGTGAGGCGACCAAGAGGGGCCGGAAACTATCACCTCCGCCGGATCAGGGAAAGAACTTACAGAATCTGCTGGAAGATAACAAAAAACAGGGCCTATTGTCACCCAAAAAATCTATTTTGCGTGGCCACCCGGCCGAGAAGACGGAGCCCAAGGTGTCACAAGAAGCCTACAAAAAGGCCAAAGAACAAGCTCTGACTCCCCCGTCTGCAACTGCATCTGAGTCGTGCACAACTACCGGAATAGTGAGCCTGCCAGGGGCCGACGTCATGGCAACAACCACAACGGAATTTAAACGGAAGTCTGTGGCAGGTGACGACGGCGCTGCTCCAACTGGGCCTACGGAAGCTGCTGCCAAGAAAGAGAAGACTAAAAGAAGGAAGCATCAGGCCAAAAGTCACAAGAGGTCCAAGGACAAACTGAAAGCGACGCGTTCTAAAGAACAGCAGTCGGCCGAAGCTTTGCAGAGCTCATCCCGTAAAGGTACCAAACAAGAACGTGGCGCCGACAATGAAACAAAACTTCGGCGCAAACTCGAAACCTGGGATACTTCTCAGGACAAGGCTTACCAAATGGCTAGCTCAGTTCAGCTAAGTTCCGCCAGTAAGTATTCTTCGGAAGCTACCGGGACCACGTCAGCAGAGCTCCCAGAAGCAAAAGGAACAGATATTGCGGCAAGCCCATCAACTCTTCCGCGACAGGATCCCATGAGACCAACAGGAATGAAAGCCGACCAGGCTTTCTACATGGATATCAAGTGGTCGCAAGAAGGTCCTGTTAAGATTCCCACCCTCCCGACCAACGCAACACCAATGGTTCACACAAAAATAGGCATCAGGCAGCCTCGTGTGGGAGGCACGGAAGATAAGACCGCTGGAGGGGCCGAAGTACCAACTTTACCGGCCGGAAGTTCTTCACTGCTGGACGCTGACTCAGGGGGTGAGAGCAACCTCAACACAGTTGAGAGGTCTCCATCTGGACATGTGTTCTCAGGGAGCAGCAATGAAGCTGAAGACCGAGCTGTAATAAAGCCCTCGACGGTGGCTGCTCCTGCTGAGAAGACACACAGCACGACCTTCACAACAGGCCGGTCTCCGTCGCCTAGCCGCCATGCGAGCGAGCGACACAAGAAGCACCCCAGGAAGCACAAATACAAAGCTCCTGCTATAGCTGAAGAGGCCCCTCCACTACGTGCAGCCACGGTTTCCACGGAAGTCGCGCCCGGAATATCTAATCCCGACATCCCTCTCTCATCAGCTGCTGAGGGCGTGGAGAAAACCATGGACGAAGCTGTCGCCCCTCGCCACACACCGACGCACTCCAGGACCAAGAAACATGGCGGGAAGTCCAGAAAGGCTCGGAGGAAGGCGAAACACGCTGTGGATTTAGTTTCAGCGGTCAGCGACGGGGAAGTTGCCTCGGCAACGCATGTAGATGACGCCACCGCGACAGGATTACCGCAGGGCTCACAAAAGCCCGGTGTCTCCACCACTCAACCCGTGCCTGCACAAGCCATTGCCACACAGTCCCTGGCCACGACTGCGGCGGGTGTGATGTCGATGACCACGCCTTTTGCCCGGCCTCTTTCAACGGACTTCACCATGTCGGGCATTAGTACTGGACCGTCCATCAGCGAACAGCGCCCGACGAACGTGACGGTAGTCGAGGGTGACGAAGTTAGGATACACCTTGATCTAACCGGCCACAACAGGTCCGCTTTTTGGCCCTTCGGAAGGAGGACCCACAAGAAGAAAAAATGATGCGGCCGGTGTCCCGGTTCTCCGCAAGTGAAGTGGGCCTGTGGTGGACGTGCGGCACCCTTGCACCACGAATGTGACAAACGCCACCTCGCAAATGACGTCGGACACTATAGCATGTTATTGACGCCGACGCCCTAGCAGCGGGACGCATATTTTTTTTAGAGATAAACCAGTCGTGACGTTACACAATGTATTAAATATGTGAAGAACCTTCTCCTCAGTTTAGTGAGATGCCTACTGCATGCATTTCTGCAGAGGGCAAAAAACTGCGGATGTGCGGCGTGTATTGTTTTTGCCGCTTGATGTATGTCGATGTAATAGTCTTTGTATTCGCACAAGCTTCAGCGAAGTCGTATGGCACGAACCGCAGGATGAGACGCGCAGAACCCACCCTCGCGGGAGATTCTAAATGCGGCGAAATGTTAGACCTGAATGCTAAGACTATCTTGAGACACGTTTAGTTTGAATAACCAACCAAATCGTTCTGACATAAGCACGCCTTCCCACTAAGGGGAGAAATATCTCTCACTGCTTGCTCTGCATGTACGATGACATCCCTAGAAAGCTTTACATGCTAAGCAGTTATTGTTTGAAAACATTTCCGGGTTAACCTTTTATCTACATACATTTCGTTGGGAAATGTCCCATGAAAATCCCCTGGGGTAAGCAACCTGACGCAGAATATTTGCGCCGGCACTGCATAGATACACATCTAGTTGATCAAAAGTACTAAAACGAGGTGGTAAGACTTGTGAGCTACTTGCGTTTGTTGGGATTTGTAGCCATGGATGCGATGCAACCCGTCCACTGAAGCAAGACATCCTTGCAGCATTGCAGAATGTAAAGAAGTGCGTCTTGTCCAAAAGTGGCCGCTAAACTGATTTTTGCAAGTCAAGCATCTTAGATTATTTAGACTATATTCGCTGAGTTGTCGAAACGTAACTGCTACATCTTATCTAAACTGCACTAAGATTACGACGTTACTTGAGAGGGCCATGCACCACATAACAATGAAATAGAAAAGGAATATATCTGCCTTGGGTTATTACAGTACATTACCATTACTCATGAAATCCTAAGATTTTTTTCTAAAGACAACTCCGCTGAAAACCAAGAGGGTGTGTTCCAAACAGTTCTCTGCCGAATGAAATTTGAACTGATACGATCGGAAGCGGATGGAGTGGGTGAGAGAACAAACGCGCTTTAATGATCTCCTAGTTGAAATCAAGAGGAAGATGTGGGCTTGGGCAGGGCATGTCATGCGAAGGCAAGATAACCGCTGGTCCTTAAGGGCAACGGAGTGGATTCCAAGAGGAGGCAAGCGTAGCAGGGGGCAACAGAAAGTTAGGTGGGCGGATGAGATTAAGAAGTTTGCGGGGTTACAGTGGCCGCAGCTGGCTAAGGACAGGGTTAATTGGAGAGACATGGGAGAGGCCTTTGCCCTTCAGTGGGTGTAGTCAGGCTGAGGATGATGATGATGATGATGTTATATGGTGTACCGAAGCTACAGCCCGGCCTTGAATCGCGCACGCGGCGGGTCCCAGCAGGCGGTTGGTATAATAGAGACCTTGACCCAATCGGCAAAAAAAGGAGCGAGAGGATTCAAGGAAACAAGCTTGTTTTTGTGCTAAATGCAAATGCTACAGTGCTGACGTCAGCGGACCGTCCTTGGCTTGCTGTTTAATAAGCTAGACGACAACTTTTAGCCGTCGTGTACGCGGCTTTTATGAACATTCGTTTCAAGAGCTCCCCTTTCCACTGTTGCGTATATTTGGCGAACCTTTGCGAAAAGTAAATTTTTTCTGTAGCGGGGAACGAAAGAGCAGACAGCCTAGCTCGAGGGCTTACATACCGAGCAGGCATGTCAGATGTTCTGGAGCTTCAGCTACTAGCATGCGAGGGGGGATACACAGAGACATTACAACTATACAGGGGGACTAGATTCAAGTACCCACCACCACACAAAGCCCTCACGAGGGAGGAAGCAGTCGGCTGGCGTAGGCTACAAACAAACTCCTTCCCCAACTTGTACATCTATAACAAGATGTCACCAACACAATACAGAGCAAACTGCCCCTGGTGCGGCGACACACCCACACTATACCACATCACATGGGAGTGCGAACGAAATAAAGCATTCCACCAACACGAATTCCCGAGTGCGGAGCAATGGGAGAGCCGGCTCACCAGCAGCGAACTCGCGGCCCAAAGGGCCTTAGTGCGGCACGCTACTGATGCAGCGCGACTCAGTGGAGCCCTGGACTAGGGACCCAACCTTGCTGAAGAGAAGCCTCAAGTCGCCGGCGCCACGAAAGACGACGGAGGCTTCGAATCCGCGAATCTCTTAAAAGATCTCAATAAAAGTTTTCTACTACTACTACTACTACTGTTACGCAGCATGTGTCCTTGATTGCACTTTTTTTTCTGGTGCAGCGAGCGCCTTTCAGCACGTGAACAGTGAATGAATCCCGCTGAAGCATAGACAAATTCCGCACCATGAACGGGAAGGAGAGGAAATGAGAGACTATTTTATCTTGGTCGCATACTATTCGTCCAGGACGGTTGTAGTTAACATGATATAGAAGCTTAAGCATCGGCAACGTTATGTAACCGAGAAGTGCGAATTCGCCAAGTGGATTTGCCTTGAATACAGCGAGGATGTTCGAATTTTTTAGAAATACGTCGTTGCATCAGCGCAGAGCGAGGGTTTTTCTTCCAAGACAGAGAGAACGGGCATTTCACCGAGAAAGGTGCTTGTTTTGTTCCCTACTAAGATCTCACCCGCGTAAAGAGGTATCGGAAACTTGATATTGCTGATTTGTGTTACGAGCGTGGATGACAGAAATAATACCTAAATATCTGCATCAATAAGAATGAAAAGCACAACCACAGTTCGCTTTCATCGAGTGGCAGAGATGCAACAGGAAGTCAGTTGTAGGACGTTTCGGCTTTTGTTTCTTTTTCACGGAAGAGGCGACTTCATTGAAAGCCGCACCTCTTTACGTCCTCCTCAGCTCTTTTGAGATCGCATTATGCATAGACACGTTCAGAGGTCAAAACGCTTGTTTGAAACGGTGGGTGCCCTGGACGTGTTCCGGGCAACACATGCGACATCTAGCGGTTAGACCTGCTTCGGAACGGGCTGAAATCGAGCACGCGCATCTACACTGTCGGGATGGCATCGTCTTTTCTCGCCTTGCTCGTCGCCGCTGCTTCGACATCCACTTTCGCACTCCAGAGCGCACAGCTCGAGCATTCCATAGAGCAATGTTCTGCCCTCTCTACAGGCCCCCACAACCAGTATTTTAAGGCGATTAAGCGCTCATACTCGCAGCCATGACTTTGTCCGTCCGTCTGTTACATCTGAAGTGAAAGTCGTAACTAGACATTACTAGTCACAAGTCATGACTAACAAGTCATTAACCAGTCATGACTAGTTAGTCATGAGTAGTTCTTCATTAATCAGTCACAACTTTTTAGTCCTGAAACAATTATGACTAGTAAGTCATTAATGATTGTTTATAACTAGTCATTAACCAGTCATTACTGGTTAGTCATGACTAGTGAGTCATTAATGGTTAGTCATGACTAGTTATTCATTACCCAAGTAGCAGTCATGCCGAGAGACCGCGACACCTCTGCCTGCGGGAGCCCCGCCCGTGAACCTCCGAACCCGGTCGTGGACTCGAGTCTTCATCTCTATCGCAAGGGGTGGGTTGACTCGCAGCCCCACCTGCAATTTATGCCTAACCCTCTTCACGCTTCTGGAATATATTTTTCCGCAGCAAAGAACAGAAGCGCGGAGCCGATGCGCGCCGCGATAGCTGACTCGTTCGTATCGAGTTCATGTAAACAGAGAGTCGTCGAGATGGACTGGCCTTGCTCAGCTCGATTCTCTGACTCAAACCACCGCTGTCAAGGAACACTACCTAGATAGGTTCACGTACGTAAGGCTATGTCGAGCCGCTGATACTGAAGCCAAGGAGGATGGAGAAGCAGAACCGAAACCGAAACTGTTCCCAGGTCAGTGATTGATGTATGACCATGCGCTGCAGTTTAACAGAGTGCAATTACGCGTGCAAATAATCGTAAAACCTTGTTTCACTTTCTGAATTTCCCATAAAGCTATTATTTTAGGGCAAACGAAAGTTGAAGATATCTCTACGTTTCTGAAGTTCTTAAAATGACGTAGTCGAGTAGTGCGTGTGCCAGCCGACGGCGGCGCATGGTCATTTCATGAGCTCAAAAAGGCAGCGATTTCGAACGGGCTTTATTAAATGAAGACTCAATATTGAGTCGAAATATTTCGGAATTAGCATGTCTAATGTTTATGGAAGCAGTAAAAATTAAAATCGGGCAGCTTCATTTTCTTTTCACAACCCCTTTAATGGCTACTGTCGTCCGTTAACAGAGGGTGTCACACGCGTTGATATTGATATTTATTGATATTTATTTTATTTACCACCACAATATACATGGTGACAGGGTGCCCATAGTAAAAGCGGCCTCTTGGACCGCTTGACTTGGCCATAGACACCCAGCTGCGAACTTTGGCAACAAAACGGTGGCACACTTTGAAACTAAATACAATATTGCAAAAAAATCGCGACAGGTACTTCCCACAAGAAAAACAAAATGACAAACAAAGCAATGAAGAGTGCAATACAGTAAATTCGGTTCACAGGTTCAATGCAGTATCTGTAAATAAAAAATATTCTAAAAGCTTTCTGTGTGAGGTGGTTTTTAGGTCAATGTCATTGACACAAAGAGCATTTAGTAGACGCGGTAATATGTTTTCAAGTGTTTGACAGCCATATGTTGTTCTGTATGTTTTAATGTGCCACTGATCGACGTTTCTTGTGTTGTGTACTTTATAGCTTACTACAATGTTGGAGAGTTCATGTACGTTTAACTCGGGAACTAAAAAAGATAGAAGAAAACCAATGGTGCTTCAGATAGAGGAGGAGGAAAAATGAACCCAGAAGCCAAGTTTGATGACTGTAGAGTTATTTGTTAATTAATTATAGTCGAAAATGTCAAAATTGCGTCGAAATAACGCAGACGTCGATATAGCCGCGGGAACGGTGTGACGTTACATCCACCGGAAGTCGTCACGGCATAGTGTCCTCGGCTTTCGCCTCTCAACACTTTAGTTGCCAAAGTATCCTCACAATTTCTGCTCCCGCAAACCGTTTCCATATTATGTGAAGGTCCACCACGAGATATTTGATCCACGGTTTCCTTTGTGCTTCACGGCAGTTTCAGAAGTATACCATGTGGCTATACTGATAAAGGTAGTATACTGCTAACGCAGTGAAACTAGGCTCACCTCCGGGCAGCCGCCGGTAAAAAATTATATAACACCTGAGAGCTTCCGCCCCCCACCCACCCTCCACCCTCAGCTTACCGCGGCCGCCAGCCGCCAATGCGCGCGCGCAGATGCCTCCATCTGCGCATGCGCACTAGCGGCCGCGGTAAGCGATCACACAGTACGCTAAAGCTATTGTTTACATTGGATATTACATTTGACACTTGCAGTATTATTAGTTTATATTTTCCATTAGTTATATCATCTTACAGTTAGAGCACTATTGTTTCGTATTAGTATAATTTTACATTAGTTCTATTATCTTACAGTTCCAGTATTGTTGTTTTTATTTATATCCTTTTGCAGTTGTGTGACGAAGTTTTCTGTTTCCGCAGTGGAGTCCTACGGAATCCTTCGCTTTATGTACGTGTACCCGTATAGTACACGGGCGTTTTCGCACCCATTCTCCAACCTGGGCGCAGTCTCCGAGGCCGGGTTACTAGCCCGTGCACCTGCCCAACGCAGTCGCGTAACGCCTTAGCCACTGCGCTACCTCGAAGAGTGGTTACCTGTAGTGTGGGGGCCCCTTATATGCCTGTAAGGTGCAGCGATAAGCTCCTTTAGCTCCTTGGCAGGCGTGGCACCATGCAGCCAAAGGGTGGGGGTGCGTGCATAGGGGCCCAGATACATCCTTTGCCCACTATCCGATGGGCACACTGTGATGACGTCGCAAGGTCACGTGACCTAGGTGGCCCTCCTGCCTCCAAGGTTGCTCTCTGGGGAGCACATCTCAGAGCCATAACTGTGATTTTTCGCTCACAACGCCGAAACCGGCCACGCCGACACCAGATTTTCTGGGGAACAGGAGTCTTCCGAGCAGGCAGGGGTGGGGAAGGTAAGGGAGCCGGTTGCCCCCCCCCCCCCCCCCACCCCCCCAACGTTTCTGCTGAGGAGAAAACGCCCCACCTCCCTTGGTCGAGAACTGTTTTTGCTCGCTATATATTTCTGCCAAACGCGTCAATTCTTGGACATGGTCGTTGTGAAGCTGATGATGATGACGTTTTGCAGCTTCAGCATAAACCTGGTTCGCCGTGTTTTTGTTTTAAGAAAAAAAAAATTGCTTAGTGTTTAGGCTTTCCTGCGTAATGCGCTGAACTCGACGAAAGCGGCCGCCGTTCTGCTGGCTACCATTTACTAATGCCTAAGAACTAGAGTGGTCTAAGATTCGTAATACTTTCTGACAACCTGGGCTACTATAACGATAGCAACGGCAGGGTGTCGAACCGGAACCGAACCTGAACCCGAAACCGGAACCGAACCCGAATATTTGCCCGGAACTGGAACCGAACAGAACCCAAATTTTTTTCGCCATCTTGGAACTGAATCCGAACCGGAACGATTCAAAGGAACCGTTCCGAACCGGTTCGGGACTCGGTTCAGCCGCCCATTTTGTGCAACACGGCATACTTTTTTTCTTTTTTCAGAACAAATGGCATATGCCAGAGCTTAGATTTACCCAGCGAAAGCTGTCGGCGCTATAGAGTGCGAAATTGGCATCCAGTCGAAATGGCACACAGGTCAACAACAAAACTGAAAGAAGTCTCGTGTCTAGGAAGAAAGCTAGTTGGCGTTTCTGCAATGTGATTTTGGTAATTGTAAAGAATTTAAATCAGATTTACGTGAAATGTTGGATTTTATAGTATCCCCCTTTCACGTGCTTACGTACAGCTTTACTCGAATTGTTAGCACTGCTTTAACTCGTAAAGCACAGAGTGAGAATGGTTTCCTTTTCTTTGTGTCGAGTACCATAAATATATGAATCATAGGCGCAATGACCCAATCACGTTGTGCAACCTTTACTTTCTGAGGTATTCCTTGTCTCAGATAGCAGATAATGAATAAGACCCCTCACGATGGCTCAGTGGCTGTGGTGCTCGGCTGCTAATGCCAAGGTCGCGGGTTTGATACCGGTGGCGAGGTCGCATTTTGATAGCGACTAAATGCAAAATGCGTGTGTGCTGTGTGATGTGAGTGCATTCTGAAGAACCCCAGCTGGTCTACGCTAATCTGGAGTCCTCCACTACAGCGTTCCTGATAGACTCCGCGCCACTTTGACGCGTTAGAACACACATAATACTATTATTAAAAAACAAAGGAATATACATATGTGTTTGCATTTTAAGAATCCGAACATTATTTGTTGCACGCGACGAAAATAAACAATGAAAGGCGGGCATGTAGCAGCGGTGCGATACTTAGAAAAAAAAAATAGTGATTAAACAAAGAGGCAATGGGGAAATACATGCGCTCGCTGAGATGTGAAAAAATGCCTAGAAAGGTACTACTGAAATGAAATGTAACTGCGATGAAGTGATTTTCGTTAATGTCGATGCATTGAAATTGTTCTGCTTATATAAAAAAAAAATGCCAATCGCTAGCGGGCATCTTCGTCACGCTGTTCTCAGATAGCTGTAGCTTGAATTCTCTGACGGGCGGCTTATATCTGCCTCTCTGCCGCACATGAGGGAAGCCAACAATAATCGAAACCAAGGAGCAGAGGGGATGTACTTTTTTAAAAGTAATTTATGGTGTTCATCAGTAGGAGCTTAAAGAGTAATTATTTTTAACGATAATTGATTAAACTAAAAAAACACATTCCGAAGATAGGATCCGAACCCTTGTTCGACTTTTGCGTACGGTTTTTTTTCTTTATTGCATGGAAATAGTGCCGAAAAGGAAAATCGGAGTAAGCCCATGCCACAAAACACCAGGCTGTGCAATGCGAGCCCACCATACCCCTGCAAATCCCCACCTCCCTAAACATCAGAAGTCTGAGAGGCCCACCCAAGCATCTAGATAAGGGAGTCAGCAAGGCGGCCTTTCCAGGGCAACGTATACTGCCCTCACCAAAGCGCACTGCTCACGGAACAAAGATTTCGATGACCCCGGTGATTCGGCGGTGGTCTACCATATGGGGCTCTTGACACTAAAGAGTCACAGCAACATAAATAGATCACACGGCACAACACAGTTTTTCTCCACTGGAAAAAAATGGGTACTAATCCGTGTGATTTCAATGTCCTTCTCAAGTGCACGTTTGCCGTAATTATGTCCCAGAAGAACGTAGCATCATTGCACAGAATAAAACAATGGTCAGTTGTCTTTGGCGCATTGCGTACGCGGCAATTTACCGTACATGACACAAACATCTCAGCATGAAGTAATGCCTTGACAGGCAGCGTCGGTGTGTGAATTTTAGAGAAGAACGCTTTTGCAGCAGAAGAAATAAATGTACATTTGCTTTACACGTTTTAAAGCACTGATGTTAAGGAACTCCAGAAAAGGTCGCCGATACATCAGTACAGGAAACAAATACCCTGTAAGTACCTGAATCGTCTGCCTTCTGGACAGGCTATACAGGTAGTGTAAAGAAAAGCGCACAGTGAGGAAATTTAAGGGGTCCGCTACTTCCGCGCTGCGGCGACGACTGTCTAATCTTTTTGGCTTTCGGGGGTGCAACCGAGGTGTAGTGCAACCGAACCATGAGAGTGTTCACCAGCGCCACCCTTTTAAATAGCAGCGAACGTAATGCGTCTTCTTTTACCGAGAGTGCCACATAAAAAATCTCTGCCTCTCCCGTAACCGAGAGTAGAGTAAGCATGAAATGTTTACGGGCATAACACATTGGTTGTAGATGGTACTAGTCAAAATCTTGAAATGGGTCTCGTGTTCAACACACCACACCACACTCTTCTTGTCGCGTCGAAGCGATCGCCTGCGATGTTAGGTAGGCGGCCGCGAGCCGTGGGGGCCTTGTCGCTTTCGGGAGCGGCCACATAATCATTGCGTTGTCGGCAGGGGCGAGCAGTCTTCTGCTGTGGCGTATCACTCGCAAAGCGATCGCTTTCCGCAAGACGTTTCCTACCTCTCCTTTAATCAGGCTACATTGCTCGGCTTAAGCAGCTGTGACGGTGGCGGCAGTGAAATGCAGGACGATTCAGAAGCGTACGCGGACACGACGAGACGCAGGCCTGACAAGAATGTATATGCAGCGCGTTCGAATACTCCGCGAGCGTGTATACATCTGCCTGCCAAAGAGGGAAACATTATAAGCTGAAGGCCCAGCGGCCGGTCTTTTACATACGTGAGTGCGGGACCGCGGCGCCATTTTTGGGGACGGCGCGGAAGCAGCTTTTCCGCACAAAGCCCTTCTCGCCCTAGAGCTCCCCTCTTGCTCTAAGCGGCCCTCTCTCAAAGCCCCTAAACAGATCACGTATGAGTCTCGTTAAAGGGCCCCCGCCCACCCCATAATCCCAAACACTCTCTACCTCACTTTGAGCGAGCCTCCTCTCCTTCCATTCCCTCCTCGAAATTTTTCTCTCTCGCTCCTCGTCGAGTAGGCTCGGCAAGGCAAAATCACCCCTTCGTTCTCCGGTGTAAGCCGGAGGCGTGGTGTCTGTGGAGTGCGTCACAGGGCGACGTCATGGCCCCGCCTTCAATAGAATTCTTTTCTTGGTTTTTGCATTTTCTCCGCACACTGAACGATCGAGAGGCGCGATCGGCTCGACCACCTAGACTTGTTAGCGAGCGCATCCTTTCATACATCTGTTTGTCATTCCCAGTTAACGAGCCACCTTTTCATTTTCTTTTAGGCCTCCCCACCGTTTCACGAGCGGAGGGGCGGAAGTCGGTTGTGTTCGAAACACACGGCGAAGCGCGGACCCGGCAACCGCCCGTTTGCTTTTCTCCATGCGTGTTTGTGTTCTGTGTGTTTGTGTCTTTTCTCCGCTCCAAAGCATATGTCATTCATTGGAGTCAAGGCGTACGCAAAATGCACGAAGATAAGCGGTGTGTGTGCGGAGCGGTCAAGTGGGCGAGCGAGGGAAAGGCTCTGCTACACTAGTAATTAAAACCTTGTTTTGGAGGGCTTGCATAGAAGAAAAAAATCTGAGAAGGGAGCGCGTACGCAGAGCGTCTCGTGAGGTGATCACGGCGGGGGGAGGGGGGGGGGGGGGGGGCGAACCAACTCTCTCAGTTTTACTATTTTTTACTTTTTATGGCTAGGGTTCAAGGCTGTCGCCGCACGCTCCCTCCGCAGTTTTTTTTTCTTTGTTCCTTCATGCGGGTTTGTAGGCATGAGCCAGAACAGAAGGCGCTGCGGAAAGCCTTGTGCAGACGACGCGACGCCAAGGCTACGCCCAACCTTCTCCCGTCAGTCAGAACGATGCACCAGTGGAGTGCCTTTAGCGAAAGTAGCCCCCCTTGACGTCAGCGGGGTTCAGAGTAGTGGGCCGGGCCCGTTTTTGTTGAAGGAAAGAACGAGCGGGCTTTGATTTGAATTTTCGCAGCTTTTCGGGGCGCGCATTGCTCTAGTATTTTGCAGAGGTTATCTTCGATGCCTCATCTATGCAGTGGGCTTGTTTTTCAAAAATGTCCGGACCCTGGGCAGTGGCCCTTTAAATCTCGTACGGTGCCCGGATGCTCTCGTTTCAGCTCCCGGATGACTGGAATTCAGTGCCCGGATGTTGGCTCTCGGCCTCGACAACGGGAGCTGTCGACACTGCCGACAACGGGAGCTAAAAGCATTTCATGCTTAAAACGTGGTCGAACGGTGAGGGCGGAAGCTGTGCGAGAACCCTCGCTTCGGGTTATTTGTGTATGAGGCGAGAGGCTTAAGGTTGGTTCACATGCAAGCGAATGGGCAACTGAGCGGCGTGTCCCATCGAAAATTTCCAACTTGTTGGAACCTCGCCGCTCACGACTGCGACGAGTCAAAAACAAGTTTTTGCATCGCGGCGTCAGGATTCGCTGGCGTTTTCGCGTTCTTTTGTGGAACGCTTTGCGACGGCACACGTGCAGCATTCACAGCATTCCACCTCAGGTAGATCGGGTGCAGGTAGATGGGGAATTTTAGACCGCAGCTATTATGCGCCCATTCCCGCGTTCCGCGTGGTAGACGGCGTAACCAGTTGTCCAAGTAGCAGAGCGAATTAAACGCCACCTGGAAAATGGCTGCCACGGGAAAACCCCAAGAGTGGCTAGCAGTATTATACGCCACATGCCAGGTAGCGTGTGATGAGCTGCGCTTAAACTTCGCATTACCGACCACTGCAACCGTCTGTCACTTTTTTTGCCAGCGAGTGCCTGGATGTGCGCCCACCGAATTGTGCACGCGTGTGCATACGCATGCTTAAGCGCACGCATGCATGGACACACGCACGCACACACACACCCACACCCACGCGCACGCACGCACGCACACACACACACACACACAAACAACGGAATTTTTTGAATTTTTGAGAAAGGAGACTAAACTGCTAACACAGTAAAGAAACCAACTACAATACTCTAACCCTGAGTGGGAATCGAGCCAGTGATGGCGGGCGCAACAGAGAAGCTTCGTTTACTGATGCCTTAGGCTACTCGGCCATCTTCGAAGATTCTTTTTGTTGTTGCCGCATAGGATATCAGGAACCTCCCTGACCTCGTCTTGCCTTACTTGACTGGGTCGAATTGCGCGACCTCGGCATACGGCCTCATGCCACTATCCCTCCCTTGCTCTGCCTGCACACAAAAAATTCTGAAGGCGCACACGTCAAGAAAGGGCGATCAGTCAGGAGGTTGAACTTTCGCAGCATATACGTTCTGAGCTAAAATGAACTGTTCTTTGTACAGTCACCTCACTGAAAGTGGCAATTGTGCGTGTTTATGAAGCATACGGCTTTCCCACACGCTAAGCAGTCTTATTAACTGGAAAAGTTCACACGGAATTCCGGTGCCCTTCATTACTGGCACAAATCTTATAGTGTAAGGCATGACCTCAATGTCCTTTTTAAGAGACTGTTGAAGTGAGCTATGTCTCAAACGAACATAGCGTCACAAATAATATCAGCCGCCGGGGTGGCTCAGTGGTTATGGTGCTCGGCTGCTGACCCGAAAGACTTGGGTTCGATCCCGGCCGCGGCGGTTGAATTTCGATGGAGGCGAAATTCTAGAGGCCCGTGTACTGTGCGATGTCAGTGCACGTTAAAGAACCCCAGGTGGTCGAAATTTCCGGAGCCCTTCACTACGGAGTCTCTCATAGCCTTAGTCGCTTTGGGACGTTAAACTCCACAAACGAAACAAATAATATCCTTGTTCAATAGTTCCTCCTTACTTGCAGATATAGCAATTCACTGATCATGGCACAAACGTCCGCTTGGCTCGATGGCATGTCCTAACACGTAAGGTCGACGTTTGAAGTCTAAGAAAGGTTTTGGGGGCTTATTGAATGTACGTCCTCTGAACTCGCCTTAATATAAGGCCGTCAAGAAAGGCTAGGTAAGGCTGCGCGTAGAGGAAGTAATGACCGATCAGAACCTTTGTCAGCTGCCTTCTGGAGAAGCCGTACAGGTATTCTAAGGAAAAGGGAATATTTAGGAAATCGAGGGTGTCAGCACAAAATTTCCTCATGACTATGTACATAAAAGACAGATGAGCATTTAGTCACCTAATCAGCACAGCTGCCAGGACGCGGTGGTTTTCGGTTTCGAACAATAAAAATCATGAAACAGGTTACTGGACAAAAACTGCACAAAAGACTTACCATACTGTATCAATTTAGGTAGCATGAAATTCTGTCCACGCATGGGCTCCCTTTGAAAGCGGCCCAGAAAAGTCACAGAAATTCTATTTAACGAATTTACGGTCCTCCTCTTGCAATGCACCAATTGCAACATTGTCACAACGCAACGTCGCATCGAAGACGTCGCAAGTTTGTGTCTGTACAGACGAAGTGCTCCGAACCAATGCAAACCTGCTTTTTTATCATGTTCTTTTCATCAGAGCAAGAGACGGAGACGACATCAGCATAGGCCAAAATCTTAATTTTACACGGTACTAGCGACAATAAACCACGACTAGCTGTGCTTTTGAAGAAACTGAGCTATAGGTGGTCGAGATATATATTGTCACGTTGTAGTGACGGCAGTCCAGCGGTCAGGAAGACACCAACCAGTCTTGGAAACGAAGCTCTTTATTTGGGCTGACTTGCGCCCTCAAAAGAACTGAATCACTCGGCGGCGGCGTAAGCAACAAACGTGCTCCTCGGTCGTCGAACTACGAATGCCCGCTGCTCGCGGCATCGTTCAATTTAAAGCCGGCAAGGAAACTTCGAGATAACAGGTCGAGATCATCTAGAGTAATCTAGAAACAAGTAGATGCAGCTGTTCATGGCTGTGAACAATCGAGATTAGTCCGGTCGCTTCTCGCGTCACGAACAAAAGTGATAACAACCCTTTCCTGCAGCCTTGAGCGTGAACGAACAAACACTACACTGATACGTGGCAATATAATGCGAGTTACAAAGGCGATGTGGAGCAGACGATGAAAATAAAATATTTTTGTAAACTCTCTAGATGTATGCTGCAGGTGTGCCAGAGGGGGGGGGGGGTGATGACTAGCAAGCCGCTTTTGGGGTGACAGAAAGATGTCTTGGCTGTATATACCTGCAAATACAAGGCAACTTCCGCTCATAGTGGGCGCATGCAGTGGTCCTGACGGTGCCCGATTAATCATTTTGCGCCGGAGAAATTCCCGATTGACACGAGCTTCAAGAGCGACCTATTACTCGCCTGAAGGGGACTCCGAAACTGCTGAAGCTGAAAGGTTTTGTAGATGAAAAATCCATCAGCTTTTCTTTTTTGATGTATCTCATCAGACAGAGTCTAGTAAACATAGCCGGTGTACACTAATTCTGAGTTCATTTGATTTCGCGGCTTTTGCGTAAATTTAAATCTTTTTGCCGTGGACAGTAAAACATCTCGCATTGAGCAAATTTTGCAGTGCTGTTTTATATGCATGCTGACATCACAAAGAAAAATAAACAGCAAAACAAGGTTGAATAAAAACCTACGTTCGGAAGTTTTCATAGTCTGAACCCGTTTGAACCCGTTTGAACCGGTTCGACGCTATCCGGAGCGGTTCGAACCGGAACGGAATGTCGCTCCGGAGCCGAACCCGGAACTGAACCCGAAAGGCGTGAACCCGAACCTGAACCGAACCCGAAAAAATTCCGGTTCGACACCCTATGAGCCGGCTGAGCAAGCCTCGGGCGAATCAGTGCGCCAAGGCCCTCCGAACCTCGAAGAAAATGGCACACATGCGAGAACAGAAGACCCATCGACGGCGAGGTTGGTTCAGGACGAGAAGATAAACGCGACATCGGTGGGAAGCGCCAGCGAGGGGGAGCAGAACATGGACACATCAAACGAGGGCACCGCCGCCGCGGCGACTAAACGCTCGCACGAAGTCGTCGAGGAAGATGACACATCTTCTGGCCTGCCTGTCAACGGAGAGCCACCGTCAAAAGCAGCTCCCGTGCGTCGGTCGACGTTGCGACCTCGGCCGAACATCCCTCCAGACCGGAGGACGACGACGAGGGCGACGACGCCGCCGCCGACGCCGCCGCCGCCGCCGGCGGCCTTGTAGTTGTAAGTTTTGTGACTGGACGAGCGCTTGTTCTGGCGCTGAGGATGCTTCTTGTCAACGGTAAGCACCATCCTCTTGGTCTCCTTCCATACTACAATGGCGCTGGATAGAGCTTTGCGATTCGCCACAATCAATGTCCGAGGGCTATGTGCGAGGAGGAGGCAACGGCAGTTATATAGGTTGTCAACGGAAAAAGATTTAGATATTATTGCCGTACAAGAGACGAAAATTGAAGGAGATGTTGAGACCGAGAGTATGGTGCTGCCTTTCATGTCACATTACTACGCGTGTGTGAGCCATGCGGTTGGGAGATCCGCAGGCTGTGTTCTTTTTGTGCGCCAACATTTGGGGCTTGAGGTGCAGGCCGTGCGGTCGGACATTGCAGGACGTATGGTTCTTTGCGATTTTAGTTTTGGTTCAATGCTGTGGCGGGTGATATGCTTGTATGCTCCTAATGTACTCGAGGAAAGACGACAGATGTTTGAGGGACTCAAAAATTATTACGATGTCGATCGAAAACTAGTACTGATGGGAGACTTTAATTGTGTTTGAGCGGCGCGAGATAAAGCGAACGATACACCGTACAGAGACGCCAGCACGGCAGAACTTCGAAGCTTTATCGATGAATTTGGGCTCGAGGACGTAGCGGAATGCTTGGAAGACGGCCACTGCGTTCGCTTTACGCATTTCCAAGGAGCCAGTCACGCTCGGCTTGATAGGATGTACGTTTCGGCCGAATTGACAGCGCTTTGCCGAGAGTACCATGTGCAGTCTGTGTCATTCAGCGACCACTGTCTTGTCTGGTTTGATATTAAGAACAAGAAAAAAATAAAAACAAATTCACATTGGAGTTATGGAAGTTTAACGCGAAGATTTCAGATGACGACGTTTTCAAGGAACAAGTGTCAAGTATGCTTGAAGAAATTAAGGATGATACAGCCACAGTGGTTTGCGAACAATGGGAGACTTTCAAGCAAAAAACTAAAATGAAAGCGTTGGAACGAGCTAACGCTATAAAGTACGAGAATGATAAGTATGAGACGAACTTACGAAAGAGCCTGCAAATGCTAATAAATCAAGAAAACTCAGCTCCAGGCACGTTCAAGGCTGACATCTGTTCGCTCAAACATAAGCTCGAACAGTTTGATATCGACCGATACCGCGGTGCGCTTGTACGAGCCAGAGCCGATAAAGAGATAACCGGTGAGGCACCAACTAAAAGAGCACTGGCAAGGGAAAGAAAATGGGCCCGCAAGAATGTGATTTCCGAAGTTGAACAAGACGGCATTATTTTGAACGAACAGAACGACATCGAAAACGCTTTCACCCTGTTTTACAAAGGTCTATTTGCGCTTAGAGCGGTAGACTTAGAAATCTTCAGGACAGAATTCCTGGCTTTAATGCCTAGGATTAATGACAACTCAAAAGAGGTGTTAGAGCGCCCGATTACTGTCGCTGAAATAGAGTTGGCTATCGATGACTTAAAACGAGGGAGGTCACCAGGACCAGATGGATTAGGCGCTGAATTCTACAAGACTTTCAAGAATGAATTAGCCCCTATAATAGCCCACCTTTTAGAAGACGCATATGAACGGAAGCGCCTACCGCCTTCTTTCCTGGCCACGCATACAGTTCTCATCCCCAAAACAGAGGATCTAATCGCTTTAAGGCAAGTAAAGTCCTATCGTCCAATCAACTTAACGAACGTCGACTACAAGATCTATATGAAAGTACTGGCTAAAAGACTTCAAACGGTTATAAAAGATTGTTGGACCACACCAGACTTGCGGTATAAGGGATCGGTCAATATTCACTAACATTCACACGGCGAGATGCGTGCTGGAGTGCTGCGATGCACTAAACATGAACGTCGCAATGCTCCAGCTCGATTTGGAGAAAGCGTTCGATCGTGTACCACATGAAATCTTGTTTACACTTTTGCAACACGTCAACGTGGGAGCATCACAGAGGGTGTCGCAATGGCTTACAGGGGATGCACAACGCGCCTAGTAATCAACAAATCGGTAGGAGCACCGATCGAGGTGCAACGATCCGTGCGACAGGGTTGCCCCCTCTCACCATTACTTTTTGCCTTATATATCGAACCCTTCTGCCTTAGTATAATAGACACCAGCTACGTAAAAGGCTTTAAATTACAGCTAACCGAAGTGAAACTGTTGGCATACGCGGATGATGTGGCGGTTTTCTGCGTTGACAATGAGAGCATCTTGAAAACGGTGGAAATTGTTAACCGTTTCTGTGATGCCAGCGGCAGCGCTGTTAACTGGGGCAAGTGCCTTGGATTCTGGCACGGTTCTTGGGCGACGAAACCAGGCACTTTCGCCAACATGCAATGGGCTGATACACCAGCGAGGTACCTAGGCGCTCCTTTAGAGTTTTACCGCGACAGTGAGCCCTACTGGCGGACCCAAGTTGCAGAAGTGCGTGAAATAACGGAGAAGGTGAAAGGAGGGGACTTGTCTATGTTTGCGCGCAGCACTGTGTGCAATGTCTTCTTTGTTACCAAACTGTGGTATGTGCTAAGTGTTTTGCACTGCTCACGCGCCAATGTACAAAGGTTGCACCGTGTATTGGCCATCTTTGTGTGGGGGTCGGCATGGGAGAGGACAAGCCGTACCAACCTCTTCCGGAGAGTTAGTCAAGGAGGCCTGGGCTTGTCGCATTTATTCCTGAGGCAAGTGGTCAACCGTTTTTGTTTCCTTCGAGATGTGAAGGACCCGTTTTTGCGTACTGTAGTACAGATCAGATTGAGCAGACTTTTACCGGATTTTGTGGTATCTACCGAGTGTATACCAGGAGGTGTGTTTGGATTCCTGAAGGAGGTTGCGGTTTCCTGTAACTTCCTCAGCGCACGATTTTCCTACCAATATCTTGCAAAAGTAAAACGCATACAGCTATACAAGGACCTTACAGACCTGGTTTTTCCTGTGCCACTGTATCGAACTATGTACAGCACCCATCCAGGCAGCGATGTTTTAAAGCGTGTGAAGCGAATGTATGTAGCTCCGGGAGCCAAGTACTTTTTCTTCAGGCTGCACACCGGAACGTTGGAGGTAAAAACTTGGATGGTAGAGAAAGGATTGTATGTTCCATGGGGTGATCATTGCTTTATATGTAGAAAGCCAGAAACTATCGAGCATGTTTTTTTGGACTGCTGGGGAGGAGTGTTCTTTTGGGACATTCTTCAAAGAACACTGAAAAAAGATCTGCCCCTTGAACCCCGTGGGATTCGTTTCCTAGCAGTGGAAAATGAAGAAGGTGTACCGTTTGACGCTGTAATGCTCATGGGATTGCACTGTATTTGGAAGGCCTGCATGGCGGCCCGACATGCTGACATCGATGCAAGGCCGGCGCAGGAGTACTTTCGCGAGTCTGTAGGCAGATTCTTGGAAATCTACAAAACTTTGAAACAAGTGCCTGAATGGGTACCGAGAATTGAGCCTCTTGTACATATGAAACGCTTTTAGCGCCTTACGTCAGCCAAGGTTTGGTTGATGGTTTTAGCCCATACCGACGCCATGTACCATTAAGTGTGTGTATACTTTTCTTGTTTTCTTGTGATGTAAGTGTCTGAGCAGGGAATAAAAAAAAAATCTGTCAGGATGGCCGAGCGGTGGGATTCGACTTCCGGCCACCGAGCGTGACGGACGTGTGTATCATGGGCTCCCAAGAAGCGGATTTAGCGGCCCAGCCGGGCCGCGGTATCAGGAGTACGATAAAACCGAACGAGGACTACCAGCTGATTTTGCCGCATTTGCCAACAGGTTCGAGCGTTTTGCATACTGTTTTTTTGCATGGCGACGTCCAAGCCAGGCCATACCGTGTTGAAAACTTTCGTGACGCTCTTGAGCGTCTGTCATTGCTGCCGGAAGTGGTTGCCCTCGGGGCATATCAGATGAATCATGTTTGGGCCGTGACATTCTGCAACGAAGAAGGAAAAAACAAAATGCTACAGGCGGAGGCGTTCAACGTCAAGGACCACCGCTGCGTGGTCATTGACCCACGCAACCAGGGCGTCAGGCTGAAGCTGTTCTGGCTGCTACACGGCGTGCAAGATGACGACGTGAAGGCAGCTCTGGCGGCTTTGGAAAAGTGACCGACATAACTCGGGACAAGTGGAGAGTCAAAGGCTGCGTCGACAAGTCGTCTACTACGCGCTCAGTGACATTGAAGCTGAAGGTGGGCGTTACCATCGAGGACTTACCGCACCAGCTGCGTGTTGGAGAGGACGTCGCACTCGTCCACGTTCCTGGCAGAGCTCCGCTCTGCCTCCGGTGCCGCGGCACCGGACACATACGTCGGGAGTGCCGTGTGCCACGTTGCGGGCTCTGTCGTCGCTTCGGCCACGACGACGCCCAGTGCGTGCGAACATATGCTACCGTAGCTGGTCCTGGTCGTAGGGATACTACTGAGGCGCATATAATGGACGAAGTCGACGCGGTAGAGGCGACCCGTGAGAGTCGGGAAGACGCAGTACCGAAAAGCATAGCCTCAGAAAAAGCAACGCTTCCCACGGCACATGAGGCTGCCAACTCAGAAGAACCACCTGTGCCTGACACCAGAACTGAGGCGGACGCGGGAAAAGCAGATGATGCTGCGGTAGGTGCAGCTGAGACGGTTTTGGAATCGACCGACGAGAAGGACGTTGACACGGAGATGCCCGCGGCGTCAACTTTGCCAGCGAAGAGGACGCACGACGAAGCTGATGACAAGGCGACGAGCTACGACGGGACGGACCATGAGGAACCTCTTCCCAAAGCTCCTCCTGTTCGACGCGCGGCCTACAAGCCCAAGCCGAACATCCCTCCTGATCGTAGGACTTCGTCGGGCGTCCCTCCGCCTTAGCGGAGGTGCCTTGCGGGGTCTTCGTGTTGGTAACCCGGTCTTCGATCGGGTTCAGTGCTGACACTGCCGTACTTTGCAAGCTGGAAGGTTTTTTGATGAGGTGAGCTGCAAACCGATGTCACTTCGAGAGCGGCGAATCCCAACCATTTAGATGGCGTCTCAACTAACATCTAGCTTGCGTATTGCCACACTGAACGTGAGAGGTCTTTCTGCGCGAAGAAGGCAAAATCAGCTTAAACGTCTCTTGTTCGAAAACGAAATCGATCTGTTGGCTGTTCAAGAGACAAAAATTGAAAGCGAAGAGTCGACAGATGCGATGGCAGAAATTTACCGTGCACAGTTCAGTGTTTGCGTGTGCCATGCAGAAGGAAAGTCGGGAGGGTGTCTGATTCTAACTCGAAACGGCAAAGTCGCCGTGGAAACTGTATTTTCCTGTGAAAGTGGCCGGATTGTAGCATGCGATTTTTACTTTTCTGGTGTAGAGTGGAGAGCTGTGTGTGTATATGCACCTAATAGAATTCCCGAACGAGATGCCTTTTTTCGCAGTGTTCAACCTTTCCTGCTGACAGAAAAGCGTATACTATTGCTTGGAGATTTTAATTGTGTGTGTAGACCTGAAGATAGAACAACGAACAAAACCCTGCAGGACACGAGTGCCGAGCTGCTGTTCTGAGATAATTAATGAGGCAGAATTGGAAGACATTGGCATTATAATGCAAGGTTCTGAACAAGCACAGTACACGCATTTCCAAGGCGTTAGTCACGCAAGGCTGGACAGAATTTATGTTTCTTCTGAAGTTGTGCCCTTGTGTTCCCAGTACCAGACTGTGCACGTCAGCTTCAGTGATCATTCTTTAGTCGTGATCACACTTGGGGAGAGGAAAAGGACTGTCAAGTTTAGTTGGGAATTATGGAAATTTAATGACTCATTGTTGGAAGAGGACGAGTTTAGCAAGAAACTAAAAGACTCAGTCAAAAGCTTGCTAGAAAAAGAGACAGACTTTATACAAACAAGGGAACAATTTAAATGCGACGTGAAAGTGGCCGCTATAGAAAGAGCATGTGTTTTAAAGCGTAAAGAAAAACAGCAAGAAAAGGAACTTCGTACCGAGCTTGAATTCATGCTCAGCATGGAAGGCGTCAAGCCGGGGTTGTACAGACAAGAAATAAAAGAGACCAAAACTAAGCTTGAACTAATAGATGAAACGAAATATCGAGGTGCTGTGATAAGGGCGCGCAGTGAAAGATTTTGGCTTGGGGAGACGCCCACAAAAAGGGCGCTCAGCGACGAAAAACAGTATGCAGTTTCGAAAGAGATAAAGGAAATTTGTTATCGCAATGACGTAACTTCCGAATCTGAGGTGATTGAAAGGGCGTTTCTGGAATATTACCAAAACTTGTTCAGCCTTAAAACGCCTGATGTTGAACATTACAAAACTGCATTCATGTCGCTAATGCCAAGAGTCGAGGAGGACCTGGCGCAGGTACTTGAGGAGCCCATAACGGCAGCAGAAATCGAAGCTGCAATACAGCAGCTGAGCTTAAACAAGTCGCCTGGGCCGGACGGCCTCGGTGCCGCACTTTACAAGGCTTTGAAAACAGAAATGGCAATAGCATTGCAGCGCGTAATAAGCGAGTGTTACGAAAGAAAGTTAACTCCGCCGTCTTTTCGAACTTCCCACGTGGTGTTAATCCCAAAATCGTACGACCCTAGTAGGTTGCAGTCAGTTGAGTGTTACCGCCCAATAAGCTTAACTAACGTAGACTACAAAATATATATGAAAGTGCTAGCCGGACGACTCCGAACAGTAATTAAAACCCTTGTTGGCCCACACCAGACCTGCGGCATAAAAGACAGATCCATTTTTACTAACATACACGTAGCTAGGAGTGTCCTTGAATGCTGTGATGCAACGGAGGGTCGTGTCGCCATGATGCAACTGGACCTGCATAAGGCGTTTGATAAAGTTGTGCATGAAATTTTGTTCGTGCTTTTGGAACATGTGAATGTGGGATGTGTCATCACTGATGGCGTGAAAATGGTTTATGATGGCTGTACATCAAGGTTCATAATTAATAACCGCCTGAGTAATAGTATTCCTGTCTTGTCGTCAGTGAGGCAGGGTTGCCCTCTTTCTCACTGCTTTTTGCACTTTACCTGGAGCCCTTTTGTTTAAAGCTGTTAACTACGCAAAACATTCGAGGTTACGCCTTTTGTCTTACTGAAGTGAAGATATTGGCATATGCAGATGACATAGCAGTGTTCTGCAGAGACCAGGAAAGCGTGCAAGAAGTGGTGAGAGAAGCCGTAAATTTTTGTGATGCAAGTGGCTGTGCGATAAGCTGGCAGAAATGTTTTGGTTTTTGGCATGGAAAGTGGCAGGCCACGCCAGAAGTATTCTGTCAAATGAAGTGGGTAGACACGCCAGTAAAGTACCTCGGCGTGCCGCTAACCAACTACAGAGAAAGCAAAGAATATTGGGCCCATGAAACCGAACAAGTCAAAGCTCAGACAAGCAAATGGGGCGGTCACAACTTTTCCATGTTTGCAAGAGCTACGGTGTGCAACATGTTTTTAATAGCGAGGATTTTTTACGTTCTGCAAGCGTTAACTTTGCCAAGGACTTCAGTGCAAAGGTTGCACAGAGTGTTTGCAACATTTATTTGGCGGGTTCGACCCCGGCCGCGGCGGCTGGAATTTCTTTGGAGGAGAAATTCTAGAGGCCCGTGTACTGTGCGATGTCAGTGCACGTTAAAGAACCCCAGGTGGTCGAAATTTCCGGAGCCCTTCACTACGGCGTCTCTCATAGCCTTAGTCGCTTTGGGACGTTAAACCCCACAAAACCAAAACCAAACATTTATTTGGGCGTCAACATGGGAACGTACCAGCCGATGCAATCTGTTCCACAAGGTGCGGAACGGGGGGCTAGGGTTATCAAATTTATTTCTGAGACAGATAGTCACTAGATTCTTTTTCTTGCGTCAAGATAATGATTTTCTGCGAACTGTTATACAAGTGCGATTGTCAGAATCACTGCCTGATTATGTTGTGTCATCCATGTCTGCAGGGCGGAGTGGGTTAAGTGCTTTTTTGCAAGAAGTTGTTGCAGCAGTCCGTATTCTTCGGTCAAAATTTTCCGATGAATATCTAACCATTGTAACAAGGAAAAAGATGTACAAGGACCTGCTTGATGTGTTTCTGCCAGTGCCTATTTATCGCAGTGCATATCTTCTGGGTCCCGAAAGGGATGTGCTAAAAAGAGTCATAAGAATGCAGGTGAAGCCTTCAGTGCGGTCTTTCTTTTTTCAATTGCATACTGGAACCCTCCCAGTGAAGCCATGGTTGCAAAGCAAAGGCCTTTTTGTACCTTGGTCAGTAGAGTGTCTTATTTGCAAGAAAGTGGAAACTATAGAACATATCTTTCTCGACTGTCATGACGCTGTTTCTCTTTGGGATGTGTTGAAGCGCACACTGAAAAAAGATTTCCCCCTGACTCCTTTTGGAATACGCTTCCTACCATGTGCAGAGCCAGGTGAAGTGCCTTGCGACCTGCTAATGTTGCTCTGCATGCACAGCCTATGGCGTACGCGAATGGATGTCAGGCATGAACATGTTGTTGTGAATCCGGCTCATCAGTATTTCATTGAGAGCATCATGTATACTCAGGAAGTTTTCGGACAGCAAGCTCCTCAGCCTGAGTGGCTGCCTGTCCTCGACCAACTAAAATCATTTAACCCATTTTATCATCGTGCACTAGCTAGAAACTGACCTGTGCTTTTATTTTCATGTCATTGTATTTTTGTTTTGTTTGCCCGGCCAAGTCGGTAATAAAGAAAAAAAAAATGTCAGGATGGCCGAGCGGTCCAAGGCGCTGCGTTCAGGTCGCAGTCCGGTCTTCCGGGCGTGGGTTCGAATCCCACTTCTGACATCACGTTCTTTTTTTATGCCCGCAAGACCAAAAAGGAAGGCTTCATCTCTGCACCGATCTCACTGCACTCGTGTTCTGTCAGGATGGCCGAGCGGTCCAAGGCGCTGCGTTCAGGTCGCAGTCCTGTCTTCCGGGCGTGGGTTCGAATCCCACTTCTGACATCACGTTCTTTTTTATGCCCGCAAGACCAAAAAGGAAGGCTTCACTCTGCACCGATCTCAATGCACCCACGTTCTGTCAGGATGGCCGAGCGGTCCAAGGCGCTGCGTTCAGGTCGCAGTCCGGTCTACCGGGCGTGGGTTCGAATCCCACTTCTGACATCACGTTCTTTTTTTATGCCCGCAAGACCAAAAAGGAAGGCTTCACTCTTCACCGATCTCACTGCACTCGTGTTCTGTCAGGATGGCCGTCATTCTACTTGCGGCCACCGAGCGTGACGGACGCTTGTAGAATGGGCTCCACTGGAGCAGCGATTGCGGCCCGTGCCGGCCGCGGAAACAGGATTGCTGAAACTGCTGATAACGAGTATCAGGTTCTTTTCCCAACTTTGCCTACCGGACGGGTGGTGTTAAATACTGTTTTTCTTCATGGCGATGTGCGACTGCGGCCCTTCAAAGTTGCAGACTTCCGCGATGCCCTGGTCAAGAACGAAACTCTCCCTGACGTGATAGCGGTGGGGGCGTACCAGGTTAACCACGTATGGGCGGTGACCCTGAGCACTCCCGAGGCAACCAAGCGGCTGCTCGCCGTGAAGGAAATGCAAGTGAAAGGGGGGCGGTGCATGATCATCGACCCTGAGGACCAGCATGTCAAACTACGGCTGCATTGGATGCTGCCCGGCGTCGATGACGAGGACATCAGAACGGCATTTGCAGCGTTCGGAAAGATCACCGCAGTGACCCGTGAACGGTGGCGAGTTCAAGGAATGACTGAAAAGGCTTCTACTACAAGGACTGTTTTATTGAAGATGAAGCCAGGCGTAACAGTCGAAGACATTCCTCATCAGCTGAGGGTGGCAGGAGAGCTTGCGCTTGTGGTTGTGCCTGGTAGGCCAATGCAATGTCTGCGCTGTCGTGGCACTGGACACGTACGGCGGGAATGCAAAATTCCTCGCTGTCAGAAATGTAAGCGATTCGGTCATGGTGAGGCTGATTGCATTCGCACCTACGCATCGGCCACGGGAGCTGCGTTGGAGGACGAAAAGGCGGAGCTGCAAATGGATGCCGCTGAAGCTGAGGAGGCGGCTAAGGGGGCAGGGGGAGCGGAGAAGGTAGCAGCAGCCACCGTCTCCTCAGCTGCTTCCGCGGAAGACACCGAGACGCCCAGCGACCAAGGGAAGGAGCCTGAACTTCCAGGCGCCGCGGCCACCGAAACGGCAGGGGACGGCGGATCTGCAGGTGCTTCAAAAACCGAGGTTCCCGAACCTATGTGCAGCGACGAGGGCATTGATGACGGCGACAGCCGCATGGCGAGCGTTAGTGCTCCCGTCAAGCGCCCTCACAGTCTGACTCTCAATGAAGGGACCAACGATACTACCACCACTGCAGAGGAGCCTCCAACGAAAGCTGCGCAGGCCCGGCGGCCTGCATTCAAGCCGCGCCCCAACGTTTCATCTGAAAGACGAGTCGCCGCAAGTTCACCTTTGAGGCAAGGCCATGGCGACCGACCTGAGGACCCTGGCGTCACACGAAGCGTCTAGCGATACGCTGGACGTGAGAGATAAGCGCCATGCTCTCGGTCTCTACACCTTTTTGTCGAAATGGCTCCGCTATGTTGTCTGAAAATAGCCACACTTAATGCAAGGGGGTTGGCGGGTAAAAGAAAACAGAGTCAAGTATATCGACTTATAACAGACTATGACATCGACCTGTTGGCGGTGCAAGAAACTAAAGTAGATGGGGAGGAAGAGACCGGGAGCATGGTGCAGCGTTTCACGTGTAGGTATTACGCAGTAGTGGCTCATGCAGTTGGAACGTCGGCTGGGTGTGTGCTCTTCGTCAAAAAGCTGCCGGGCCTGGTTGTTCAGGCTTTTGCAACATGTTCTCATGGACGATTTATTGTGCTTGATTATGCTTACATGAATGTGGAGTGGAGAATAATCTGCCTTTACGCACCTAACAAAGTTGACGAGAGGGCAGCCTTTTTTGGAAAAGTTGAGGAGTACTTCACTGTCGAAAGGCAAATGATCGTCATGGGTGATTTCAACTGTGTCTTGGCTGCGCGTGACAAAACAAGTGATAGAATATTCAGAGACATAAGTACCGAAAGACTGTCCGAGTTAGTGGAAAAATGGAATATTGAAGATGTGGCTGACTGTTTAGAGGGTGAGCGGGGTGTGCAATTCACGCACTTTCAGCGGACGAGTCACGCACGCCTAGACCGTATTTATATGGCGGTAGACCTGCTGCCAAAATGCAACAATTACAAGGTTGAACCGGTGTCCTTCTCGGACCACTGTTTGGTACAGTGTAGGATAGGAACAGCAAAACGGGACAATGCTTTTAATTGGTACTTGTGGAAATTTAGTGATAAGCTGTTAAAGTGTGAACGTTTTTGTGACAATATAAAAGAAGAAATTGGCAAAGTAGAGCCAAATTCAAGACAAAAGTTTTGGGAGCAGTGGGAACTATGTAAGCAGCAAATTAAAATATACGCAATTGAAAAGGCTAGCTGCTTGAAAAAAGAGAAAAAAATTAAGGAAAAGGATTTAAGAGAACTGCTGCGGAAACTAATTGAGCAGGAGAGTAAAGCTCCTGGTAAGTGGATTGATGACGTAAAGAAAATTAAACCAAAGCTTGAAGTTATGGAACAAGAGCGTTATCGCGGTGCGCTGGTGCGTGCGAGAGCCGAAGAGGCGGTTTTCGGTGAAACACCAACAAAACGAGCATTGGGCATGGAAAAAGCACGGGCTGAGCGCAATAGGATTGATAAAATTGAATTGGGAGGTGTCGTAGCAGATGACGAAACGCATATAAAGCAAGCTTTTGCTGAATTCTATCAGTCGCTTTTCGCAAAACACGACGTAGACATCGACACATTCAGGGGAAGGTTTCTAGGAGCGACGAACAGAAACAGAGATTAGAGGCACCAATTACTGAATCCGAAGTGCAAACAGCAATAGAAAATTTAAACTCGGGTAAGTTGCCTGGACCAGACGGTTTAAGTGCGGCTTTCTATAAAGCCTTTAAGCACGACATTTCCCCTTTGTTAACGGTACTCTTTAATGACGCATATGAATTAAAAGCACTACCTCCTTCCTTTGGGGTATCTTACACTGTCCTAATTCCGAAAACGGAAGATAGTGAAAAGTTAAAGCATGTTACAGCCTACAGGCCGATTTCACTTACGAACGTGGACTACAAGATATTCATGAAGGTGCTAGCAAGGCGGTTACAAAGAGTAATGAATGTGATAGTTGGTTCTCATCAGACGTGCGGCATCAAAGGTCGTTCTATTGTGTCTAATATTCATAAAGAAAGATGTATTCTTGAGTGTTGTCATGTTACGAACAGTCCTGTTGCTATCCTTCAGTTAGACCTGGAAAAAGCGTTTGATTGCGTGGCACATGAACTTTTGTTTTTAATTTTGGATCACGTGAATGTCGGGTCAGTCATCAGGAAGGGAGTGGCCATGGCGTACCGAAACTGCACAACGAGACTAATAGTAAATAAGAGTCTGGGGGCCCCCATAAGCGTGAAGCGTTCGGTGCGCCAAGGCTGCCCCCTAAGCCCTCTTTTGTTTGGTGTATACATAGAATCCCTGTGTTTGAGCATAATACAGAATGACGGTATTCAAGGATTTAAGTTACAAGCGACAGAAATTAAGTTGCTGGCTTATGCGGATGACGTAGCTGTTTTCGCTACTGATTATGAGAGCATAAGGAAGGCCATTGATTGTGTTCGGCAATTTAGTCAATCGACAGGAAGTCGAGTCAACTGGGCCAAATGTATTGGCTTCTGGCATGGTGAGTGGCCAGCCACTCCTGTTAACTTTGCGAATGTGTCCTGGGTGACGACCTCAGTGAAGTACTTAGGTGTCCCACTCGAATGTTATCGAGATAGCGAACCGCATTGGAAAAGGCAGCTGGAAGACACCCGGGCAAAAGCTGGCAAGTGGAAAGGGGCTATGTTATCTACATTTGCCAGAGCTACAGTGTGCAACTTATTCTTCATCAGCAAGTTGTGGTACGTGATGCAGGTACTGCACTGTTCGCGATTTAACGTGCAGAAGTTGCACCGCATCTTTGCTGTGTTTGTCTGGGCCTCGAGCTGGGAACGATGCAGCCGGACAAATTTGTTCAGAAGTGTAAAAGACGGAGGACAAGGGCTCGGCCATCTGTTTTTGCGCCAAATCGTCAGCAGATTTTTATTCTTTCGAGACGCGAGTGACCCGTTCTTGCGCACAATCTGTCAAGTAAGGCTGGGCCATGCATTACCGGAATGGATTGTTGGAACAGATAACATTCAAGGTCGTATTTTTGGCTACACCAGAGAAGTGGTTATGAGTGTTAGATTTCTAGCTGCTCGTTTTTCGCAGCAGTACCTCTCTACTGTAAAAAAGAAAACACTCTATCGGGATTTACGAGATGTTGTTCTGCCTGAACCACTGTACAGGGCCATATACCGTGGAGGCCAGGGCGGTAATGTGTTGAAGAGGGTGAAGAAAATGCAGGTACCAGCAGCAGCCAAAAGCTTCTTTTTCAGATTACACACAGAAACACTGGCCGTGAAAGTGTTTATGGAGAAAAAGGGAATGTTTCTTCCTTGGGGTTCAGATTGTCTGATATGTAAGAAGCCAGAGACAATCGATCATGTATTCTTGCACTGCTGGGAAGGCGTCTACTTCTGGGACGTCTTGCAAAGAACGCTGAAGAAAGACTTGCCTCTAGACACGTATGGAATACGGTATCTCCCTCTACAGAACGAAGAGGGAGTGCCTTATGATGCAATACTGCTGCTGGGCCTCCACGCTATTTGGCGCTCACGAATGGCTGGATACCACTGTGAACCGGATGCGAGGCCTGCACGAATTTACTTCCGCGAGAGTGTGCACTGGTTTGTCGAAATACAGAAAACGGCTGCTCACGTTCCTGAGTGGCTCTCGAGGGTAGAGCCTTCGGTGTCCTTAAAGGGCTTTTAGCATGACGATGCCTGCAGCAGACGGTTGAGTGTGAGTACCACCTGAAAGGGGTACAATGTAAATTTCCTTTAGTGTTTGTGTACCGTGTCGGAGCCCGGCAATAAAGAAAAAAAAATGTCAGGATGGCCGAGCGGTCCAAGACGCTGCGTTCAGGTCGCAGTCCGGTCTTCCGGGCGTGGGTTCGAATCCCACTTCTGACATCACGTTCTTTTTTATGCCCGCAAGACCAAAAAGGAAGGCTTCACTCTGCACCGATCTCAATGCACCCACGTTCTGTCAGGATGGCCGAGCGGTCCAAGGCGCTGCGTTCAGGTCGCAGTCCGGTCTTCCGGGCGTGGGTTCGAATCCCACTTCTGACATCATGTTCTTTTTTATGCCCGCAAGACCAAAAAGGAAGGCTTCACTCTGCACCGATCTCACTGCACTCGTGTATGCGAAATGGAGGACAGAACGCCAGCCAACACCTGCAGAGATGCAAGTGCGGTATATCTGACAGACCTTATAAATGAGGTAGACTTGCTGGATGGGGCCTATTTGGCAAGAGGGGGCAAGCGTCAACATTTCACTCATTATCAAGGATCTAGCCGTGCTAGATTGGATCGTGTTTACATATCGTCACCACTTGCTCCTAACTGTGAGGACTATGTGGTGGAGCCAGTTTCATTTAGTGACCACAGTTTGGTTATGGTATCACTAGGTAGAAAGAAAAGGAAGAAGGTTGAATGGGGCTTGTGGAAACTCAACGCGGATTTGTTGAATGGTGACGCGTTTGTTTTGGGAACGAAGGAAGAATTACACGCACTTTTAACATCAGACGGAAGGACCATAACTGAACGATGGGAAACCTTTAAACAAAAGGTTAAAATGAAAGCAATAGAAAGAGGGGGCGAGTTGAAGCGTAATGCGCAGAAGGAAGAGAAAAGCCTCAGACAGGAGCTAGAAGCGCTGCTTCAAATAGAAGCCCAACTCCCCGGCGGGTTCGGACAGGAAATACTAGCAATAAAAAGAAAGCTTGAGAAACTAGACGAAAATAAGTATAGAGGAGCAATAATACGTGCACGGGGAGAAAAGCTACTGGCGGGTGAGGCTCCAACTAAGCGTGCCTGGTCAGACGAAAAAGCATATGCTAGAGCTAAAGAGATATTAGAGATAGATTACAAGGGGAAAACAACGCATGACCAAGCTGGTATTAAGAACGCATTTGAGGATTGCTACACGGAACTGTTCGGCCACAGATTACCCGATAAACCGGGGATTGAAGAAGGTTTTTTCACAGTAATGCCTAGGCTGGACCTTGATACTACAACGGCACTCGAAAGAGATATCACCGTTGGTGAAGTCGAAAGAGCCATCGACGAACTAAACCTTGGAAAATCGCCAGGTCCAGATGGACTGAGTGCCGCTTTTTACAAAGAGTTTAAACCTGGTGTCGCTGTGACCTTGCAAGGGGTGTTCGTGGAGTCATTCGAGTGTGGATTATTGCTGCCCTCTTTTACGCGCGCAGGTACCTTACCTGTTAAAAATTCAGGGGGCACTTTGACTGTCTAAAGTGCGTAGAGGCGAAAGCGTTTTCCGCACCACTTTCAGTGCTTCTGTGGCACTGGTGGCGTCACATGTAATTGAGTACTAATTACTAAGTGATGACAAATCACTAATTAATGGTTAATTACTGATTAATGCCTGAATACTAATTAACTGCTAATTAAGCTTAAGCTTAAGCTTCGCCTTTAGGAGTGGAACGCGACAGCATGTTGTAGCGCTGCCAGGGAGTCCACGGAACGCCACCACCCGTTCGGCGCGATGCTTTGCCGTTTCAACGCAACGGTTTTTGAGGAAAGGAAATGGCGCAGTAAATCTCTGTCATCTCGGTGGACACCTGAACCGCACCGTAGAGGAACGGAGGAAGTGGAAGTGAAAGAAGAAAGACGAAGATGGCCCGTAAGAAGAAAATGAAAATTGTATTTGAGGAAAGAAAATTACGCAGTAACTGTCTCACATATCTCGGTGGACACCCGTCGAAATTCAGGGGGGGGGGGTGCACTTTTTTGACCTAAAGTGTGGTCACTGATGTGTGGTTAAGATGTTAAGCTTCGCCTCTGAGAGTGGAACGCGAGAGCGTCTTGCAACGCTGCCAGGGAGTCCATAGAACGCCATCGCCCATTCGGTTCTACGCCTCGCTCGTCGGTAAAATGGTTTTTGAGGAAAGGAAATGTATTTCTCTCTCATATCTCGGTGGACACATAAAAATCGCCGGAAGGGAAGGGAGGAGGATGGCAGTGAGCGAAGACACCGTATTCACTAGACGTGCCTTTGTTCATTCCAAACCATCGAGCTGGCATGCTACATGAATATTCATGTAGCACGCAGCGTGCTCGAGTGCTGCGATGCTTTAAATAAGAAAGTGGCTATGGTTCAAATTGACTTTGAAAAAGCATTTGATCGGGTGTCTCATGAAATACTCTATTGTTTGTTGGAACATATTGGTATTGGTTCGGTTGTTCTCAATGGGGTAAAAATGGCTTATGCATGTTGCTCGACACGACTTATGGTAAACAAAATATTATCTGAAAGAATTGATGTGAGGGCTTCTGTTCGACAAGGATGTCCACTGTCCCCTCTACTTTTTGCAATTTATTTGGAGCCTTTTTGTAGGATGATAACTGCGAGCGAGCACATCCGAGGATTTAGGTTGGGAGCGTGTGAGGTGCGAATACTGGCATATGCAGATGATGTTGCCCTCTTTTGTGAAGATCGCAAAAGTATTGTAGAAGCGTTACAAGTAACCGAAAGGTTTTGCAGGCAAACTGGTAGCGCTGTTAATCTCGATAAATGTCTCGGAGTCTGGCATGGGCAATGGGACTTGGAACCAGAATTGTTCTGCGGGGTCCGATGGGCTACAACTCCCGGAGTTTATTTGGGAGTCCCGCTGGACAGATATGGGGAAAATACCAATTACTGGAATGAAAAAGCGGAAGAAATGCGGGACCGGACCAAGGGATGGATGGGCCGTAATCTTTCTATTTTCGCGCGCGCAACTGTATGTAACACCTTTCTTGTGGCAAGGATCATGTATTTACTTCAAGTATTATATTGTGCACCAACCAATATCCAAAGGTTTCATCGGGTTTTTGCGGTCTTCATTTGGGCGTCCAATTGGGAACGAATTCGCAGAGATAATCTCTTCCGGAGAGTAAAGGTCGGGGGACTGTCTCTAATGCATCTCTATGTACGGCAGGTTGTTTTAAGGTTTTGTTTCCTGCGTGACCAAAATGACCCCTTCCTGCGAACATTCATACAAACCATGTTATCCAGTGCACTTCCAGAATTCATTGTCTCTTCGTGCAATGCTCGACGGTACACAGTGTCTCGCTTCCTGCGAGAGGTTGTCTGGTCATTCAGGTTTTTGCAAGTGCGGTTCTCGCTAGAGTATGTAGCGAATGTAACGCCGAAGCGCTTATACAAGGATCTTATTGAACAGTTGTTTCCAGCGCCACTGTACAGAACCTTATACTGTGAAGGCCCTGGGAAAGACGTTCTCAGGCGAGTTAAAAAGATGACTGTTGCACCTGGCGTCAAAACATTCTTTTTTAAATTACACACAGGAACGCTACCAGTAAAAACATGGCTAGAGGAAAAGGGGCTTTTTGTTCCTTGGGGCTCGAACTGTCTCCTGTGTAGAAAACCGGAGACAGTAGAACACGTGTTCCTCGATTGTTGGGATGCGGTGTTCTACTGGGATGTTTTGCAAAGAACCCTAAAAAAGGACTTACCATTGACACCGCGCGGAATTCGGTACTTGACCACTGAAAGTGATGTTGCACAGTATGACCAGATTATGTTATTGGGCCTTCACAGCATTTGGAGGAGTAGAATGGCTGTAAGACATTGTGACTTGGATGCACGATCGGTATGTGGCTATTTTGTGGAACATGTGTATAAGTTAAGAGAAGTCTTGAAGCAACAAGATTGCGCGGATGATGTATTGAGTCTGATGGACCAACTTGTGTTAATGAAAGTCCATTAGACACGGTTGTCTGCCAAGGGGCACGACAACTACGATATTTTATTGATGTATTCATTCATGCAATAAAGAAAAAAAAAGCTGGCATGACGGAGTGGATAGCATGCTCGTCTCGCACTCCGAAGACCGGGGTTCGATTCCCGAGCTCGACCAATTTCTTACTAGGTTTTTTATTTTTTTATATGGTCTGACTAGAGAAGTTAATTAGGCTAATTGTGTAATTAAGCAATTAACTAAGCTCTGTCCCACTTACTTGGAGCATCACTATATGGTCCCTTCAATTGGTTGCATGGTTACTAGGCAAAGTACAATTGGCCCCGTTTGAAATTGGCGCACTGTGACGTCACGACCGTTTCGACCAACTGAAAAGCGTGACATTCTCTGTCGACAACTGCTGCTTACAACGATGAGACATTAAAGGCTTTCGGCTTAAAATTCAGGGGGGCACTTTTTTGACCTAAAGTGTGGTCACTGATGTGTGGTTAAGATGTTAAGCTTCGCCCCTAAGAGTGGAACGCGACAGCGTCTTGCAACGCTGCCAAGGAGTCCATAGAACGCCATCGCCCATTCTGTTCTACGCCTCGCTCGTCGGTAAATTGGTTTTTGAGGAAAGGAAATGTATCTGTCTCTCATTTGTCGGTGGACACCTAAACCTCGCCGGAGGGGAATGGAGGAGGATGAGAGTGAGTGAAGACACCGTATTCACTAGATGCGCCTTTGCTCATTCCAAACCATCGAGCTGGCATGGCGGAGTGGATAGCGTGCTCGTCTCTCACGCCGAAGACCGGGGTTCGATTCCTGAGCTCGACCAATTT
Organism: Amblyomma mixtum; assembly: GCF_055824585.1. Classification (NCBI taxonomy): domain Eukaryota; kingdom Metazoa; phylum Arthropoda; class Arachnida; order Ixodida; family Ixodidae; genus Amblyomma; species Amblyomma mixtum. The sequence continues at coordinate 230,812,319 of NC_143013.1, forward strand.
CTTAATCGCTTTTATTTATTTATATGGCCTGACTAGTAAAGCTGATTAGGCTAATTGGTTTATTAAGCAATTAACTAAGCTCAGTCCCACTTACTTGGAGCATCACTATACGATCCCTTCAATTGGTTGTATTGTAAGCACAACATGCGACCTTCGTCTTCATCTGTACATATCCATCATCATCGCTCAAAGCACAACATGCGACCTTCGTCTTCATCTGTACATATCCATCATCATCGATCATCTTCTTCTTCGAAGGGTTGGTCGCCATACTTGCGGGTGCCATTAAAGCTCGCTCCATCCTGCGCTCTGTCTCCTGTCTCACAAGTGGTGGAGTGTGCTCTCGATCCCTGCGTCCTCTCTGCCGCCAGACTGCAGCTACGTTCCGGTCGCCACCTGCTCGTACCATCCGCACCGATGGATACCGTCAGCGACAACACCACTCGTACTCCCGGTGGGCCCCCCGTTCTTCTTCCTCTCGATTCGAACCGTCTGGAGCCAGCGATGATGAGCCAACCCGGTTCTTCCCAATCTTCTGGACACCCCACTTGGACCATCACCACACTCCAGCGCGAGCCTCCCATTTTTGCTGGTCTTCGTGGGGACGATGTCGAGGACTGGCTCGACCAATATAACCAGGTCAGTGCCTATAATCGTTGGGACTCAGCGATGAAACTTGTAAACGTGTCGTTCTACCTCACTGCCGTGGCCAAGACTTGGTTCGTCAACCACAAAGATGCCATCCCGGACTGGGCTCACTTCTCGGCACAGATACGACAAATCTTTGGCACATCTGGTGCAAGCCCCGCTGTCTACAAAAAAAAGCTAGATACGCGCGTTCAGCTACCCGGTGAGTCCTACACATCCTACATTGAAGACGTGCTTGCCCTGTGTCGACGTGTCAACAGCGCTATGTCAGAGAACGATCGGGTACGTCATCTTCTGAAAGGGCTTGGGTCATTTGCCTTCAACACGCTTGCTGCTCAGAATCCAACGTCAGTCCAAGACATCCGAACAACTTGCCATCGTCTTGACGACCTTCAGTCGCTTCGATTAAAAGACACCTGGCACACCCCACTTTCACCTGACGTGGACTTACGCTCCCTCATTCGCTCCATTATCCGGGAGGAACTGCACGGCTCCACCTTAGCGGCAATTGATTCCCACCCGCCTCCAGCCCCGTCGTCCTCGCCTTTGCGTGATCTCATCAAAGACGAGCTCGCTTCGGTCACTCGCCCCTTGGCTGCGGAACCACCTGTACCGCGTTTTGTGCCTACCTATGCCCAGGTTGCTGCGACGCCTCCTGCTGCTGTTTACCCGTCGCATCCACAGCCCGTCCAGCAAACTCCGGTCTCTGTGTCCCCGAGCCCCGCTATGTGTCCTGTTTGGAGTCCGCCTGCACGTCGGCCGGTATGTCACTACTGCGGAATTCGCGTGCATGTTGCCCGTGTGTGCCGTCGGCGTCAACGCGACGAGCGCGAGTGGTACCCAGACTTTCGCAACGGAGCTACGTACTCGTCACCTGCTTACCGTCCGGCGTTTGCCTCCAGTCCTCCTCGTCGCCCATCGTACGGGGACTTCTCCCAAGACGCTCCGCACTCGTCGTACGCTTACCGCCCACCGTTTGCTGACCCTACCAATTATCGTCCCTCCTATTCCTCTACCTCTCCGGACCGCTCCTCGACCGACAGGCCGTCGCGCCGCCGCTCCCCATCGCCTTTCCGCCGATCGTCGTCGCCTCTACGTCCACCATCCTCCCAGACAACTGGCCACACGGAAAACTAAATTGTGCAGTTTCCGGAGGTAAAACTGCACCGCACGCCGCCCTCTCAATTCCTCCTGCACAGCCATCGAACATGTTAACCGTTGACATTGAAGGCACTGTAGTAGAAGCATTGATCGATACGGGCGCCGCCATTTCTGTAATTAGTTCTGATTTATGTTCTCGTCTTCGCAAGGTGCGCACCCCTTACAGTGGTCCTTCTCTCCGTGCTGCCAATGATGAATCAATGCGTCCTTCCGGATTGTGTACGGCACGAGTCACTATCGACGGCATCCTGCACTACATAGTATTTGCTGTGCTTCCCTCCTGTGCTTATCCCCTCATCCTCGGCTGGGACTTCCTCCACTCTGCGCAAGCTGTAATTACCTGCTGTCCCCCCACTCTACAGGCTTCTGGATCCGACCTTTCAGCCGTTTCTGTCCTGCCATCTCATCATCTGGTTACCACCGCTGATCATGTACTTTACCCCGGCTGCGAAGATGTCCTCTCTGTTGCTTCTGCCCACGTCAACGCTGGGGACGTTTTCGTCACACCAAGCCCCCGTGTTCTCTCAAGGGGCATCTTTCTCGTCGCGTCCCTGCTCCGCTTCACCAATGGGTCTTCACTACTGACTGCCTTCAACACTACGCCGGAACCCATTCTTCTGCGTCAAGGCACAGCCATCGCTTCTGTGGATACCACTCAACCTGTGGCCGTTCTTTCCTCTGCCCCATCAAGCTTCGCTCTTTCGACCCCTGCCTCTGCCTCTGCATCTATTTCAGCTGCTATCAGCCCCGGTCTCACCCCGACTCAAAAAGATGAATTGCTTGCCGTCTTGACCAAGCATGCCGCTTCCTTCGATACCTAATAAGGGAGTAATTACTCATTGGCATCCACCCAAGCGCAGCCATACGGCTACAAAGGAAAGCTATACAGCTTTCTCAGAAACTTCGTAGTTAAAGAAAAATTCGTCCTGGTCCGGGGTTCGAACCCGGAACCACCGCCACACCGGAGCAGTCGCTCTACCAATTGAGCTAACCGGGACGGCAAGCTTATGGTAGGGCGAGAGCGAATTGATCAGTAACTCGAAGTGGGAAGAGTGTTGGTCAAATGTTTAGGGGAATCCCCCAAGGTGGAGTAGATTTGTAATAAGGGAGTAATTACTCATTGGCATCCACCCAAGCGCAGCCATACGGCTACAAAGGAAAGCTATACAGCTTTCTCAGAAACTTCGTAGTTAAAGAAAAATTCGTCCTGGTCCGGGGTTCGAACCCGGAACCACCGCCACACCGGAGCAGTCGCTCTACCAATTGAGCTAACCGGGACGGCAAGCTTATGGTAGGGCGAGAGCGAATTGATCAGTAACTCGAAGTGGGAAGAGTGTTGGTCAAATGTTTAGGGGAATCCCCCAAGGTGGAGTAGATTTGTAATAAGGGAGTAATTACTCATTGGCATCCACCCAAGCGCAGCCATACGGCTACAAAGGAAAGCTATACAGCTTTCTCAGAAACTTCGTAGTTAAAGAAAAATTCGTCCTGGTCCGGGGTTCGAACCCGGAACCACCGCCACACCGGAGCAGTCGCTCTACCAATTGAGCTAACCGGGACGGCAAGCTTATGGTAGGGCGAGAGCGAATTGATCAGTAACTCGAAGTGGGAAGAGTGTTGGTCAAATGTTTAGGGGAATCCCCCAAGGTGGAGTAGATTTGTAATAAGGGAGTAATTACTCATTGGCATCCACCCAAGCGCAGCCATACGGCTACAAAGGAAAGCTATACAGCTTTCTCAGAAACTTCGTAGTTAAAGAAAAATTCGTCCTGGTCCGGGGTTCGAACCCGGAACCACCGCCACACCGGAGCAGTCGCTCTACCAATTGAGCTAACCGGGACGGCAAGCTTATGGTAGGGCGAGAGCGAATTGATCAGTAACTCGAAGTGGGAAGAGTGTTGGTCAAATGTTTAGGGGAATCCCCCAAGGTGGAGTAGATTTGTAATAAGGGAGTAATTACTCATTGGCATCCACCCAAGCGCAGCCATACGGCTACAAAGGAAAGCTATACAGCTTTCTCAGAAACTTCGTAGTTAAAGAAAAATTCGTCCTGGTCCGGGGTTCGAACCCGGAACCACCGCCACACCGGAGCAGTCGCTCTACCAATTGAGCTAACCGGGACGGCAAGCTTATGGTAGGGCGAGAGCGAATTGATCAGTAACTCGAAGTGGGAAGAGTGTTGGTCAAATGTTTAGGGGAATCCCCCAAGGTGGAGTAGATTTGTAATAAGGGAGTAATTACTCATTGGCATCCACCCAAGCGCAGCCATACGAGCTGCGCTTGGGTCCCGGTTAGCTCAATTGGTAGAGCGACTGCTCCGGTGTGGCGGTGGTTCCGGGTTCGAACCCCGGACCAGGACGAATTTTTCTTTAACTACGAAGTTTCTGAGAAAGCTGTATAGCTTTCCTTTGTAGCCGTATGGCTGCGCTTGGGTGGATGCCAATGAGTAATTACTCCCTTATTACAAATCTACTCCACCTTGGGGGATTCCCCTAAACATTTGACCAACACTCTTCCCACTTCGAGTTACTGATCAATTCGCTCTCGCCCTACCATAAGCTTGCCGTCCCGGTTAGCTCAATTGGTAGAGCGACTGCTCCGGTGTGGCGGTGGTTCCGGTTTCGAACCCCGGACCAGGACGAATTTTTCTTTAACTACGAAGTTTCTGAGAAAGCTGTATAGCTTTCCTTTGTAGCCGTATGGCTGCGCTTGGGTGGATGCCAATGAGTAATTACTCCCTTATTACAAATCTACTCCACCTTGGGGGATTCCCCTAAACATTTGACCAACATTCCTTCGATACCCAGGCAACAACCTTGAGCCAAACCACCGCAGCTAAGCATCGCATCTACACAGATGGTTCGGGCATCATTCGCAGTCGCCCGTATCGTGTGTCTTCTAGTGAGCGCAAGGTTATTCAAGATAACGTAGCCGACATGCTCAAGCGCCACATCATACGCCCTTCTTCGAGTCCTTGGTCTTCGCCTGTTGTGCTCGTTCAAAAGAAGGATGGCTCAGTACGCTTTTGTGTTGACTATCGCGCCCTTAACAAGATCACTAGAAAAGATGTTTATCCGCTTCCTCGGATTGATGACGCCCTCGACTGTCTTCAAGGTGCACAATTTTTCTCTAGTCTCGACCTAAGATCCGGATACTGGCAAATACCAATGCATGAGGCCGACTAGGAAAAAACTGCTTTCGCCACTCCCGACGGATTATACGAATTCAACGTTATGCCGTTCGGCCTATGCAATGCTCCGGCCACGTTCGAGCGCATGATCGACACCGTTCTCCGAGGCCTGAAGTGGAAAACGTGCCTATGCTACCTCGACGACATAGTCATTTTTTCTTCGACTTTTTCTGAACACCTTGTTCGTCTCGATGAAGTATTAAGCGCACTTTCTGAGGCCGGCCTACAGTTAAACACCAAGAAATGTTGCTTTGCTTCCACTTCTATCAAGGTACTCGGTCACGTCGTTAGCCAGAAGGGTGTAAAGCCTGATCCCGACAAAGTGGCTGCAGTTTTGCATTTTCCTCGCCCATCGCGCGTCAAAGACCTGCGCAGTTTTCTGGGGCTAGCGTCATACTTCCGGCGCTTCATACGCAACTTTGCCTCTATTGCGGCCCCTTTGCATAAGCTCCTCTGCGCTGACCAGCCGTTTGTTTGGTCTGAGGCCTGTGAGGTCGCTTTTACTACCTTAAAGAAGGCTCTCACATCTGATCCGATACTGGCACATTTCGACGACAATGCTCCAACGATTTTACACACGGACGCCAGTGGACACGGCATTGGTGCAGTTCTTCTGCAGCGGCAGCACTCTTCGTGCGAGCAAGTCATCGCCTACGCCAGTCGTACACTGACTGCAGCGGAGCAGAACTACACGATAACTGAGCAAGAGTGCCTCGCTGTTATCTGGGCCATTCAGAAATTTCGCCCTTATTTGTACGGCCGCCAGTTCACAGTTGTCACTGACCATCATGCCCTTTGCTGGTTGTCCTCGCAGAAAAACTTGTCCGGCCGCCTCGGCCGCTGGATTCTCCGTCTCCAGGAATATGACTTTACCGTCACCTATAAATCGGGCAAGAAACACCAGGACGCCGATGCGCTATCTCGTTGTCCCCTCGCCCAAACCCAACCTCCGCATCCGCAACCCGTGCCCTCCGCATCCTCAAACTGCCAAACTACCCCTTCGACGGCTATTTCAACCTTGACCGCCGCACCCATTGACTTCATGCCAGCTCCCAGTCTTGGCGATCTCGCCTAGCGCAGCGGGCCGACCCTTACTGCCGGACTCTTATCGACCGTCTGAGCGGTGCTACGCGGCCACCGAATGCCCGCCTACGTCGCCAACTTAACTCTTTCAAGCTACTCGACAACATCCTTCTTTGGCACAATTACAGCCCCTTCGGTGACTCATGGGTGCCTGTCGTACCTCGTTCTCTTCGCCGAGAAGTTTTGCAGGCCTTTCATGATGACCCCCCGGCTGGCCACTTAGGCTTTCAGAAAACTTATGACCGCATCAAGCGCCGTTTCTTTTGGCCTGGCCTCTCAACCGCTGTTGGAAAATATATTGCGTCTTGCATCTCTTGCCAACGTCGTAAACGGAGCACGTCTGCCCCTGCGGGCCTTCTACAGCCTCTCCCCTGTCCTTTCTCCCCTTTTGAAGTCGTTGGGATTGACCTCTACGGTCCCTTACCATTAACACCAACGGGCAACCGTTGGATCGTCACTGCCATCGACCACTTAACTAGATACGCTGAAACGGCCCCTGTTCCTTCCGGCTCTGCTTCAGAGATCGCCCACTTCTTCCTGAACGCCATCCTTCTGCGCCATGGAGCTCCTCGTGTCCTTATTAGTGACCGCGGCAAGTCCTTCCTCTCCAGCATCCTTGCCGAAGTTCTTCACGCCTCCAGAACCGTGCACAAAACCTCTTCAGCTTATCACCCTCAGACCAATGGGCTCACAGAGCGCTTTCATCGCACGCTGTCCGATATGCTAGCCACCTACATCCAGCCCGACCACACCAACTGGGACACCATGCTTCCCTTCGTTACCTTTGCATACAATAGCGCCGTGCAAAGAACCACCAACTTCTCCCCATTCTTCCTTGTGTATGGACGTCAACCTACCTTCACCCTCGAAGCGTCTTTCTTCTCCGCCCCCTCAACCTCTTCCAGACTCTCTCACGAACAGTTTACTTCTCTTCTTACCTACTGCCGTGCCATTGCCCGCCTGAATACCGACGCCTCCCAAGCCTCCCGGAAAAACACCTATGATCTTTCCCACCGTGCCATATTTTTTCACCCTGGTGATGAGGTACTGCTGTGGACTCCAGTGCGTACCCCGGGATTGTGTGAAAAATTTTTGAGCCGTTATATTGGTCCGTATACTGTACTCGAACAAACGTCCCCGGTGAACTATCGCGTTGCCCCTGTTCATCCTGTTAATGATCGTCGTTGCCGAGGTGCCGAGATTGTTCATGTTTCCCGCCTCAAACCCTTTACCCGTCGCCCTACTGTGCTCTAATCTGCGCCCGGGCCGGTCGCTTTCGTACGCGAGGGGAGAAAGTGTAAGCACAACATGCGACCTTCGTCTTCATCTGTACATATCCATCATCATCGCTCAAAGCACAACATGCGACCTTCGTCTTCATCTGTACATATCCATCATCATCGATCATCTTCTTCTTCGAAGGGTTGGTCGCCATACTTGCGGGTGCCATTAAAGCTCGCTCCATCCTGCGCTCTGTCTCCTGTCTCACAGTATTGTTACTAGCCAAAGTGCAATTGGCACCGTTTGAAATTCGCGCACTGTGACGTCACGACCGTTTCCACCAATTGAAAAGCGTGACATTTTCTGTCGACAACTGCTGCTTACAACGATGAGACATTAAAGGCTTCCGCCTTAAAAGCTGGTTACATGAGAGAGACATGTACGTCCCGTGGGGCACCCATTGCATTCTGTGTAGGAAGGAAGAAACAATTGACCATGTTTTTGTCGACTGTAATAATGCAATCTTCTTTTGGGACGTGTTGCAGCGAACCATAAAGAAAGATTTGCCGCTCACTCCGCACGGCATTAGGTTTCTGCCTGTCGAAGACGATGGAGCTCCATATGACACCATTTTTCTACTTGGCTTGCATGCAGTGTGGCGTAGTGCTATGGCATATCGCCATTGCGATCCTGGAGCCAGATCTGTGTATCAATATTTTGTTGAGAGTGTCCTGAAAATTTACGATGTGTTAAAAGACCGAGGTTTTGACGAAGAAATTGTATCCCTTTTCCAGAATCTATCCCAACTGAAGAAGTTGGAATGGTCGCTGGAAGCGAGGAGTGCTGTAGCCATGTAAATAGCCATGTAAAGAGTCACATATGTTGTAATGCACTGTAGTCCAACGCCTTTGAAGGCAATAAAGAAAAGAAAAACTGTCAGGATGGCCGAGCGGTCCAAGGCGCTGCGTTCAGGTCGCAGTCCGGTCTTCCGGGCGTGGGTTCGAATCCCACTTCTGACATCACATTCTTTTTATGCCCGCAAGACCAAAAAGGAAGGCTTTACTCTGCACCGATCTCACTGCACTCGTGTTATGCCCGCTCTCTCCCCTGCTTTTTGCAGTATATCTCGAGCCGTTGTGCTTGGCCATTCTTAACAGTGACTGCATTTCTGGATTCAAGCTTCAGGCAGCCGAAGTGAAAATCCTTGCATACGTGGACGACATAGCGGTATTTTGCACAAACAGAGACAGCATTCGTGAAGCTACGAATGTGGTCGAAAAGTTCTGCGACCAAACTGGATGTCAGATAAACTGGGGAAAAAGCTCAGGATATTGGCATGGGGAATGGGATATTTCACCACATTTTTTTTCTCGACTGCAATGGACTGACTTACCGACGCGGTACCTTGGGGTGCCCCTAAAAAGTTATCGCGATCCCAGCACACACTGGAACGAGGAGACGTTAAAGGCAAGAGAGAAAGCGGACGCGTGGCAAGGAAGGCAGCTGTCAATCTTTTCACGTGCCTTTGTGAGCAATGTTTTCTTGATTTCTAAGATATGTTACGTGATGAATGTGCTCTGTGCGTCGCGCAGCAATATTCAAAAAATCCATCGAGTGTTTGCAGTTTTTCTTTGGGCGTCGACCTGGGAGAAAACCAGGCGAACAAACTTGTTTATTTCAGTCAAAAGCGGTGGCGTTGGACTGGTTTATTTGTTTTTGCGTCAAGTGGTGTCGCGCTTTATTTTGCTTCGTGATCAAAATGATATATCTTTGAGAACTGTTATGCAAATGCGGTTGCAAAGGCTGCTCCCCGGAATCATAGTGTCATCGTGTGAAAACATGTGTGGTGCTGCAAACGGATATTTGCGTGAGGTTGTCCTTTCCTTCAGGTTGTTGGAAGTGCGTTTTTCACTAGAATACCTGTATAACGTTCCCAAAAAGAAGCTGTATAAGAGTCTGGTTGATATTATGCTGCCGCCACCTTTGTATCGTGCGCCTTACCGTGGAGGCCGAGGGCAGGATATTTTAAAACGGGTGAAAATGATGCCGGTGCGGCCGACAGTGAAAACATTCTTTTTCAAATTGCACTCTAATACACTACCCGTTAAAACCTGGCTGCATTAAAAAAAAAGGAATCTTTGTCCCATGGACAACAAACTGCCTGTTATGTAAGCAGCCGGAGACAATTGAACATGTTTTCCTAGACTGCTGGGACGCCATACTTTTCTGGGATGTCCTGCAGAGAACCATCAAGAAAGAACTACCTCTGCACCCTTATGGTATCAGATTTCTACCAGTTGATCGCAATGAGGTGCCCTATGACTTATTAATGCTTCTTGGCCTCCACAGCTTGTGGAAAACGTGAATGCAAGTAAGGCATGCGGATATAAACACTCGCAGTACACGTGAGAACTTTGTTGAAAGTGCTGTTTATCTGCGGGAATGTTACCAGGCGCAGCGTGACCCACCCCAGTGGGTAACACTACTAGATGATCTAGTGAAACTTAGGAAATTTTAACTTCACCCGTATCAGCTCAAGTGTAGCTGAAGTGGTCTTATTGTTTTCATGTCAATCTCGAAAATAAAGAAAAAAAATGTTCTGTCAGGATGGCCGAGCGGTCCAAGGCGCTGCGTTCAGGTCGCAGTCCGGTCTTCCGGGCATGGGTTTGAATCCCACTTCTGACATCACATTCTTTTTATGCCCGCAAGACCAAAAAGGAAGGCTTTACTCTGCAACGATCTCATTGCGACCGTTGCACCAGCTCTCCCACTATCCGTGCGCCGTTTTGCCCTTTTTTGTGCTCATAAATTTCATTGACAACGTGCAACTTCGAATATGAATTTAGATTAATAACCGTATACAGGTGAAGATCGGTAACAATGACGTCGCCTTTTTCGGCGCTCTGTTTTCTGGGTGGCAATTAACCGGGCCTCGTGCTTTCAGTTTATTTGTAGGCAGTGGATGAAATGCATGTAATAAATGTAAGGCCGCTATGAAATAATTGTCTTCGTGAGATTCTATCCTATTCTTTCCGTCCGCGTGTCTGACTGACCGATTCTAGTGACAGTGAGGGCACAGCGCAATAACGAAGGGTTAAAACAAACCAAACTGAACTGGAATGAGGGCATTTTAGAAGCAATGGTGGGCAAAACTCCTCGTGCTTGAAATGCGCCCGTTTTTGCATAACCTCTTCTTGTTTGATCAAAGCAACTAAATATAGGCTCAATTCTTGATAAGAACTGCATTCTGCAAGCGTTCCACTACAATGAGGAACTTTCCTGTTCCCATGTTCTCTGCGTATTACTAGCATGCACCAGAAAACACACGAGACGGCACTTAGCGACTTTTTTACCGCGTTACCATGGAAACGTCCGTGTAACAGATCTCCTAAGATATATTTTGCAGCAAAACTCTGTAAGGTCTGAATGTGCCGAAAAACAACTCACGCAACGAAGCAAATGACGCGTTTCCGCGCTCGACGATCCTGCGTAGACTACAGTCGAATGCAACTCAAGAGCGCCTCTGCTTTTCCAGCCAAGGGCGTCGGCCTATTCTCTTCACTCTGCTAGGGTGACAATGCAGGGAGCGGACAATGGAGAGATGGGTCTATCGTGGACCATAGAGTTCAGGGATTATCCCCTTTCAGCTACCACTCCCTGCTTTGGCACACTAGCAGGGTTATAGCAGGGTCACGAGGATCATCCGACGCTATTGGCTGGAACGGGATCGAAGCGCCGCCGCAGCGTGGCGTCGATTTTGTGAAAACCGCCAATACGTAGCGCTTACTTTTAAATGCAGTTTTTCAGTAAATTCTAATGGAAGACGCGTAAGAGTGCGGTTGCACTTCGTAGAGGAGAATACCCTCGCAATTGGGGCATTTGGATGTAGTGTAAATAAATAAATAAATAAATAAATAAATAAATAAATAAATAAATAAATAAATAAATAAATAAATAAATAAATAAATAAATAAATAAATAAATAAATAAATAAATAAGCCACATGCCAAGTATGCAAATACTTGCAGATCCCGAGCAGAAAACTAGGAGTTTAGCTTGCTTCAAACCATTCCATCTTTATCTACTGAGCACTATCCGGTGTCAAGCGCCGGCATGCACTGACTCGTGCGCAACACATGTCCAACATTCTCGCACACAAATTCTGAAAATAGAAAAAATGTAAGATATTGTTATGGAAGCACTGAAGGTGTGGTCCATTCTTCTGGTATGTAGCAAGAACTTTCTTATAAAATGTTTCCGTCGATCGCATTGAACAGTTAAGACTGTCCTATAAAACCAATGAGGAACGCGTTTGACGATAGCAAAAACGCTAAAAGAAAAAAAAATACAAGACTGCCGTCGAGTGATCTGCAGATATATTGACCGTTATTGCGAAATCTTACATTATACGAAAAAATTGTCCAGAATTTTTGAATATTCGTCAAGCGTGAACAAGAAAAGGTGCAAATTATACGTTTTGCTACCACCGCCTTTTGGTATCGAATTGGCAGAAGAATAACTTATGTCAGAGAGGACCAATTTATCTCTGTCTCTGAACCATGCTCTCGACATCTTTCAGCTGCAGGATTCAATGGGAGCTGGCGCAAAAATAAGATTCTGCCGTGACTTATGAAACTCAGTAAGCCAGCTGCATCGCTACGTCCAGAAGTGCTGTAATTGGTCCAACAGTAAAGTATTGTTCAGCGTTGAACTCTGCCTTGTTTCTCCAGGCATATCTCTCCTAATACGATGGACTCCCTGGCAGTTTTTACTTGACGTTTGTATTGGATACCCGCAACTTGTGGCAAAATTAAGCTATCCAAGAGGGCACTAGCTGCCGCACAGTGCTTGGTCGTATTCATTACCATTACCTTCAGCTCACTGTACCACGCGCTAAGCTTTAGGCGATCTGTATACATTGCTCACCATATTAGAGCAATTAGCTCCCTTTGCCTTAAGAGGTTAGAAATCACCAAAATACAGTCTATACACCGATTCCTCGGCCGGGATTAATCCTGCTCAGGAAGCATCAGCATTACTAAGAGAAGCTTCGGCATGGCCTTTCCTGCGGTCTACTTGAACGAAGCGGATGTGCACCAAGTATTCATCCTTGTTGAACAGAGGCAGCGACGTGGATTTCATGCGTACTTCACGGTGAGGGGGAAAACGAAGTCGTGTCTGTATGTTAATTTTTTTTTACGTTTTAAAAACATAGATGAAAACGATGCGCCTGATTTAGGGAATAAAGCTTCAGGCATTTAAGGCCATTTTTAATCACTTAAGATGCTAACCTGGCAATATGCACGGCATCCTACTTCAGATATGAAGGCGATAAAATTGAAGCGGAGCACATACACACAAAACACACACACGCAGCATTTTCAAAGGGACGTACGAGACTCGTGCCCAGCAAGAAATTTTGGCAGGGCTTTCGTCACATGTAACACTGAGGTTGTGTTAGGCCCTTCCAGTATGAAAGGGTGCAAAGTATGGGCATCAACTTAATGATTACCACTTAACAGTGTGTGACAAACATTCTTTTTGTTTTCTAGCCAGCTTCCCGTTTGGTTCAGGACATCGAAAAGTTATTTTCAACTTTATTTCGAAAGTTATTTTCAACTTTATTTCGACTTCGTGTAGGAGGCCGTGGCTCTGCCTATTAGCTGGGCAGCCCGCTATTGGCGTTTCCCCGCGACTTTTGTTTCTCCCATTCGTGATCGCTCAGAAGTTCATCTGAACGCCGAAGGTGGAGCGACAGTATATGATGGCGTCCAAATTTCGGCCTAGTCATAGCGCCAGATTTCCATGCCCAGGCTGCGTGAGGAGTTTCACAAATCTGATAATCAAGGATCTCCGGGATCACTTGCCATCAAAAAAAGGGGAGAGAGTACGGCACAGCTACGGCAGCTACCTCCTCATCCCATGTGGAGGAGGAGGAGGGTACTAAGTTGTAATGTGTTTTTTTTTTCTTCTTTAAAGGAACCCTGGTAACGAAGCGGCACACATCAAAGCTCGAGTATTCGCCAGCCGAGCAGGGGACGCGGTAGTTACTGGGAGTTTCTCGAAGGACGGCCTGTAGCATCATATCATATTACCAATCATTTGAAACAAGAAAGGATAATCATTCCCCCTGCACACAAAACCTTAGATAAACAACAGGAGAGAGACCACCTGGAGACGACTCCATAGACGCGATCTACATGATTATTTACTTACTATCAAAATTCTATCCCGGTGATCACGACCAGGAATGTACACTATTTGGCAAAATAGCCATTTACGATCCCATATTGTGGAACTGTAAAGAGGAGCCACCACCGGAATCTCGAATACAGGTTTCAACTCTCGATCACTGGGAGGCCGTGTTGGTCAGCTCAGACCTGGGCGTTCAAACCCGGGCCGTTCAATGGGCTACTCAGGTCGCTGTCAGCCGTGGACTGATAATTACCTAGTACGAATCATCTGCACTTCGTATTTTCTGACGAAATAAACGTTTTGCAATCCAATCAACCGATGGCCGATCTCCACAGCATTGCTTTATAGCCCAGAGTCCCCACCAAAGAAGTTGCGAAGAGGATAGACGGAGCGTCCATTTAATCCAGATAGCATCCACATACCGAAATTGCAGGCATAACGAACCCATTCGCGTAATAAACTAACGCCTACTTCAGTCATTGAATTAGGGCCAGTTTTATCTGACCACACTATAAATTTCATCTGACGCAATAAACCACCATAATCAGGGCCAATTTTCTGACAAAGTGCGTCAACTGTACAATTCAACATGACAGCGCCGAACTGATGGTGACAGTTTCTGTCACCTTTCAGTGCAGTAGTGTTTTGATGATGGCGTTGCCAGATAAAATAACGACCTCCTAACATGGTCTTACAATAAGTTTTGTTAATTAAGGTAAAAACTAGAAACTTTATCTTCGTCAATTAATCATTTACAGACTCGTACATTGCACCGTTGCATATCCGCAGCAAGTTTGGGCACAAATAAGTGAAGATTCACTGGAATGATCATCTGTGGTTAAATGCGATAGTGTTTGCGAATTGTCTAGGGATGTTTTTAAAAACCGAATCGAATACGAATAGTGAAGGAAACACCTGATCGAAGAGAATGCGAATCGAATATTTTTGCCAATACCTGCTACTACAGCGAATGTTCGATCCTGTACTTTCTCGCTATCGCTGATATCTGTACTTCTATTCGCTCCCTGTTTCTGCTGGCCGCAGCTCGGATGCTTAAGATACTAGATAACAACTGCAGCGGCCGGCGAAATGCTTTCTTTTCTCTTTGTGTCGTTTTAAATAACCGCTAGTACTGCCTTTCGTACAAAACAAGTAATCGTACGAAACACCCCAGCGCCGCCGCGGTGGCTCAGCGGTTATGGTGCTCGGCTGCTGACCCGAAAGACGCGGGTTCGATCCCGGCCGCGGCGGCTGGAATTTCTTTGGAGGCGAAATTCCAGAGGCCCGTGTACTGTGCGATGTCAGTGCACATTAAAGAACCCCAGGTGGTCGAAATTTCCGGAGCCCTCCACTACGGCGTCTCTCATAGCCTTAGTTGCTTTGGGACGTTAAACCCCATAAACTAAACTAAACTAAACGAAACACCCCAGCGCTAGCAGGGACGCTGTGCTATGCGTTATGGAGTTATAGGTGGTTTTGCTGCTCATGGCGGCAATGTATTAACGCACCACATCTCAGATGATGACAGGGGCGAGAGCTAAATAAACCATTGCCCCCGAAAGGAAGCATCAAGGCATGGCTTACTGAACTTTTACGAGGCCTGCTGCGCCGCCCAATCTTCTTGAAGGCCATGTATTAGTATTCCGAATACTGCCGTATGGATAGGCCGCGTCGTGGAGCTGAACCTTTCATTCGGTGAGGACCAATCGTTGCATCATGCTGTTCGGCGTCGCAGTGGGCAGTCGTCCAAAAAAAAAAAACTACGGCTTGTCTTTTTTTAGAAATTTGTGCTATTTTTTCGATAAATATTTGAGATCATATTCGGTTTCTGTCGGACGACTATATTCAAGATTCACTTTTTCATTCGTTCTGAGAATCGGATAGGACGACATCCGATTCGCTGTGCGAAAATTTCGAATATTCGCACATCCCCTATGAAAAGCGTAATGAATATATTATATCGTTTACAAACATTCTGCTGGGATGATTTAAGGCTACGAGCGAGTTACATGGATTAAAACATAAGAAACCGTAGTGCATCTATAAAAGCTCCCACATCGGAAACGCAAAAGAATTTCCCTGCATAAGCATTATGCGTTGCCTTTCAGGGCGGCACCGACGCCAATAAAGCGGATTTCAGAGCCGATTTGCCCTGCCCTATGCAAGAACATTCTGTTTTCACAGTGGTCTTTCAGTACCTAGGAACCAGCCAGTAAGTTTTTGTGAGCTATACTATTTTTACCCTTATCGAAATCTTCTAGTGTTTACCTGAAATTTTTTACGCTTACCGTCATTTACGATTCGCCTAAAAACAGGTTGAATTTTTAAGTGAAGTTGTGCTACATCTGCCTAAATGACGTCCCCGCTCAATGCAATCCCATTCGAATAAAAAATAACTGATTTAAACCGTTTTAGTAAAACTCTTAGCGGGAGGGTGGCATTAATTACACTCTGAAGGACGTCAGTAAATTGTTCCTCCCTTGTCGCCTGCAGTTCATTATCCATGATTGCTTGATTTCAACGTTCACACGGCCATTGTACCTAATCTTCAGCCGCTTTGGCTTAAAAGACATTGTATTCAAATGAAGTTTGCACAGAAGAGCTATGAGAGATAAAGTATCGATTTCTATTTCCGCTTAACAGCTCCTTCTGATTATGTATATTATGGTCAAACCAAATCCTTCCTTTATGTCATGCACCCTGCGCGGGCATGTATCCAAGGGCGGGGGAGGGGGTGGGGGCTGAGGTCCAAGGGGGCCCGTCCCCGAAATCAAGTTCAACTTCACCCCCCCCCCCCCACATGCAATTCTCATTAAAAAGAATCCCGCCCTGAAAACATAAACAAACTAGCCCCCAAGCAAACGTTGCTCATGAATTGTTAAACGTGCTAACCCAACTCCCTCTATATAATGCCTTCGGATTCTTAAGGAGAAGAGAAATGAAATTAAATGAAGATGGAAAAGATGTATTAGATACACGTATCTTCAAATTTATATAATCAGCCCTCTCCATTTATTTCCTATCTACTCCGTCTGTTTTCAGAGGAGTTTACCCTCTCAGGCTAGGAGTTCCCCACGACGCCGATGACTCGTACGCCGAAATTGAGATTTTGAACGACACTCTCGGCTTTCAGCTCCAGACGGACGGAAGCAAACAGCGCATTCCCACAACCGACAATTTCAGCACCAGAACCGCCAACGTATACATACTTCAGTACAGGAGAAGCAAAAATGTACTTGAGGTAAGCGGAAAGCCACATTTCCTGACTGTCTAAAGGGGCAGATAATGTCGCTTCGACTAATGGAATGAAAGTAAAATGTATTTGGTTTTACAAATGGAAAATGATGTGTTTCGAACCGCGTGGGCATTGTGATGGGGCACCTCTCAAGGTACAGGTAACACGCGTGTGAAGTTTAAAGTCTACGTTTTCCAGTTTTCGTCTAGGACGCTTCTAGCTGTCTAGAAACACGATTCAGCCTATAGTGTGTCTTAAAAAAAAGGCATTTTTTGAAGTTTTTTCTTCCCCACCCACTGTATATCAAAAATTCTTCTGCGCAGACCCCTGTTTGCTCGGAGGTAATCCAGCTCTAATTGAGGGTACACAAGAATTAGCCACTCTTCATTCGCCTCGTAGAAGCCATACCTATAGCCACCATGCACCCAATGGACACTAAAACTCCTTTGGACGTCCATGAGACGTCCTAAAGACGTCCTAGACATTCGCAGGACGTGTATGGGAGTTCTAATGTTCATTGGGCAGTGGTCAGCTGGTGTACCTTGGCCTCGAACTCGGATCCTTCTGAGATTTGTTCGAAGAAGGACTGAATGGGTCTGCATTGAGAATTCCGCGCTTGATTGTTTAGCTTTGCAGAGCCCGTGAAACAAACTTCTTGTGATGTCCGCCTCATCGATGCTCCTCTCCACAGTACTGGTCAGCGGCGAATGCTTTGGGCTACTGAGCTTAAGTTCAGGGGCTCAGTTACCATCCGCGGTGGATGCATTTCTGTGACCTTTGTTATGAGTGGATGAGATTTCAACGCACGATAAATAACCCCCAGATGATCGAAATCTTTTTCTGAGTCTTGCACCACTACGCGCGTCTGGGCTAATAGTGTGTCGCATGAGAATGCCAAATGCAGTAGCCCGATCCCGAAAATGGTAACGGACAGAAACCGAAAGAAACAGGCTCCGAGCAGCGCTGCTGATGCACGTAATTGTCGGCCAGTGCTGTTCAATTTTTCCTCGTGATTCTTCTCGAATGTCATCGTCGTTAAGAAGCCCTACTCCCTTCACAAACAAGGGCCAACGTTCCGCAGGTTTACATTGACAATAAGCTCCTCGCACCATCGGACACCATCAAGAAGTACTCGGAAGAGCACACCGTCTTTCGGGCACCACCCAAGGGGAACGCGCCATTTATCTTTCTCGAGACTCACTTCACCATGGACGACCCCGTGGCGTCGATGACGGTAAGTCTGCGCCGTTGACGCTGGCAAAGTTTCCTCTATAGCCGTGGCTGTCATCGGCGAATAGTACCTTGTCCCGCCAAGCCGCTTATTATGCCACAATATGATGAGACTGATGGGGCAGCTTGTGCTAGCAGAAGCCAATAAGGAGTCGGATTACAAACAATTTTCCCACGCTAGACTGGTTTGCATTTTAAAGGCGTATCTGTAGCCGTACTCTTGCCTATTATGATGGCTAAAATCACACGCTTGAGCTCCAAGCGTCGTTCGTACTTGCCAGGTATTCGGGCCATCATTTACTGACGTCAGATATAGCGTTGAATACAATCTGCTAGCCTGTGGGATAGAGCGTATCCTACCGCATAGTATGGCCCTTGAGAAGTGAATCCTTACACCAGCGTGTATGTGCAACGATTTAGTAGCTCAGAGACACGACAGCTTCGGTCATGACATCACACACACTAACGCCACGCTTCATCTCGCTGAAGTGCTTAGCGCTGTGATATGGAAGTGGTCATGAAGCGAAGGACGTTGACCTGGGCGTAATGCGTAGTGTGCAGGACACCTAATATATAATCCGTTAGAATAGCAGAGCGGATTTCCATGGAAAGGTAACGCAGGAGTGGTGGGCGGAGGCCTGATGGAGAGATTATAAGGAAGGCTGGTTTGTGGGACTACTTCGACGATTGTTATCATCTAAGAGGCCTTTTTCTGGATCCCTCCGTAGGCTTCTGGAATAACACGAACTTACCAGTTCAATCACACGGACGTCAAAATTCGTTCGGGAGGCTACATACTGTTCTATGGTGAATGGAAAGCGCGAAGCGAGTAAGTGTGTATTTCGCAATAACATGAACAGCTTTGACTGAAGACGCATCATGAACCTCGGGTATGCCCAAGTGTGCATGGACCGACATTCACTTGTTGGCAGTCTAAGAGATCGATAAAGGTCCGTGTAGTTATGTAAATGTTGTAAGATACTTCACGTCTTCATCGCTTTTATCTTTTGCTTGACCTTGTTCTTTTCCGTCGCACTGCCCTTATATAACGCGGCCTTTTACAGCCGCTTGATAGTTTTTCTGTCAAGAACAAACCAAACAACGTCCATGCACCATTGATAACTTCGGAGACAAACTTTTCTCTTCCAACAGGATCAAGTTGCTTGAGGGCCAAACGCCCATAGCCTCTGTTATTGCACCAAACCCAGCCAAGAGGATAGCCGTTCTCATGAAGCTGTATGCCTCCGGCCTACTCGTTCGCCAGGCCGATGACCCATCTGCAGGCAGCGCTGGCATCATGCTCAACAGAACGGCCGTCCCTATGGAGAATATCTCCTGCACGCAACCTGTAAAGTTTTACGAGTACAAAGCGGTGAGTCCAGTGCTAAAAATCCAGCACCAGTCCAGTGTCAGCTCTGCTCTTCTTCTGTTTCCTATCTGCGTATTAGATTTTGTGGTCGTCTGCTGTAACGGGGTGGAGTGAAAGAGAGGTACTTTTGCTTGTTATCTATCTTGCAGGTAACAGGCGAACGCATGTACTAGCCGGCTTCTGCGAGCCTCATGCGGAAGCTACGAATGAACAGTCATTTCTGAAGTGCCTCGTGAATAAAGGTCTTGCTACGGCTATACTGACAGAACTCAAGCTGGACAAACTTGAGCGAACGACGTTCACCACATGGGCTATTATTAATGCGGCATGAATTGCAGAAAAGAAACCAGGGAAAATAAGTGACCTACGAATAATGCAAGGAGCATAAAACATGACTGAAAAAATAAGGATTATTTGCTGTAAGATACTAAATAAAGTAAATACGTTTATAAATCTACAGACATTCCGATATCTCCTCTCCATGGTGCCTCCGTTTTCATGCATCGCAAACAAATTCGCGGTAGCAACATATTGATACATGCCTTCGAAGAGACAGTAGTAGTGCATGCGCTAGTAGAGAAAGAAGTTGGTTGTCTCTCGCCAATGCGCAGGGCGTTGCTGCAGGGATCGCGGTTGTCAAAGCGCGCCACGGCCTGTTTGGTCGAGAACGTGACGCGTGCCTCCTGAAAGTCAATCACAGCGCCGTTCGACAGCAGGAAGTCGATCCCCAGAATCAAGTCTCTGGAACACTCGGGGAGTACAACAAATTCACCAACGTACGTGAAACCACTAATCCCAACTCTAGCCGTGCACTTGCCCACAGGGGAAATTAGGTGGCCACCAGCGGTGCGAATGGGGGTCCCCGTCCATGGTGTCAGAACCTTCTTGAGTTCTCCAGCAAAGGCACGGCTCATAACAGAATAATCAGCACCGGTATCGAGCAGCGCGGTAATCTGAGTGCCATCAATTGTCACACGCAAATCGGATGCAGCGTATCTGATACTGTCGCTGCCTTTCTCTGTCAAGGTATCGTCGGCTCGAGGGTTGCACGATGGAGGATCTTGACACGTCCCGACGTCAGCGGCCTTGCCTCCAGAGGTCGCTGGTGTTGGTTTTCCCGACGCGGACTCGGCGAGCGACGGCCAGGAGAGCTACTCTGGCGGCCAGGGCTGGAAGAGCGATAACGGAGAGGCGAAGGCGAACGGGACTCGCGCCTTCCAGAGTAGACAGGGTTCTGGCGTGCCCAGAGATGCTGCGCAATCTCATGCGGTCGTTCGCCGTTCTGCGGGCAAGGTGCGTCGGGATGGAAACCGCGAAGGCCCACTTGGCGGTACGGACACGCTCGGTAGAGGTGACCGGGCTCCCCACAGTGGTAGCAAAGAGGCCTGCGGTCCGGTGTTCGCCACAAATCCGTCTTGCGAGGGCATGGACCAGCTGTAGCAGATGCGGTGGCGGAATATGCGGCGATGTTACTCACGGGGGTCGTAGGGGTCATACCGTAGCCAGGCATGTTTGCGTGACACGTACCGATGTTGGTCACGCCAGGCGTCGGGGTAATGGGACCGTAGCCAGTCGTGCGACGTACAACGGATGCGTACGTAGGTCTCTCGTCGAACCGGGGCGGCGCTTCGGGGACAGGAGGCGCCTGCGCAACCTGTCGCACCTCGTCCCTGACGACTTCGGTCAGCGCTGCCAGCGGCGCAGGTGGTGCAACCTGGGGCAGATGGATCCGTTTAAGTTCCTCCCGGACAACTGAGCGAATTAGTTCGCGCAGTGTGTCTGCACTGCCGCCGAGACACGACGAAAAGCCTTCGGGCACCATGCTGTTGATGTCCCGGTTGTACTGGTGGGCCCGTTGCTGCAGCGTCGTCTCCATCGTGGTCGCCTCGGTTATAAATTCCGCCACCGTGCGGGGTGGGCTGCGCACGAGGCCCGCGAACAGCTCCTGCATAACCCCACGCATGAGATGGCGCAGTTTCTTCTCCTCTGCCATGTTGGGGTCGGCGCGCTTGAAGAGACGGGCCATATCTTCGGTATACATGCGCACACTTTCGTTCGTGCGCTGATTTCGGGAGTGCAGCGCAGCTTCAGCCTTCTCCCGGCGGTCAGCGTTGGGGAACGTGGCCAGGAGACTCCGGCAAAACGCCTCCCAGGTGGGAAGGGTGGCCTCGTGGTTCTCGAACCACGTCCGAGCAGACTCTTCCAGGGCAAAGTAGACGTTATTCAGCTTGCGCTCGTCGCACCAGCCGTTGTAGCGTGCCACCCGCTCGAAAGTCTCCAGCCAATCCTCAGCGTCTTCGAACACGTCACCGTGAAAAGATGGCGGTGTTCGCGGTGGGTGGCAAAGGATCGGCGCCAGGGGCCTGGTGTCAGCGGCCATGGCAGTTGGACTCGACGGTAGAGGCTGGATCGGCGGCGAGGGCCTGGTGTCAGTGGCCATGTCAGTTGGGCTGGGCGGTCGAGGTTGCGTCGTCCTTGTTGGCGGGGGAAGGAGCCCAAATTCAGGCGACTCTCCGCGGAGACGGCGGCTGGGTCGCTGGTGAACCGGTGTGAGGTCCGTAGTGACGCTGTACGGAGTTTGCAGGTCGGGAAGCGTACCCAGCACTGCTCCACCAAACTGTAGCGTGCAACGCGAATAGAACACCGGCGCAGAGAGGAAAAACCTGCGGCGGCCCCTCAGTGGTTCGAGCACGCGCGCTCGAACCTGTGGTAAACAATGTGTGGTAGCAACAATGTGTGGTAAACTTCTAATAAAGGAGTAATTACTAAATGGCACCCACCCAAGCGCAGCCACACGCTACAAAGGAAAGCTAATACAGCTTGCACATAACTCAGAACCATGGCGAATTTTTCTATAACTAACGTAGTTTCTGTGTAAGCTTTATAGCTTTCCTTTGTAGCCGTATATGGCTGCGCTTGTACGGGTGCCAATGCGTAATTAATCCTATATTATAATATCCATGTTGCGAACGGTGTGCGGGATTAAACACAGGTACCAACATGTCACGCCAAACTAACATCGCTGTAAAGCGCGCGAGTGAACTGCATGAAACCGCAAAGCGATTATCAAAATAAAGCTCATCGAGCGTTCAATGCCGCGTACCAGTCTCGAAAAGCTAACCGATAACTTACCAAATGTTTAAAATGTCGCATTCCCACGCCTCGCTGCGACTATTGGTGCATGTCCCTGCCGCGAATCCTGCCATGCGACGTCAGGCGTGAGGTGCTTTCACTGGCTCGCTAAAAACGAGAACTGCTTTCATAGACAAAGCAAGCTAAGGAGGCGCAAGACACGCCCTGTTGGAGACGGCGGCGGGCCGATTCCTTCCATCTCCCCTGTATTGCCGTACCATAGCGCAGGAGAGAGCGGTGAAAAGAAAAAAAAAAACTAACCGAGCCCGGTGAGGTATTCGTGGATGGAGCGGGGTCTCGTATAGTCTAGGCTTTCGGTCTCTAATATTCATATATTTTTTGGCTCGCTCTGGCGAATAAAGTGAGAGCGAAAAGAGGAACGTGTTGAATAGCCGATATGTCTGGTGCAATCAGTTTATATATACATTATATATATATTTTTGCGGAAGGATAATGGACGATTCAGCATTCGTTAATCTATCGCTTTTCTTACCTACCGCGCAAACCATATCAGGGGCCCTTCAAGCGGCTCCTAAGCGACGGAGCTGTAACAGTAAATAACAAAACCCTCTGCTAAAATGGTATTTTACCGAATTGCGACTGCATTTTGCATGCAGGCGCAATATGTTGCAATATTTTGCAAGGCTAGTCCACAGGAGCATACTTGTTTATTTTGTTTAGTTATACTTCTTTTCATGCCTTTATGTATTTAGCCCAACATTCACATCTTCATCCTAAACACCTCCATATTCCAATAAATCATCACCGTCAATAGCGGCCTCGAGAGAAAAGAAGAAATCCGACCTGGCGGGCGGCTGTTGCTCGCACGGCTGCCATGATAATTGCAGTGCCCTGACGCTCGCACTGCAACCACAGTCCCAACAGGTCTGCACAGAGCTGAAAAGAACGATTTACTGACCCATGGCGGGCATGGCTTGGACTCTTCACCCGGCCCTGTTATACGACAAGTATGGTCCTGTGCTGATCCAGCTCTGGGATTCGGGCGCCCTGAGCAACCTCTTCCGACCCGTGCGGCGGCTGTCCGAGACCATCGGGGATGCCATCACCTCCGGCTTCAGTTCGCGAGCCGCACCCGCCCCCTTTACCGAACCTGGCGAAGAGACATCTGTGCTGCACATCACGGACGAGAGCGTGGCCACTGACGCCGAGGCCTGGACGAGGGTAAACCGCGAACCAGGAGACACTTCGCCCGAGCCCAGTACGTCCCAGCAGAACGAGCTCGCCTTCCAGGGAGACCTGTACACGCAGATGAGGCGCAACCGCAAGCAGCAGGAGCGCATCGAGAAGATACGAGAGAGTAGGCAGAAGTTTGTGGACGGCCGCAGTGGCCCTGGGCCAAAGCGACATGGCTTACTGGGCCGCGGTGGCTCTATCCTATCCCCCAAGAGAGAGAAGGGTGCTGGGAAGGCAGTGCGCGGTTCAGGCACGCCGCTGGCGGACATGGAATGTGTGTCTCCGGTGCGTGGTGTCGTCATAGATGTGGCTGGCTCGTCGGACTCCAGGGAAAGCACGGACACCGAGGACGTCGGTAGGGGCGCGGCAGCCAAGACCGCCCATATGATAAGCGCAGAAGAACTTCTTCCGGACAATGACAGCCTGAGGGCGTTCAGAGCGCTCTCAGGTCGTAAAAAAAGGCCCGGGGCATCACCACCGCCCGAAGTCCATGGCCGGTCTGATATGCATTCCGAGACGTCGTCCCTCTGTAGTGTGAAGGCAGCGGGAGCCCACATCGACTCTAGGCACCTCGATGAATCTATCACGATCACCTCTCCAGAGCAGTCCAAGGGCAGTTTTATTGAACGAGAAGAAGGTGAGGCGACCAAGAGGGGCCGGAAACTATCACCTCCGCCGGATCAGGGAAAGAACTTACAGGATCTGCTGGAAGATAACAAAAAACAGGGCCTATTGTCACCCAAAAAATCTATTTTGCGTGGCCACCCGGCCGAGAAGACGGAGCCCAAGGTGTCACAAGAAGCCTACAAAAAGGCCAAAGAACAAGCTCTGACTCCCCCGTCTGCAACTGCATCTGAGTCGTGCACAACTACCGGAATAGTGAGCCTGCCAGGGGCTGACGTCATGGCAACAACCACAACGGAATTTAAACGGAAGTCTGTGACAGGTGACGACGGCGCTGCTCCAACTGGGCCTACGGAAGCTGCTGCCAAGGAAGACAAGACTAAAAGAAGGAAGCATAAGGCCAAAAGTCACAAGAAGAGGTCCAAGGACAAACTGAAAGCGACGCGTTCTAAAGAACAGCAGTCGGCCGAAGCCTTGCAGAGCTCATCCCGTAAAGGTACCAAACAAGAACGTGGCGCCGACAATGAAACAAAACTTCGGCGCAAACTCGAAACCTGGGATCCTTCTCAGGACAAGGCTTACCAATTGGCTAGCTCAGTTCAGCTAAGCTCCACCAGTAAGTATTCTTCGGAAGCTACCGGGACCACGTCAGCAGAGCTCCCAGAAACAAAAGGAACAGATATTGCGGCAAGCCCATCAACTCTTCCGCGACAGGATCCCATGAGACCAACAGGAATGAAAGCCGACCAGGCTTTCTACATGGATATCAAGTGGTCGCAAGAAGGTCCTGTTAAGATTCCCACCCTCCCGAGCAACGCAACACCAATGGTCCACACAAAAATAGGCATCAGGCAGCCTTGTGTGGGAGGCATGGACGATAAGACCGCTGGAGGGGCCGAAATACCAACTTTGCCTGCCAGAAGTTCTTCACTGCTGGACTCCGGGGGTGAGAACAACCTCAACACAGTTGATAGGTATCCGCCTGGCCAGGCGTTCTCAGGGAGCAGCACAGAAGCCGAAGACCGAGCTGTAATAAAGCCCTCGACGATGGCTGCTACTGCTGAGAAGACACACAGCACGACCTTCACAACAGTCCGGTCCCCGTCGTCTAGCCGACCTCCGAGCGAGCGACACAAGAAGCACCACAGGAAGCACAGATCCAAAGCACCTGTTATGGCTGAGAAGGCCCTTCCACCTCTTGCAGCCACGGTTGCCACGGAATTCGCGCCGGGATTATCTAATCCCGACATCCCTCGCTCATCAACCGCCGAGGGCGCTGAGAAAACCATGGACGAAGCTGTCGCCTCTCGCCACACACCGAGACACTCCAGGACAAAGAAACATGGCGGGAAGTCCAGAAAGGCTCGGAGGAAGGCGAAACACGCCGTGGATTTAGTTTCAGCGGTTAGCGACGGGGAAGTTGCCTCGGCAACGCAGGTAGGTGACGCCACCGCGACAAGATTACCGGAGGGCACCGAAAAGCCCGGCGTCTCCACCACTCAACCCGTGTCTGCACAAGCCATTGCCACACAGTCCCTGGCCACGACTGCGGCGGGTGTGATGTCGACGACCACGCCTTTTGCCCGACCTCTTTCAACGGACTTCACCATGTCGGGAATTAGTACTGCACCGTCCATCAGCGAGCAGCGCCCGACGAACGTGACGGTAGTCGAGGGTGACGAAGTTAGGATACACCTTGATCTAACCGGCCACAACAGGTCCGCTTTTTGGCCCTTCGGAAGGAAGACCCACAAGAAGAAAAAATGATGCGGCCCGGTTCTTCGCAAGTGAAGTGGGCCTGTTGTCGACCCGCGGCACCCTTGCACCACGAATGTGACAAACGGCACCTCTCAAATGACGTCGGACACTATAGCATGTTATTGACGCCGACGCCCTAGCAGCGGGACGCATATTTTTTTTAGTGATAAACCAGTCGTGACGTTAAACAATGTAGTAAATATGTGGAGATCCTTCTCCTCAGTTTAGTGAGATGCCTACTGCATGCATTTCTGCAGATGGAAAAAAAACTGAGGATGTGCGGCGTGTATTGTTTTTGCCGCTTGATGTATGTCGATGTAATAGTCTTTGTATTCGCACAAGCTTCAGCGAAGTCGTATGGCACGAACCGCAGGATGAGACGCGCAGAACCCACCCTCGCGGGAGATTCTAAATTCGGCGAAATAAATGTTAGACCTGAATGCTAAGACTATCTTGAGACACGTTTAGTTTGAATAACCAACCAAATCGTTCTGACATAAGATCCACGCCTCCCCACTAAGGGGAGAAATATCTCTCACTGCTTGCTCTGCATGTACGATGACATCCCTAAAAAGCTTTACATGCTAAGCAGTTATTGTTTGAAAACATTTCCGAGTTAACCTTTTATCTACATAAATTTCGTTGGGAAATGTCCCATGAATGTCCCCTGGGGTAAGCAACCTGGCGCAGAATATTTGCGCCGGCATTGCATAGATACACATACAGTTAAAAGTACTAAAACGAGGTGGTAAGACTTGTGAGCTACTCGCGTTTGTTGGGATTTCTAGCCATGGATGCGATGCAACCCGTCCACTGAAGCAAGACATCCTTGGAGCATTGCAGAATGTAAAGAAGTGCGTCTTGTCCAAAAGTGGCCGCTAAACTGATTTTTGCAAGTCAAGCATCTTAGATTATTTAGACTATATTCGCTGAGTTGTCGAAACGTAACTGCTACTTCTTATCTAAACTGCACTAAGATTACGACGTTACTTGAGAGGGCCATGCACCACATGACAATGAAATAGAAAAGGAATATATCTGCCTTGGGTTATTACAGTACATTGCCATTACTCATGAAATCCTAAGATTTTTTTCTAAAGACAACTCCGCTGAAAACCATGAGGGTGTGTTCCAAACAGTTCTCTGCCGAATGAAATTTGAACTGATACGATCGGAAGCGGACGGAGTGGGTGAGAGAACAAACGCGCTTTAATGATATCCTAGTTGAAATCAAGAGGAAGATGTGGGCTTGGGCAGGGCATGTCATGCGAAGGCAAGGTAACCGCTGGTCCTTAAGGGTAACGGAGTGGATTCCAAGAGAAGGCAAGCGTAGCAGGGGGCAACAGAAAGTTAGGTGGGCGGATGAGATTAAGAAGTTTGCTGGATTACAGTGGCCGCAGCTGGCTAGGGACAGGGTTAATTGGAGAGACATGGGAGAGGCCTTTGCCCTTCAGTGGGTGTAGTCAGGCTGATGATGATGATGATGATGTCATATGGTGTACCGAAACTACAGCCCGGCCTTGAATCCCGGGTCCCAGCAGGCGCTTGGTAGAATAGAGATCTTGACCCAATCGGCAAAAAAAGGAGCGAGAGGATTCAAGGAAACAAGCTTGTTTTTGTGTTAAGTGCACATGCTACAGTGCTGACGTCAGCGGACCGTCCTTGGCTTGCTGTTTAATAAGCTAGACAACTTTTAGCCGTCGTGTACGCGGCTTTTATGGACATTCGTTTCAAGAGCTCCCCTTTCCACTGTTGCGTATATTTGGCGAACCTTTGCGAAAAGTAAATATTTTTCTGTTACGCAGCATGTGTCCTTGATTGCACTTTTTTTTTCTGGTGCAGGGAGCCCCTTTCAGCACGTGAACAGTGAATAAATCCCGCTGAAGCATAGACAAATTCCGCACCATGAACGGGAAGGGGAGGAAATGAGAGACGATTTTATCTTGGTCGCATACTATTCGTCCAGGACGGTTGCAGTTAACATGATATAAAAGCTTAAGCATCGGCAACGTTATGTAACCGAGAAGTGCGAATTCGCCAAGTGGATTTGCCTTGAATACAGCGAGGATGTTCGAATTTTTTAGAAATACGTCGTTGCATCAGCGCAGAGCGAGGGTTCTTCTTCCAAGACAGAGAGAACGGGCATTTCAGCGAGAAAGGTGCTTGTTTTGTTCCCTACTAAGATCTCACCCACGTAAAGAGGTATCGGAAACTTGATATAACTGATTTGTGTTACGAGCGTGGATGACAGAAATAATACCTAAATATCTGCATCAATAAGAATGAAAAGCACAACCACAACCACAGTTCGCTTTCATCGAGTGGCAGAGATGCAACTGGAAGTTTGTTGTAGGAAGTTTCGGCTTTTGTTTCTTTTTCACAGAAGAGGCGACTTCATTGAAAGCCGCACCTCTTTACATCCTCCTCAGCTCTTTTCAGATCGCATTATGCATACACTCGTGCAGAGGTCAAAACGCTTGTTTGAAACGCCTGGGGTGGGTGCCCTGGACGTGTTCCGGGCAACACATGCGACATCTAGCGGTAAGACCTGCTTCGGAACGGGCTGAAATCGAGCACGCGCATCTACACTGTCGGAGTGGCGTCGTCTTTTCTCGCCTTGCTCGTCGCCGCTGCTTCGACGTCCACTTTCGCACTCCAGAGCGCACAGCTCGAGCATTCCATAGAACAATGTTCTGCCCTCTCTACAGGCCCCACAACCAGTATTTTAAGGCGATTAAGCGCTCATACTCGCAGCCATGAGTTTGTCCGTCCGTCCGTTACATCTGAAGTGAAAGTCGTAACTAGACATTACTAGTCACAAGTCATGACTAACAAGTTATTAACCAGTCATGACTAGTTAGTCGTGAGTTCTTCATTAATCAGTCACGACTTTTTAGTCATGAAACAATTATGACTCGTAAGTCATTAATGATTGTTCATAACTAGTAATTAACCAGTCATTACTGGTTAGTCATGACTAGGGAGTCATTAACCAGTTATGATTAGTTATTCATTAACCAATAATGCCTAGTTAGTCATTAATGGTTAGTCATGACTAGTTATTCATTACCCAGTCACAAGTCATGGCTAGTTAGACATTAACCAGTCATGACTAGTTAGCCATCAACTAATTAGTTGTCACTAACTAGTCATTAACTGATTAGTAATGACTAGTTATTAAACAATCATGACTAGTTAATGATGGGTGGTGACTAATTAGTCATGACTAGCTAATCAAAGTCGCCCCATAGCCGCCTCGTGTGTCGTCAAAGTGCCCTCTGAATTTTTTTTCATATGAAAGATGACACGCATAAAAGCAGTTGGTGGGCAAACAACGTGTTACCTAATCATAACAGGCTCCATTTCGTCCGCAGGTTCCCTTACTGTTACCCTAATGTCATCAACGATGTGTGATTGAAGTCGCGACAAGCACGTAGCTAGGATTTTTGTTTTTTTTTTCAGGTGGGGCCCGAGGGAAATACTTTTATTACGGGAAGGGGGGAGGGGGTGCAAAACCGAGAAAAGTACTTACCAAGAGGAGGAGGAGGATATAGAAGAGGAAAGGCAGGGAGGTTAACCGAACTAATAATCGGTTTGCTACCCTACACGGGGGGAAGGGGGTGAGGGGATAAAAAAAGAAAGAGAAAGGAGAGTAACAGAAAATTGAAGTCACTATAAAACGTCACTGTTCGTTAAAGTCACAGCCTATGGTGCAGGCCAGAAGTTCTCAAGAAGCGGAGCAGTGCCTTGCAGGCCTTCTCCGCCGACGACCGCCGCGGCCAGTGGCCGAGAATCTTCAATTCCGTGAAAGGGCGTGTATCTAGGCGCTCCAGCGCACGGCTGAGAGACTGCCTTTCGGTGGTGTAGGCAGGGCAGTCACAGAGAATGTGGGTTATGGTCTCGTCATGCCCACAGATGGAACATGCGGGACTATCAGCCATACCAATTAAGAATGAGTAGTGGTTGGTGAAAGCTACACCAAGCCAGAGGCGACACAGCAAAGTTTCTTCTCGTCTTGGTAGGCCTGATGGTAGCCGGAGCTTCAGATCTGGGTCCAAGGATTGTAAACGGGAAGTGCAAAATTGGCCGGAATTCCACGCGGCAAGCGTGATGTCCCGCGCAAGTGCGCGAAGCCTGCTCGCTGCATCCGATCTCGAAATGGGGATCGACACAAAATCGCCGTCGTCGTGAGCAGTTCGCGCGACCTCATCCGCGCGGTGATTACCTGCTATGCCGCTGTGCCCCGGTAGCCATTGGTAGATAATGTCATGTCCTTTGTTGATGGCAGAGTGATGTAGCTGTCGAATTTCTGCGACCAGTTGTTCATGGGCTCCGCGGCGAAGAGCTGCTTGTAAGCCTTGGAGGGCAGCTTTCGAATCAGTGAAAATAGACCACCGCTGAGGGCGCTGCTGACTGATGTATTCAATGGCGACACGAAGAGCGGTGAGTTCTGCACCCGTCGAAGAAGTGCGGTGACCTGTCCTAACTCTAATTTCTGTAGTGCTTGCGGGTATGACGACGGAGCCAGAAGAAGAGATAGGGTTCACTGAGCCGTCGGTGTAAACGTGCACCCGGTTTGCATGGTGCTCATGTAAATATTCAAGGGTGACTTGTTGTAGTTCGGTCGGCGATAAGTCTATCTTCTTCCTGATGCCAGGTATCGAAAGGAGCACACGGGGATTGTGCAGGCTCCGAAGTGGCGAGGACGGTCTAGAGGCAGGTGTAAACTGGGACGGCAGAATGGCGGGATGTGCGACAATGATGTCTGCAAACGATGTACGCGGCCTGGTGATAGGAAGACTGGCAAGATGGTGAGAGGGAACCCGGGAAATGTGCCGGAAATGCGCCCTCAGTGCGTCAACTGTTAAGTAGGTAGGGATTGGATGCTCCTGGGCGATAAGTACAGATGCGGCCGTAGAGGCACATTTCGGCAATCCTAGGCAAGTCCGGAGAGCTTGAGCTTGAGCGCTTTGCAGGCTTCGTATGTTTGTTTTTCGAATATTTCCAAGTACAGGGAGGCTGTAGCGAAGAAATCCCATGAATAAGGCGTTGTAGAGCTGCATCATCGACCGCACCGACGCTCCCCACGACTTTCCCCCAAGAAAGGCGAGAACGTGAGAAATCGCTGTCAGTCTCTTTTTCATGTATGAGATATGAGGGGTCCATGATAGATTTCGGTCGATGATTACTCCCAGAAACCGATGGCTCTTTACGTAGGGTATTGCTGTGCCGTTTATGCATACGGTATAAGGAGACATGTTCTTTCGTGTAAAGGCAACCAGCGAGCACTTTTCGGTTGAAATCTGTAGTCCTTGCTGGCGAAGGTAGGGCGCAAGAATACTTGACGCTTTTTGAAGTCTCGCTCGAACTTGTGGGCGCGTAACTCCGGATGCCCAGATACAGATGTCATCCGCATATATTGAGAGTTGCGCCGATTGTGGTAGTATATCGACAAGCCCGACAAGTGTAAGGTTGAACAACGTTGGGCTGAGCACTCCACCCTGCGGGACTCCACGGGAAGTGAAATGAGAAGATGTTGGGCCTTCCTCTGTCTGCACAAAGAGAGATCTGTTGGATAAATAACTACGTATCCAGCAGAATACGCGGCCACCAAGCTCGGCAGCTTCCAGAGCGTCCAAAATAGCCTGGTGGGTTACATTGTCGTATGCGCTACCGCATATATCCGGATATAATGTCTGGGTTTCGACGTGGACGCTCTTCAATCGACAACGTGGTCGACCTAGTGTCATCCGTCCAGCGCCAAAAACATTTGAAGCGCTTGACCGCGGCATTGTTCCTGGATGTACTTACCAAGATAATTGAAGTGGGTAAAGGGGGTGATGAGCTTTATTACGGGGAGGGCCCTCTCGCCCCTCCCTCCCCCCCCCTCCCCTTGGAAACGTGCCTGATGGTGGAGTTGCAGCAGCCTTTTGTCTCATATACACCGACGCCGGGATTTTGCGAAATGACCCTACTGTACACGATATCGTAGTAAAAGAAACAAAACGAAGCGTATATTTGGGGCACACTTAAGCTCCGCCTTTAAAGGGGCCCTGCAACATAATCTGAGTGCATTGTTTTGCTTCCTTGTTGTAATTGTTGAGTTATGGCGACGCTATTACCACCGGTCATAACACGCATATTACTGTATTTGATATTTTAATTTGCTCGAGAACCAAAATCATGGCACTGATGGTGTCGTCTCACAGTGGTGGTCTTTTGCAGCGGATATGACTTCAGCTGGCGGGCGATTATGATTGGATGAACAACTAGTAACAAGCTAATTGTGTTCATTAGCAAAAATATTGTAACGAAGACAGGACCGGCACAGATCACAGTTTCAGCGAAGTTCAGCGCACAGCAGAGAACTCACAAGATGGCTGTCCGAACCACACACACACTTCGTCTTTGTCCACCGGCACACGCACACTTCGTCTTCATCGTCGGCGCGCTCTCATGAGCACGCGCCATTACCCCCTCCATCAAGGCGGCGGCCCGGCGCCGGAAACGAACACGGACAGCAAAGGTAATGTTCGGTATACACGGCGGACGGCAGAGAATACAGAGAGCTGTAAAGCTGGTAAAGCGGCGGGTTGCAGCCTGTCATGGTAGGGCTTCATGCGCACCACGTGGACAGTCTCGGTCGGATGGCGCCGACGTGGTAAGGAGGTCGTGTCCCGCGGAACAACTTCGTATGTGACATCCGAAGTAGCGTCGGAGGAGCTTTTCGGAGAGTCCGCGGCGGCGCACAGGTGTCCATACCCATACAGAGTCGCCGGGCTCGTACCGAACGCATCGGTGTCGGAGGTTGTAGCGACCAGCGTCGAGTTGTTGTTGATGTCGAATCCGATATGCTATGTTGTGTTGTGTCCTTTTATATTAAATTGAAAAAAAAAACAGCATCTTTTCTTACGCAAAAGCATTTCAAAGTTTGTTAAAAAAAAGCCCCAGCAGAGGCGCTGGCTATTACTTTGCATCAAAGGACGCGACCTTCTGCTACGCCGCTCTACCCAAGCTCCGCCCACAGCCGGTGTTGCACTTCGCCGCCGTGCAGCAGTGCCTTAGCGCTGCTTGGCTTGGTATATAAATATCGCAAGAAAAGACAAGATCGCCTTGTTATCAGAAAGACTGCCAGCTATACTCGAGCAGCGACAAAGCATGCCTGCTTATGCTGCGCGCTTTCGGCAACGGCACCGCTCGCGCGCGCACCGGGCGATGAGCTCTGCTGCTGCCTGTCAGCCGTGGTCGTCGCTAGGCCTATAGCCTGCTTCGCATCGAAGTGGCAGGGCCCGGCGCTTCTGAAGTCGCCTGCGCTATAATAAAAGGCCTACTCTTCACACCGCTTTGCTGTCAACAGCATCATCTCACAATAAAATAATAGTGTGGTCAATTTCCGCTACGCCCTCAGCAGCGGAGCTAGCGGGCGCCAGTCGAGCCGGACCCCGTCGGGCCAGCGGCAGCCAACGTTGCGGCAGCTGCGAGGCGGTTCTCACAACAAATTCGCTCGTGCCACAGTTGTCACTTTTACCAGCAACTCGGTATTGGCCAGTGACCAAGAAAAATGATATATTTCTTATTTTCCTATCCCAGGCTTTATTATTTACGTCAAGAACACTCTTTAGCTCGTTTTTATGACGCCGGCAGACGGGATCCCGGCGTGCAGGCTGGCCGGCCGGCAGGCTTACTACACGTTCGCACAAGAAAATACAAAAACAGCCATGCTACCTGAAAGGATGCTTTCTAGATTCGAGCAACGACAGCAGTGGAGCTTTCGGCTCCTTCGCTCCGTCTCAGTATTTCACGCTCCAACTCTGACAAATCGGGGAAGGGCATTCTTCAGCGTTCCACAACTTCTGTGTTGCTGCTGTTTGTTGACACGAGTCGGGCGCCCACGTGCCAAGGCGGCTGTGGCGTGAGCAGCACGGACGGCACTCCCACTTACCTGGCTATCCCGGCTCTTTCTTGTGCAGTACCACTGGCCTCGTGTGAGCAACGTCGACTTCAGCGCATGGGAATCGGTGAACCGCATCGACAGTTATCGGCACGCCTGCGCACAAGCTACGCCTGGATAAGCTGTGACGTCAACGCATTTGCATCTATAAAACGTGACGACTGACCGGACGACTTTTTACAAGGCGGCTGTGGCGTGAGCAGCACGGACGGCACTCCCACTTACCTGGCTATCCCGGCTCTTTCTTGTGCAGTACCACTGGCCTCGTGTGAGCAACGTCGACTTCAGCGCATGGGAATCGGTGAACCGCATCGACAGTTATCGGCACGCCTGCGCACAAGCTACGCCTGGATAAGCTGTGACGTCAACGCATTTGCATCTATAAAACGTGACGACTGACCGGACGACTTTTTACAAGGCGGCTGTGGCGTGAGCAGCACGGACGGCACTCCCACTTACCTGGCTATCCCGGCTCTTTCTTGGGCAGGTTGGTGCTTTGAAAATTGTGACATAACCGCTCGTTCTGTACTTTAAAGCTGCTACGCCACTGCTGCCATTTTTTGCATGAAACTGTATTTGCATTGAAACCGCGTTCCTCGTGCAATCATGCCAAATAAGGATTTGCTAAGTGCGTTTGAAGATCTGAAGAATGAAATTAAAGGTGACTTGGAAGCTTTCAAAGAATCCCTTGAGCGGGACATCCGCTCAGAGCTCAGAGACATAAAAAGCAGCCTGAACTTCATAAGCGAGAAGTACGATGAAATGAAAGATGACCTTAAGAAATCACTTGATGAAAATGAGCATCTGCGAAAGACGAATGAAGCATTGCAAGAGCGATGTGACTGGCTAACAACTCAGACTAAAATCTGCGAGGCACGCTTGGTGCAATGTGAACAATATTCAAGAAATGCTAACATAGAAATCAAAGGTATACCCGTTGAACCGGAGGAGGATCTAGCGGAAATCATGGGAAAAATCGGTAACGTTATTGGCGAAGAAATCTCGGCCTCAGACCTTGATGCATGCCATCGCGTTCCTGTGTATGGAAACCCTTCTGCATTTAACGTTGTTGCCCAGTTCGTCCTCCGCAAAAAACGCGATGCAGTCCTTCTAAAAGCGAGAAGCAATAAGAACCTTTCCTGCAAAGAACTTGGGTTCAAGGAAAGACACAGGTGTATATAAATGAGCATTTATGCCCTGATCGCAAGCGTTTGCTAGCACTGGCAATCACAAAGAAAAGTGAGGCAGGCTGGAAATTTGTCTGGGTCCGTGGAGGTCAAATCTACGCACGGAAAATGGAAAAGAGCAAAGTGCTAAAGATTATGACCACTGAGGACGTGAACAAAATGACCTAAGTCAGTGCACTAAATCGATGGCTCCTCTTGAAAATGGAGAGTTATCATTTGCTTGCTCCGGTAGCTTTAAACAAGGTTGCCGAGGAACCAAGTCTGAAGATTTTCCATTTGAATTGCCGATCGGTGAACAACAAGAACGATGAAATACAGTCACTTTTCGACTCTTTTAAATTTTCCTTTGAAGTCGTAATGTTCACAGAAACCTGGTATCATGACGAATCGAACTATTTAATTTTAGAGGGCTACACGCATTTTGCCCTCAATAGATCTGACCGCAAAGGTGGTGGCGTTTCAATCCAAGTTTTGAATACTCGCGCAGTTACAGAGGTAAAACAGTTCACTTTATCTACTGCTGACTATGAAATGCAAACTGTTGAGCATGATCGCGAAGTTTACACTGTTTTATATCGCCCCCCAGACGGTAGTTTCGAGAAATGCCTTGATATGCTTGAAAGCCTTTTTGATTATGTGTCCACCAATCGACAATCACTGGTTTTAGCGGGTGACGTGAACGTTGACATGCAAAGCATCTCGACCAGACAAACAGAAATTATGTCCCTTTTTGATGCTTACGGACTTTCAAACCTCATCAATACTCCCACTCGCATAACCTGCTCTACATCTTCCTCTCTAGATATCATCGTTACTAACTCGGAAATTTCTAATGCAAAGGCTGGCACACTTCTATCAGACGTAAGTGACCACATTCCAACTTTCGCTTTCATTCCTGCTGCAAGGTCCAATTCTGCCCGACAAAAAGTTTGCAATAGCTATCAGCGCATAGATATGATAACCCTGGAACGCTTCCGAACGGATATGTGTGCAGCTAGGTGGGATGATGTGATGCGCTCAAAGGATGCGAATGACGCATACAGCATCCTGGTTAAGAAACTAAAGGCTGTGTACGATAAATGCTTCTTGGTTGATCGTCCTCGCAAACAAAAAGCTAAAAAGCCGTGGTTAACGCAAGACCTACTGCGCAAAATAAAGGTTAAAGAAAAGCTGTTTGCACAGTTTATTAAATCCCGCGACCCGTCAAAGCTAGAGAAATACAAGAAATACCGCAATTCTCTTAACCGAGAGCTGAAATCCGCGAAGTTTAATTACTACAACAGCACTTTCTCATCCATGTCTGGTAAAAATGTGAGTGCGAAATGGTTCCAACTAAACAAACTCTTAAACCGAAATCCCAAATCTCCTGTTACCTCATTAATGAAAGACGGCATCGTTATTACCGGAGACGACCTCTCAAATGCATTTAATGAACATTTTTCGAGTATCACAAAAACCCTACTTTCTTCCACCGCACCGAATCCCGGCTACGCTTTGCAAACACCAATTGTTGCCGAGTCTATATTCCTTTGCCCCACAACTGAAACTGAAGTCGTAACAGTTTTTAGCAACCTAAAATGTAGCAGTGCAGAGGACAAAGATGGATTCCGCATAAAACCTTTTAAGTTTATTATTGACTTACTTGCTGTACCGTTAACTCACATTTACAACATTGCTCTCGCTACAGGGATCTTTCCGACAGAAATGCAAGTCGCAAAAGTTATTGCCATTCATAAAGGAGGCGACACATCAGAATTATCAAATTACCGGCCGATCTCGATCCTGCCTGTGTTATCAAAGGGTTTAGAAAAAATTATGTGTTCCAGAATAACTAAATTTTTAGATAAGCATGGTGTCCTATCTGACCAACAGTTTGGCTTTAGGCCTAAAAAATCGACAGAGACAGCTTTGATTAAACAAAAAGAACTAATAGTTGAAGCCTTTGAGAAGAAATGCCTGGTCCTTGGCATTTATGTCGATTTTTCAAAAGCCTTCGACTTGCTCAACCATAATCTGCTGCTGCAAAAACTGGAACACTACGGAATTAGGGGAGTCACTTTGTCTCTGCTCAAATCATACTTAGCTCATCGCAGACAAATGGTCTCTCATAATAACAAGTTATCTAGCCTTGAGCCACTTCTCTCTGGTGTTCCCCAGGGCAGCATAATGGGGCCCTTACTTTTTCTTGTTTGCATTAATGGCATCTTTTCTACCCCTGCCGTTGACCTTGTGGGATTTGCTGATGATATTACAGCACTGTTGTCGGGTAGAACAGAAGCCGAATTATTTTCGCGAGCAAATAAGTTTCTGGAATATCTTCACGAGTGGTCAAGAAATAATCATCTAAAAGTTAATTCTGAAAAAACGAAGGCCGTCTTATACCGAACAAGAAACAAAACTGTTCACACCAATTTCACCCTATCATTAGGAGGCAAAACAATTGCGATCGTGAAAAACATAAAATGCTTAGGAGTTATCTTCTCAGAGTGTCTCACCTGGGACGAACAGGTCAATCATGTTCGGAAAAAACTGAATCGCTTCAACGGTCTTATTTGCCAACTTAGGGACACACTTCCGTCTCGAGTAAAGGTCCTCATTTATCAAGCATTCTTTCTCCCATCACTGACTTACTGTCTCACAGTTTGGGGAACGACGACCCAGCACAACATATCCAAACTAATAACAGTACAAAAGCGGGCAATTAGACTCATAGCAAACGTATCGAGGCAGACCCACACACATCCATACTTCATTAAATTTGGCATTCTAAAGTTCACTTCTTTGTTTCCTTTCAGATTGCTATCAATGTACAAAACTGCGGTTTTTACTAACAATGAAACCACTCTCTCACTTCTAAAAATGTCTCGCTATTCAACCGTCTACGATACCCGCTCTCATTTTCCTTGGTCACTGCCTCTTTGTCGGACCAAATACGGTATGCAATCTTTATCTTTTATTCTGTCGAAATACCTAAACATTTTAGAAAATAACAACATATCGCTAAAATGCATCACGGTAAAGAGCTTAAAAACCATTTTGTATCTTTTTGAAGACATTTAATTACAACTTGTTCCGAACTGTGATTAAAGCTGTAACACGTGTGAATTCTGCTGTTGTACACCTGGTTGATGTGATGCTTTTGGTTTTTTTGAGTATTTATGACGCTTTTTGTTGTGATTGTGATACTAATGTTTAAGTGCCACTGTAGATATTATATTCATGTTAATACTTTATTTACTGTTTTCGAGTGCCTCACCTGTAGCTGTCTTGTAAACTAACAACTGAGGCAATACGTTGCCTCAGCAGTGTGGGCGCAGGGTGCCTCTCAAGCTGCATTCAAGCAGCTTTTTTCCCTGCGTCCTCTCTCTCCCAGTAATACTTTTACTTGTACCACTGTAATACTTGTAATACTGTAATACTGTAAGTAATACTTGTACCACTGAGAGCGAGAAATAAACTTCAACAACTTCAACTTCAACCATGGAAACGACGCCGTCAGCGTCAGCGAAAACGTGTTACAGCGACCAGGAAACCATGAGAAGCTATCTTCCGAGACGTTGTGGTGACGTGCTCGTGTACGCTGTTTCGATTGGTCCCGCCGTGCGTCGTCATTGGGTGAGTGAAACGGTAAAGCGAAGACCGGGAAAATTTGAGTTGAGGGCAATTTTTTGTTTGCTTGTATTTTGAAAATTCATTCCTTAAAGGTGCACTGAAGAGGATTCTGAACTTGTCTTTTTGCCGCGGGAACTCGATCTACACGTTCCTAGCATTCTTAGAAACTGCAACTTATTGCCCTGTATGGCCGATTTCCCTAATTAAATCGAATTAACGTCCGGCTCCCGCCCTTTTTTTTTTAATTCTGCCTCGTACGATGGGCGGAGTCGACCAACGCGTGAAGTTCCTTTCAGCCAGCTCCGTGGCGGCTTTTCTTTCGCTTTATTTTGTTTTTTAGGTTTCCATGAATAAATAGTTTCATTTGCAGATAATATAGCCGCAAAATAAGCCCGCAGAAATAAAAATACGCGTGGACTATTTGCTACTAAGGACTACTACGTATTACTCCGCCGATGGCAGAGCGGCAAGCCGCCACGGGACTGGGTGAAAGGCACTCCACGCGTTGGTCGACTCCGCCCACCGTACGAGGCAGAATTCAAAAAAAGGGCGGGAGCCGGCCGTTAATTCGATTTAATTTGGGAAATCGGCCACACAGGGCAATAGGTCGCAGTTTCTAAGAATGCTAGGAACGTGTAGATCGAGTTCCCGCGGCAAAAAGACAAGTTCAAATTCCTCTTCAGTGCACCTTTAATAACTCCAGTTCTAGAGCACCGATTGCAGTAATTCTTTTTGGTTCGGTATCTGCGTGTCATGAAGAAATCATCTAAAGCGTATGGAAAAAGCGTTGCTGGGCCCCTTTAAGGGTGTGACGCGATAGCGTGAATGGGACCCGGCAGCGGCTGCTTTTTTAAGGCGAAAGCTTTAATGGCTGCTGTCGTCCGTCAGCAGAGGGTGTCACACGCGTTTAACTCGGGAACTAAAAGAGATAGAAGAAAACCAATGGTGGTTCGGATAGGGGAGGAACCCAGAAGCCAAGTTTGATGACTGTAGAGTTATTGGTTAATTAATTATAGTCGAAAATGCCGAAATTGCGTCGAAATAACGCAGACGTCGATATAGCCGCGGGAACGGTGTGACGTCACATCCACCGGAAGTCGTCACGGCATAGTGTCCTCGGCTTTCGCCTCTCAACACTTTAGTTGCCAAAGTGTCCTCACAATTTTTGCTCCCGCAGACTGCTTCCATATTATGTGAAAGTCCACCACGAGATATTTGATCCACGGTTTCCTTTGTGCTTCACAGCAGCTTCAGAAGTATACCAGGTAGCTTTACTGATAAAGGGAGTATACTACGAACGCAGTGAAACTAGTTTCACCTCCGGGCAGCCGCCGATAAAAATTTATGTAACACCTAAGAGCTTCCGCCCCCACCCACCCTCCACCCTCGGCTTACCGCGGCCGCCAGCCGCCAATGCGCACGTGCAGATGCCTCCATCTGCGCATGCGCACTAGCGGCCGCGGTAAGCGATCACACAGTACGCTAAAGCTATTGTTTACATTGGATATTACATTTGACACTTGCAGTATTATTAGTTTATATTTTACATTAGTTATATTATCTTACAGTTAGAGCATTATTGTTTTGTATTAGTATTATTTTACATTAGTTCTATTATCTTACAGTTCCAGTATTGTTGTTTTTATTTATATCCTTTTACAGTTGTGTCACGAAGTTTTCTGTTTCCGCAGTGGAGTCCTACGGAATCCTTCGCTTTATGTACGTGTACCCGTATAGTACACGGGCGTTTTCGCACCCATTCTCCAACCTGGGCGCAGTCTCCGAGGCCGGGTTACTAGCCCGTGCACCTGCCCAACGCAGTCACGTAACGCCTTAGCCACTGCGCTACCTCGAAGAGTGGTTACCTGTAGTGTGAGGGTGCCTTGTATATGTGTAAGGTGCAACGATAAGCTCCTTTAGATCTTTGGCAGGCGTGGCACCATGTAGCCAAAGGCTGGGGGTGCGTGCATAGGGGCCCAGATACATCCTTTGCTCACTATCCGTTGGACAGGCTGCGATGACGTCAGAAGGTCACGTGACCTAGGTGGCCCTCCTGCCTCCCAGGTTGCTCTCTGGGGAGCACATCTCAGAGCCATAACTGTGATTTTTCGCTCACAACACCGAAACCGGCCACGCCGACACCAGATTTTCTGGGGAACAGGAGACTTCGGAGCAGGCAGGGGTGGGGAAGGTAAGGGAGCCGGTTGCCCCCCCCCCCCCAACATTTCTGCTGAGGAGCTGTGCTGTGTTGGGTTTATTGGCGCATAAGCAGCTAAGGCTATCATGCGCCAAGAACAAGGTATGGAAAGATTGGCTTGAGCAGAGTGTGAAAACAAAGTTGATAAAAACGGTGGTGTAAAGGGCCTAAAAGTTATTTTTATTACCTGGCTGATTAAATACAAACTTTTTAGAAATACAAACTTTTTAGAATTCGGGCGCTCAGCACGACGCATTTGGCGATGCCTACGACATGTGTCGCATACGGCTGCAATGTCCAATATGTAAAGGGAAGCAAAGCCGAATTTTTTCGCTCTCCGAACGCTTCCCGGGACCGCCTTCGACGCGAAGCGTGGATAAAAGCAGTTGGCCGGCTCGACGATCGTGGCCGCCCTTGGGCATCGTCAAGAACGTCAAAATTGAGCGGGAATCACTTTGTGACAGGTACGGACAAGTTACCGCGGTTAAATGCGTGTGCAGTCCATCACGAAATCTTTTATTCGTGGGCAGGAAGGCCTCGGCACCGCGGCACCCGGACTTCCGGTCGCTGATCTCAAGGTCGCGGTTTCGATGCAGACCACGACAGCCGCATTTCAGTGGAGGCGAAATACAATAGCACTAGTGAGCTGTGTATGTCAATGCGCGTGAAATAAGTCCAAGTCGCATATATTAATACGGAGCCCTCCACTGAAGCGTTCCACGCAGCCCATGTTTCAGACGTTCAAATCCATGTATAATACCATGGCGTGCGCTCATCGCAGACAACTGTTTTTGAAGAAACAAGAAAAGGTGCACTGCGGCGGTAGCCTCACACGCTTCCAGTTCGTCACCAAAAATGGCTTTAGGTTTCTATACCGGTAGGGCAAAAAGTGAATCGGGTATATTTAAGTTATTTCCAAAAGTTTTGCAGCACGCACATCAGTACGGATCCCTACGGACGGGCGGATGGTGGAACGGAAGAAAAAATAGAGGACACTCGATGCAAAAATGTGGCCATTTCATCTGTTCCTGCATTAAAACACAGCAAACCGGAATCGCACACCAGCAAGCACATGCGAGTTTGCACATTCAATATCGCGACTGAATGCAGATCGGCCTCCATGCAGCTAAGCTGCGGCACGTTTTGATAAAGCTAAACAGCACTACCACCAATGAATGGGAAATGATCGGGGATATTTCATTGAACATTATGTTCCGAATGTAGCCTTCATCTTTTGGTGCGGCGGCCCTCAATTAGGTGGCGATCGTATCGCATGCCGGATGATCGGAGATACTGAAGAAATTGCTCTTCGGTGGGCACAGCAGTCTGCCTCGGACTTCGCACCCAGCCATCAGTCAGCCGTAGAAATTCTCCAGATACCAGGTGCTGCCCAGGACACCCCATCGTCGAGAGATTCCAACAAAGCGTGCTCCGCAGCGGCACTCAGTCCGGCCGGGTTGGGCGCACAGTACCCTACCAATGAGCTTCCAGCGTTGTACGCGAGGTGGCAGCACAGGAAAATGAAAAAGGCCGATTGCCTAGTGTTTAGGCCTTCCTGCGTAATGCGCTGAACTCGACGAAAGCGGCCGCCGTTCTGATGGCCACCATTTACTAACGGCTAAGAACTAGAGTGGTCTAAGATCGTAATACTTTCTGACAACCTGGGCTACTAGAACGATAGCAACGGGCCCGCAGTCATGTGACTGGCGTTAGTCGCGTGACCGGATATTAACGGTATACGCGTAGATAATCAATATTTAGTGGCTATGGCTCTGTAAAACAACTTTCGCTGTAAGAAGAACAATGTGCTTATGAGGTTAGCTCATGGATAAATTAAAGTTAACCGCTGCAGCGCTGGGCCAGGAGGAGTATGAGGACTCCCAGGGATGTATAAATAAAAAGTACAAAATGACCTTCTGCATTATATGGGAATTTCGCGTCTTACACCACTAAGGCGGAGTTTAAGTGTCCCCTTCAACATTTATATCGACGGATGTGATCCTGCATTGCATACTTCCGAAGGCGTCTTTAGGTATTTTCTTGCTTTGGTTTTCGATATTTTTTTTAGGTAGTGCTGTCGCTCCATGAAAGAAAGGAGCAGTAGCCGCATCTTCCTGAATTTCAAGACTCTGCACACAACGAGGTTCAGTAAACACTTTTTTTAAGGGGGGAGATTGACAGCAGCAGGTACATTTCGAGCTACGACATGCTGGAGAATGACTGGATCTGTAAAAAGCTGAACGTGCTGAGAAGAACGGTGGTTAAAGACTCGACGATGACCAAGACGAGTACTTCACTGAGACAGTGGAGGTCCAACGACTGGGGGGTGGGGGGCATGGAAACAAACATAGTGTTCGTCCCCCACATGGTCGCCGTCCGTCTGCTCTTCTTCGACGCCATTTCGCGAAACAGTTATGCCACCCTCGCGACGCTGGCCTTCCGGATGGAGTCGAAGGTGACGTCACTGCTCTTCGGGAGGCGCGCTGGTCTCTGGCGGTCGAACGAGACAGCCCGCAATTACAGACAGTGCGTATATGTGTTATGCCAATTACTCCGGTGTCCTCCACGGGTCAACGAGGACGCACAGTTTGGCGAGACATTTGAAGCGGCAGTGTCGGTTAAAGTTGACTACGAAGCCAAGTTGGCGAGGCTCGGCAGAGAACCGGAAGGCTCAAAGCAGCTGTTCTTCAAATGAGCCAACCTTTCGAATCTGTGCTGCTGCATAGCTCCGGCAGACTTCGACGACGCAGCATACGGGCGCGCTGTTGTCTAGTAGAGTTAGAATTAGTAGAGTTGTGCAACTGTTTTCCCAGTGCAGCTGCTAACACTATTCATGGAGCGGTGATCACATGATCCCGCTGATGTATTTTGTTCCAATTCGTGTCGGCTCATACCCAATATATAAGTCGGAGGGGGGCAGCCGCTCCCATCCTAAGCTTAATCTGCTCTGTTATCCCAGCGAGGGGGTATAGTGAAACTTACACCCGGAGGAGGAAGGGTGCCTCTAAACTGCCTTCTCGTGGGGCTCCTGGCACAAGAGAAGCGGCTTTCCCGCAGAACTTGGAACAAAATGGCGGACCTTCGCGCCACTCTGCTCCCTGAGGGATCTTATACTGTTGAAAGGAACGTGGCGCGGCGTCCTCAGGGCAATCCGCTCATGCGTAGTGGCGTCGAACTGCACGCCGTAAGCGGTAGAAGTACGCTCTATGCTAAATGTATCTTATCGATAAGGGATTCATACGCGCGTTTTGCGCGATACATTTAGATATATTTCGCGGAGCGCGTACCGCTACCCCTTACCGCGACTGCGCATGCGCAGATAGCTCTGAGGGCGCCGGATGGCACCACATTTGCCTGCGCGCGTCGGGACCAATCAGCGCGTGCTCACTGGCGCTGGGCAGCTTCCGCTATTCTCGTAACAGCTGCGGTCACACGGTATGCTAAAAGTGAACATTTTCGTTCTGCTAGTCTGAAAGGGCCGAAATCAAGTGTTCAGGGTACTGATTTCAAGAGAAGCAGGATGCTTTACAGCTATATATTCCTGTAAGCAAATACAGGTTACTGCAGGGAAGTGCCAGTCGCCCATTAATTGTACGCCAGGTAATGAATGCGGTGGAAAACTTAACATGCGTGGTCCTCATGGCGGGTGCTTTCTGTTAGAGCTTAAATCATCCAGTTCTATGATGAGGCCTTCTAATCAGTCTTTCTTATTATCACCCCGAAAGTGGTGCGAACAAAAAAGACAAGGAAGGGTGTTCAGCAAAGCCTTTATT
Organism: Amblyomma mixtum; assembly: GCF_055824585.1. Lineage (NCBI taxonomy): Eukaryota > Metazoa > Arthropoda > Arachnida > Ixodida > Ixodidae > Amblyomma > Amblyomma mixtum. Next base: position 230,857,079 of record NC_143013.1, read on the forward strand.
CAAGAATGCATTAAGTTAAAAAATTGCACTAAATAGCGGTACACAAAATTATACACGTGGCTCCGAGGTGTCTTGGTTAATGATCAATAAGCACCAATATCACGGACGTAGCCTGCGGGATAATTGTGATGAATGAAACATGTCACATACAACAAAGTTAACAGTATGCACTCGAGTAACGAAGGTTATTGAATAAAAACATACACTGCCGATATTTATTTACCCGCCGCGGTGGCTCAGTGGTTACGGCGCTCGGCTGCTGGCTCGAAAGACGCGGGTTCGATCCCGGCCGCGGCGGCTGAATTTCGATGGAGGCGAAATTCTAGAGGCCCGTGTACTGTGCGATGTCAGTGCACGTTAAAGAACCCCAGGTGGTCGAATTTCCGGAGCCCTTCACTACGGCGTCTCTCATAGCCTGAGTGGCTTTGGGACGTTAAACCCGGATAAATCAAAACAAATCAAACACTGCCGATATTTACAGAGCGAAAAAAGAAGCACTTCCATGCCTCCTGAAAAGCCTTTTACATTTATCTGCGCACATCAAGAGAAGCTAAGCACGGAAATGTGCGAAAACAATGTTACAATAACAAAATATCCTGCAAGAGCAATACACACTAGAAGTACTAACGGACAGAGTTCGAATGCGAACTCTTGCAGGTGTTATTTCATAAAAGTGTGGGACAGCTATGTGCAATCATTTGATGAGTTACACTTGTTGTTAGTGGCTATTTATTGGTAATAAGAAAATAAAGAATGAAGGAACAGATAATGCTAGCCGCGGCATCTACCATCGAAGAGTAACACTTCGCAACTACCTTTTATGTAGTAAAACTAATCAGGCTACAGTTATTCACTCCAGCTCAATGTAGCAAGGTGAAAAATTGTGCTGTACAATATATAAGCGAGGCTTGGGTTCGCTTTCAGCCTAATAGTACATGCAAAATGTACACTTCACTCGACGCAAAGGAGAGGCATCAATGTTCCGAAGTAAACACTATTCAAAAATAGCTAATGAATGTGGCGATATATGTGTACAGGGCAAGAAATGAATTGCCGCAATTTACTACACTATGCCGAAAAGATGGTTTACAGTTTATGCGGTTCAACGTCCCAAAGCGACTCGGGCTATGAGGGACGCCGTAGTGAGAAGCTCCGGAAGTTTCGACCATCTGTTGTTCTTTAACGCGCATTGACATCGCACAGTACACGGGTTTCTAGAATTTCGCCTCCATCGAAATTCCACCGCTGCGACCGGAATCGAACCCGCGTGTTTCAGGTCAGCAGCCGAGCGCATTGACCTCTGAGCCACCGAACAAAATGGCATAGCTGCTAAAAACAGGCGAGGTACAGTTTTGAGATCCTTTAAGACATTACGCGACGCATTGTAAGCAAAGTTCGATTACTTGCTCCTCCACAACTTCGCTATTTGCTCGTTCTTGTTATGAACTCCTGTCTGGTTTTATTGGCCTGGCTAAAAACCAATCTGTAGGAGAACAGAAACCATTATCACTTCAAAGGTAAACTCTTTTTCATGCCGTCCACAGCCCAACTTTCTAACTTCAACACTTTCCGGGAAAGGTGAGAAATCTGACGTAAGAGACGTGCACAGCATTGCGAAGCCAAAAGTAAAAAATCATGAATGTGTCCTCCTACAATGTGCTAGCTGGATTAAAAAGGTGCCCAGTTGTGTGGAGACGAACACTTGAGTCGAATATCTGAGTAAATTGATCGAGACCAAGCACCGGATCTTGCACAATCCTTATTCACGGTGAGAAATCATGCGCACACTACATGACCTTTCTTTTTTTTTTCGGGGGGGGGGGGGGGGGGATGCTCAGAGCTCTGATTCCAGTCTTGCGGTACACCAATGGCCTCGAACTTTTTCTTGACAGTGCAGCCAAACTTGTCGTACAGAAGCAGACAAGAGTATACACACTGCGTCGTCGCAACTTCCCGTCATCGACAAGCTTGTCCAGTTCATTAAATAATACTCTCGGTTGTTTTTGACTATTGCGCAAATGTTTGGTCCAGTAGCGACCTGAGTAGATGGAAGGAGTTGAATTTTCCTGCACTGGGTGGCTGTATGAGGTTATACAAAAACGATGGAGAGGAGGAGGATGAATAAGAGGAAATGCAGGGAAGTTAACCGGGAGAATAATCGGTCTGCTACCTTACACCGGGGAAAGGGGTGAGGGGATACAACAAATCAAAAAGAAAGGAGAGTAGCAGAAAACTGAAGTCACTATGAAAAGTCAGCATTCGTTAAAGTCACAGCCCATCTTGAAGGCCAGAAGTTCGCAAGAAGCGGAGCAGTGCCTTGGAGGCCTTCACCGCCGACTATCGCCGCGGTCAGTGGCCGAGAATGTTCATTTCCATCAGTGGGCCTGTATATAGACTCTCCAGCGCACGGCTGAGAGACTGCCTTTCGGCGCTATAGGCAGGGCAGGCAATGCATTTACGTTTATTAAAAACGGCTGGCCTGGGATGGCCGTTAGCTCTTTTTTTCTGTCTCACGATTCCGAAGACATTTCTAAGTTTTCCGGCGATGTTAAAACGTCTATAAACTTGCATTTTTCACAAGTGTAACTTGCAATGTATTTTGTTGAGTTCAATGTCGATCAAAGTTTTCGCTGCGCTGGCGCTTAAAAATCCAGTTTTTCAGTTTTTTTTTACAAGCAACATACATTCATTCAGTTTTGAAATTCTCTGAAGGAATTTTCTTTTAGGGAACCGCGCCTTAATGCATGTATTGGAATCCACAAGGTCATCATTTTATTAAGTTTTGAAATTTCCGCAATTAACGCCTCGGTCTCATGAGCTGGGCCGTACACCTATTGAACTTATTGCTGTTGGAGAAAGTCCTGAAAGGACTTTCACTGAGCAAAGAACTTCTGGGCCAACTCTTATTTTCTAATGCATTTGGAAACTGATAAATACTGTTGGTACCATGCCTGACTTGACGTTTTCGCTGTTCTTCTTTCCTGCCTTTTTTTTTTTTGGCGGAGCAGCACTATTATCCGCATTCTCTCAAAGACCGGGTGTCTGAGGCCGATTTGACCTTTCACCTTTGCGAACACAGACAGGGGGGGGAAAGTGGAGGAACACAGCTGCGTCCGGACTAGTGAGGCTGGTTCCCTGCACACCTTCCCTGAACGCCCCCTTCCTCCCCTCCATGTGAATATTGCTTAAACCGGGAGAACAAAAGGTGGTGGGGGGAATGCTCGACACGTGCGAAACCGGTTCACAAGCGAAGCCAAAGGCGAATATCACCTCGCTTGACATTCGCGACTAGACGGGCGTGACCAATCTCTGCCATGGCTCTGCTTCTCGGGATAGCATGCAGGCTAACCCGGGGCTGTCCGGGTTGTCAGACGAAGAGTATCGTCCTGTGCGGCGACGGGAACAACAACGAACAAGACGGCAGCGGCAGTGAGAATCAACTAAGGTCGATGTCGTGGCTATGACACGGAAACAATTCGAAGCACAGAGTCAGTACTTCCAGGGAAGACGTCAGCAAGAAACCGATGAAGAACGGCAGTTGCGATTGGATGCGAAGGCGGCTTACGGAAAGCAAAAATCGAAGAGGCTAACAATGCTGCAGCGACGAAAACATCCAGGCGTGAGTTTGCGGAAAACCCGTTTGGCTTTGTCAAGAAACACAACCGCCAGTTGAAACATTGAAACATGTAAAAATGTACTGCTGCTCGATATTCCGTGATTAACCGAGTTTAACCGTCTGTATTTTTTTTTTATGTAAGCAGCGTGCACACGTCCCCTTGGTCTACTGAAGCCAGTTTTTAAGAACGCACAATGCACATTCTTCAGAAGAGGGCAAATACGGGCTGGTTGGTACAGTCGGCGACAAAAGTCTCCGCACCACGTGTTCCTCTAACGAAGCCGATAGCTCTGCTATTAGTCAGCGGCTGGAGACCACACTTGTGGAGGTAAAAGTTATTTTTTTGTTCTTTCATCTCCACAAGTGCGGTCTCCAGCCGCTGTCTGATAGTAGAGCTATATGCTTCGTTTGAGGAACACGTGGTCCGGAGACTTTTGTCCCTGACTGTACATGCTTGGAGAACTGGTTAGGAAGAGGAAACAAGAGACGAGCGCTGGTGTTTGTCCTTCTCTTGTCTCGTCTTCCATTGCACTGTGTTACCCAGTTCTTCACACATTCTTCACCACGTGCGGAAAGTCCGGGAAGACGTAGACGGCACAACTGTCAACGCTAGGCCTGTGCACCTTTACTTGGTCCTTGTAGCAGCAGCTGCGCGTGATGGTAAAGGCCTCTTATCTGAAAGAACAGAACATTCACTGTCAAAAGCAGCGTCTCGCGTCAGTGTCACAGTCAGCTTTAGCGCGACGCGCTCTATTGGTAACACCAAAATGTATAACATCCAGTTCCTTGTTTAGAGCAAGTCAAAACATACCCTAGGACCAAACGGACGTCGTCATGGGCACTTCTCCGCACGCAGTAGATGTAGCAAAAGGCAGAAGCAAACAACTAATAGATAATAAATAACAATAGATAATAATAAATAATAGGGCACCTTTCCTGTGATTACAGCTTTTGTCACACAAAACTTGTTGTGGGATCACATTGATGAAGCTGCCGCCCTGGTATTTTTTTTTTTGTGAAAATCTGTTGATGTAACTAAACCAAAAACTTAATCAAGATATAATATGACACTGCTTCTTACCTTCTAAACCGAAAGACCGCCGCATGTTGTGGTTCCAAATGGCGCCACCACGCGTGACTCCACCGACCAGGAAGCCGTAATGTTAGCCCCGCAGTGTTTCCTGAAGCTCAATCGTAGCAAGTGCGCAGGCTTTAGTTTTGTTTCTGGATGAAAATCTCCAAAGGCTTGCGTCCATTTTCCTGCGAGAAGAATCAAGGCAGGGCACAAATTTTAGAGCGCAGTAATATATCTACTTCCCCACAAGTGGTATTTCTAGAAGAGGCCGTAGGGCAGTGCGTTCCCACGTCAATCGAAGGCGGGTTGCACGTTGTAAAGCAGCGCTGGCCACCTAACGAGCATGTCAGCTGTGCCCCAGAGCCGGTTGGTTGTTGGCCTCAATGGCACATAGCCACCGTGGGGGATTGGCCACGGTTCGCTGGATACTAATGGAGGAAATAAACGTTTACCTAACTATGCGACGCAGGCATTGGTTAACACTGGACTGAAAATAATGCAATTTAGAAATATAAAACAAAGAGTTTCCCCTGCCGCGGCGGCCGAATTTAGATGGAGGCGAAATTCTAGAGGCCCGTGTACTGTGCGATGTCAGTGCACGTTAAAAGAACCCCAGGTGGTCGAAATTTCTGGAGCCCTTCACTACAGCGTCTCTCATAGCCTGAGTCGCTCTGGGACGTTAAACATCCATAAACCAAACCAAATAAATAAAATCTCCTTGGCTTTCAAGTATAGTCATGGAGGATTAGGTGGGGCGTTTATGGACGTGTACCCTGGCTTTTGCACCATAGCAGAGGAGAACCAAAATAGAAAAGGTTAAGCCCTAATCGAACTTGGGGGATCTCCACATACGTTCTTCTCAGAGAAGCAAACCGCATACGGAGGCTCGGCGTTTACTCTGCTAGGCTACTGACCCGAAAGACGCGGGTTCGATCCCGGCAGCGGCGGTCGCATTTCGATGGTGGTGAAACGCTGGAGGCCCGCGTACTGTGCGATGTCAATGCACGCTAAAGAACCCCTGGAGGTCGAAATTATCCGGAGCCCTCTATGGCGTCCTCCCTCATAGCCTTAGTGAGCTTGGGACAATAGAAACCATAACCAACACCAAATCGCGGACCGGACAGGCGAAATAAGCGGTTGCCTCTGCGCTTGCCAGACACCTCGTCTTCATTCGAAGAACAGCGCCTTTGGTGTTACTACAAAGCCTCCCACCCAGACCACAGGTCAACAAATCGAAAAAGGGAAAAAATGTGATGCAGAGTGAAAGGAGAACATTAAGGACACTATAAGCAAGGTATTACATTACAAGCGGTGAGGAACAAAGAGAGAGTAAGCTGTCCTCTAGCGTACTCCTTTTTATAAAAAGGAGTGTGTTAGAGGACTGTTTAATCCCTTTGTACTACCTTACAGGAGTATTTGTGTACCTACAGAGAGGCGTGTACCTACAGATATCTGCAATGCAAGTTTGTATACAAGTTGCAGTCCGATGCCTAATCTAGTCGGAATGAAAGTGGCACTTCAGAAGCCCGCGGCTGGGCGTAGCCAGAGGCTGGCGAAGTGCAACGGTCGGACAGGCGAGAACGCTGTGTAGCACGATGGGGAGCATAATTCGTAGTGCTGGCGGCAGCTGCCAAGGCGAGAAATGTCAAGACGCGGCATGCACGTCTTAGAAGAGGATTGGTTTATTGGGGTTTAGCGCCCGAAAGTGACTCAGGCTATGAGGGACGCCGTAGTGAAGGGCTCCGGAAATTTCCACCACCTGGGGTTCTTTAACGTGCACTGACAGCGCACAGCACACGGGCCTCTAGAATTTCGCCTAAATTCGACTGCCGCGGCAGGGATCGAATCCGCGTCTTTCAGGTCAGCAGCCGAGCGCCGTAACCACTGAACCACCGCGGCGGCACAATCAATTCAAAACTGCTCCCTTCAAGAAGGCATCGACACCGCGCAAAACTTCATCGAGGGGATCAACATGGTCAGTGAAAACGGAGTGCGTAGTTATTTTTTGTCATCGATCTCGAGAGGCTAAACGTCTTTACTACCACTCGGAGGCACGCAGCCGCGCCGCGGCGCTGCGGTGCGCCGCCGCCGGCAGCCATGACTGAGGTGCACGTAGCAGACGAACTGCTCCGCAAGCATGTTTCCTTCGCGTGCGGCGTTCAGAACGCCGTTTGGAATCCGCGTGCATCGGAAATTCGGCCGGTAAGTCGCCGAGCTCTAGAGCCGCACGAAACTACGTCGTAAACGAATGCCAATTTGACTGGGAAGCTGCGCTTGTTAGCGCTGCTCGAACCGGCCGAGAAAGGCGCAGCGACGAAAGTTGGCCGCGTGTTTAGTTCCCCTCGATTCTGGGATAGAAGCTCGGATGGCAGTAAATGACAACAGCGCATCCGTGAAACCGGAGAGCCCCATGTACTTCAAGCACATTCGCGGGGAAGTGATCGGTGACTCGGCGTCACTCGCTACGGCGGCCGCGGTTCATGAGCACACCGAGTAAATGTCTGACAAAAGGGGCCGGTATTATGTCTTGTGTAGGTGTCCTCTGCACACAACGCACGCACATGGCCGCGGACATCGAAAGCCTTCGGCTGCGTCCGCTTATCTGTTTTCTCAGCCGGCGTCCGCTTCGGCGGACGCGGTTGTTGCTGCGACGCGCGTGTTTTCTTTTATCTTTCTTCTGATCATTTAACTCTCCTCTGTCTGCACGTGGCAGCGGTGGTGGCTCGGCTGGAGCCAGTTGGCAGGCCCGTGCAATTTCCTTTCACCCGTCTCTCAGTCGTAACAACAACGACATCGAAAGCCTTCTTACCGCTCTGGAGCAGTCGTTCTTCTGCACAAAGGTGGTCGTATAGATTGTCACAACGGCTACTTGTAAGGCAGCAGGCTGGGCTAGGTAGTTGTTCAGTACAGTGCACGCCATGTTGACAAAATTCGACGCGAGAGTACCTGCTTGCTTACACTTGATAGCCCGCGCTTTGTCAGTATCCTCTCTTTTTCGGGTGAGCATCTGACAACACAGCGCACGGTGTAAAAATTTGTGAGCTGTTTTGGTAAGGATCGGGTTTGCCATGCAGCTCGCAAGCCATGCAGTATCACCCTGACGCAAGTGCAAATTTCACCATCCGCGATAGGACGCCGCCTTGGTGGCCACGATTCCATCGAAAAACGAAGAGCATGCTCCAGTAATTCAAGCCCCAAAAAAGTACGAGGCCACCTCTTTTCATTCAACATATGTAAGCAAACTTTGGGGGCCGACCTGCGTTTTTTTCAGGTTGCACTTTGTCCAAGAATTTTGCAGGTGAACCTAAGATTAAAGTATGAAACGTTATATCACGGTCAGATATTTAGTGCAGCTCGGAAATCAACGGCTCTGCGCAGATACACAGTCCACAGTTATGCAAGGAGCACCGCAGACGCGCCGCAGCTGTCGAGTGCAGCCGAGTCACCGATCACTTTCCCGCGAGTGTGCCTGAACTACATGCGGCTCTCCGGTTTCACGGAAGCGCTGGTGTCATTTGCTGCTATCCGAGCTTCTATCCCAGAATCGAGGGGAACTAAACATGCGACCAACTTTCTTCGCTGCGCCTGTTTTCTCGGCCGGCTCGAGCAGCGCTAACAAGCGCAGCTTCCCAATCAAATTGGCATTCGTTTACGACGTAGTTTCGCGCGGCTCTAGCGCTCGGTGACTTACCGGCCGAATTTCCGGTGCACGCGGGTTCCAAACGGCAGTCTGAACGCGACACTCGAAGGAAACATGCTTGCGGAGCAGGCGTTCGTCTGCCACGTGCACCTCAGTCATGGCGGCCGGCGACTGCGCAGCGCAGCGCCGCGGCTGCGTGCCCGTGCATCCCACCTATAGTTGCTTCCGAAAATACCATCCGCATTTACCAGCCGTCGCCGTAGCTCAGAGGTAGAGCACCGGACGCGTAATTCGGAGGTCGTGGGTTCGGATCCCACCGGCAGCGTGTGGTTGTTTTTTCTTCTGCTTTTCTAATCAATTAGCTTTAAGCGATAACATATTCAGTAATATTCTAAATTGATCAACACCACAAAATAAATAAATTAACAAAATCCCCTGTGCCCCTTGGTTTCTGTGGCTGTTGGCTTTTTTCATATCCGTATTCTAGGTGCTTTCCCCCAGGCAATCGCAAGAAACAGGGAGTGGCTCATGGCCAAAACAGAGTAAGCGAGGCGCTTATCGGACCAAGTCAAGGATTGTTGTGCCATCAATTTTAGCACGAAAGGACGTTCACGAACCCGACCAAGAATCTTGTGAGCTCATCGCCGCGACGACTCAAAACAGGTTTTTTGCGCTCGCTCCCCCTCTTGAGTAGACAAAGAATGTCAAGCCGTGAACAGAAGATGGTTGGGGAGCTGCAAGGATTCCAAGAAAACTTCGGGGAACCTGGAAGAGCTCCCAGCCACGAAGAAAAAGAGTCTCCGAGTGTTCTGTGGTCCTCCGATTGTTGTAAACCGGATCCCGCTTCCGACGCGCGCGCTATCGCCCGTGCACAGGCGCCGATATCTGACATGCACAAATATCTGCGCCCCTCTCGCGCGTCGCGCATGCGCACACAGGCTCCAGCGTACTCCCGTGGGCGTAGGCGCTTCGCAAGTACGCCTAGGATGTGTCTATCGAGTTAGCGTATAAGAAGCCGCCAACTTTGATGAAGACCCCTGTTGAGAGCTCGCCCGTTTGAAAGGGCCACTGACCAGGGTCCGGACATTTTTGAAAAACAAGCCCACTGCATAGATGAGGCATCGAAGATAACCTCTAGAGCCATGCCATGCGCGCATGGCATGGCTACTAGAGCCATGCCATGCGCGCCCCGAAAAGCTGCAAAAATTCAAATCAAAGCCGGTTCGTTCTTTCTTTCAACAAAAACGTCCCCGCCCCACTACTCTGAACCCCGTTGACGTCATGGGGGTTACTTTCGCTAAAGGCACTCCATTCGTGCATCGTTCTGACTGACGGGAGGCGGTTGGGCGTCGCCTTGGCGTCGCGTCGTCTGCACAACGCTTTCAGCAGCGTCTTCTGTTTTGCAAACCGCATGAAGGAACAACAACAACAACAAAAAAACTGCGGAGGGAGCGTACGGCGACAGCCTTGAACCCTAGCCATAAAAAGTAAAAAACAGTAAAACTGAGTGAGTTGGTTCGCCGTTCGCCCCCCCCCCCCCCCCCCCCTTCCGCCGTGATCACGTCACGAGACGCTCTGCGTGCGCGCTCCCTTCTCATTTTTTTTTCTTCTATGCAAGCCCCCCAAAGCAAGGTTTTAATTAGTAGTGCAGCAGAGCCTTTCCCTCGCTCGCCCACTTGACCTATCCGCACAGGCACCGCTTATTCTCCGTGCATCTTGCGTACGCCTTGACTCCAATGAATGACATGGGCTTTGGAGCGGAGAAAAGACACAAACACACAGAACACAAACACGCATGGAGAAAAGCAAACGGGCGGTTGCCGGGTCCGCGCTTCGCCGTGTGTTTCGAACAGAACCGACTTCCGCCCCTCCGCTCGTGAAACGGTGGGGAGGCCTAAAAAAAAAAAATGAAAAGGTGGCTCGCTAACTGGGAATGAAAAACAGATGTATGAAAGCAGCGAAACACCGCGAGGAGACCCAAAGAGCAAAACAGAGTGGGTGTTAGGAAACCCGCAGCACCCCCCCCCCTCCCCTCGAATAAATCCAGTAGCAAAAACCAAGAAAAGAATTCTATTCAAGGCAGGGCCATGACGCAGCCGTGTGACGCACTCCACAGACACCACGCCTCCGGCTAACCTCGGAGAAGTAAGGGGTGATTTTGCCTTGCGGAGCCTACTCGACGAGGAGCGGGAGAGAAAAATCTCGAGGAGGGAATGGAAGGAGAGGAGGCTCGCTCCAACTTAGGTAGAGAGTGTTGTCGGCCTGAGGGTGGTCAGTGGCCCTTCAAAGAGCAAGAGGTATTCGGCCCTTTGAGACCTTGACGGTGCCATTAAGCCCCAAGGACACTGGACAGCGTCCGAAGCGCGCGACGCGACGGCATTGTTCACAACCCTCGCGACTGCGGCGCCTGGGGTAAACGAGCCATCGGCGCAGTAAGCTCCTAACCTAACAGGCAGTTTGGTGTGGAAACAACGCAGGGCATGGGAGCAAGACGAGACACTGGCGCCGTCTTTGTACCGGTGCGTTCCGCTTTTCTTGGGAGTGCAGTAGAAGCTAGGCAGGAAAGGGAAAGAGAGAGGCGTTGCCCCTTCGGTGCTGTTCACTGTTGGGCTCCATAAATTCCCCCCTTTCACCCCTCCGTAGCCCTAGCCCGAACTATGAAAAACCCACTCCCAAATGCATGGGGACAAGAACCAGTCTCTTTCCCTTTCCTGCCTAGCCTCTGGGGCATTGCTTGCCCTGCAGCGATGGTGCGACTGAAACCGAGTGAAAAAAGGCTTGTTTCTGTTGGACAGTATGATGCTGGATGGCACCATATCAGCTGATATCCAACAGAGTCTGATATCTGATGTCGGTGACGTACGCTGCCCCTCCTCCCACTCCCCACGAAACCGAAAATTGTTCGCCAACACTGTCTCAGTGTTCGACTTGAGAGCGTTAGCTACGGGAGCTTCAAGTGTTTACTTCGGAGAGCTCAGCAAACGTGGAAAAGACAAAATCTGGACATCCGCGGATGTTTCCGGAAATATCCCTTAATGATGATGATGCCCATGTTGGCAACACGTTGTTGTTACCAGCCAAAAAAAAAATTCACAGAAAAAAAGAACACCAATGAAAAGACGCACTGCACACCCACACCTGCAGTCACCAAAGCCTCTTGGCTTGAGTCCACCAGTGTTGCTAGCGTGCCTAGGTGGTTGCAGTGTCCATTTCACGCTCCACTTCCACAAAGCCCAGTGCTTCAGGGAGGGTGGCGCCCTTCTAAGTAATAGGGTGCCTTGATGTCCGCGCGCCTCAGCTTTCAGGGTGGGGACACCCTTTGTGTACCACCTCGCGCCGCCGTTTCCCGCTCGCAGCGTCATGTTTTGTCCCACGCGCCGGCCCCGTACAGTGCGCCGTGAGTGTGGCATCGTTTGTATGCGGTTACGTGGCGACTGGAATAATGGGACTGAACTACGCAGTGCATAGTTGTTTATCTCGTGGCAACAATATTCTGCCACTTTTGAGTGTCTATTATGCGCGGAGCAGTCGCTCACACTACAAGACAATCGAAAAGATGTGACGGACTGCTGCGTTCTCCAGTCGCTGGCTGCACTGAAAAAGGACAGCGGTTACTCGGACTTCATTCGCATTCGTAATTAGAGTACCGGGATCGCTGAATTCCGTTGAATTAAGCTCAATTTATTGTTCGGACGAAAGGACTGTTCACAGGGCCCCAATTTTCTCGGCTATGCCAGCAGCGCGGAGGATGACCTGCCAAATATAAATATTTCTGCGTAGTTAACGCCCACTTTTTCAACATTACTTGAGATTTCTTCGTCTTATTACTGCACCATATGTGGAGAATTCCACGAAGCAGTGGAAAATTTCTCTTCCAAAAGGTCTGCCGCCACACTGCTATCAGGTGTACAGCTGTGACCTGTCTGAAACCTGTTGGTCATACTTAACTGCTTGTTCGACAAAAGAATCATGCATGCGGTTGAGGTTTTCTCTGAACATGTACATTGATACGATGAGACGGCGTTTTGCTGATTCTTAGTTGCTAAGTAGCCTTAAGGCCCGTTCACACTTGCGAGTCGCAGAGGTCGCGCGACTGTTTTGGTCGAAAAGCGACAGTCGCAAACGGTCGCCTTGGTCGAAATGCGACAGTCACAGGCCAGTCGCTCGCTGCTCGATTTTTCAGCTTCGCGACTGCGAGTCGCAAACCGCTGAACCAATCAGCGGCGCTTCGGAAGTTGACGAAAGCGTCACCTACATCCGGTTGTTCATTCCCGGCGGCAAGATCAAAATCGGCGTCACACCAGCGTGGTCACTCAAAAGATGGAGTACTCCGCAGAGCTGCTCATCAACGCTGTGCGCGAGTACAGATTTTTGTATGACAAACACCACCCCGAATTTAAAAACCGAACTAAAAAGGACTGCACATGGGAAGAAATTGGAAGACTATTCGGCTTAACCCGTAAGTATCCCGCGTTTGTTTTTTAGATGTGCTCAGTTCGTATTGTTGTAGCATGCATGACGAGGGCAGCATGTTTTTCCTCACAAGAGCGCGTGCTCATGTTTACACACGATGAAAACATATTCCGAACTCGATTTTTCCTTCTACCGCTTGGCGTTCGTCCCCGTTTCGCTCGAAATCGGAGAAGACTAGGGCCGAGACGTGTGTTTTTACGCTCGCGTAAAAGCGTGCATTGTGTGCACGTAGACACGTGCGTTGGCTACTGCGAGGACAGTGTACGCTCGGCCTCTTATCTTTTTTTCTCTCCCCGCGCCTTGTGAAACGCTTGCTCAGGTGCAAGTTATTATCGCTACGCACTTCCATGCTCACCCAACTGCGGTACTTCGACGACAGCACAAAATGTGCACATGCGGAACATGCACGTGCATCAGCATCTCCATGCAGCACAAAGTTCTAGAGATAAGCCACAGCAGTGATTACTTGAAAGAAGCAACACTTTGAGCTTTCAGGCACAGTCAGACAAAACAAGCTGAATGCACAGCGTTTTTTGAATGATGATTATTTTATTTGCCATATATATTCATGAGAACGTTTTTATCTTCCAGGCACCCAGGCAGAGAAAAAATTTAAAAATTTGAAGGATATCTACATTAGGAAACGCCAGGAAATAAAAGAAAAGCAGAAGAGTGGAGCTGGGGCGGCAGATATCCCTACTGTGAAATGGCCGCATTTTGAATCCATGATGGAGCTCATGGAATCTTCACTGCAGCCTGCACTGTGAGTTTAATTTGCTGGTGTAATGAGAACTTTTGCAACACTTGATGTAGAAATACATGTGAAAAAGAGAACAGAGCCAGAGCAAGCATAATGTGACTTTTACAAGGCCAAAAATATGGTAGTTGAACAACACGGGCATCTCATAGAGCACTGCATTGAACAAACAAAGTGATTGTTGGGGTAGTCTAAGCAGAAAGGCTAGTTTAGTGTTATCAAACTATATGCTTAGTGCCTCTAGCAGTATTCTTGTTACATATCTACACTGCTAGCAACATTAAGCTGAACGCTAGGATTTCTTTTGCTAAGGCAGTCAATGTCCAAGTCACATGTTTACAAGTCACCCTCTCATCTGTGCCTCAGTGCATTGAGCAGTAGTACTGTTATCTCTGCGTGTAATCAAGCAGCTGTATTTGCTTTCATGAGAGTGGATCATGAAATGTTGAACTACATAATTTGTTTTTCCAGAGTCCTATGCAGTACAGAGGAAGATGGTACAAGGTGAGAAACAAATAGGCCACTAAAAAAACAACTAATCTTGCGCAAACAAATTTCACAAGCAACTGCACTTGGTTATTCAAAAAGTTCATTCTGGTGTAAAATATGTACGTTAATTTCTTTTCAGCTTTGTCCATGCTGCTTATGACGGTGGTGAAAGGTTAGTGACAAAAAGGAGGCTTTTTAGGTACAACCTAAGACCTATACCGCATGGTATGGGCCTGCCAAGGCAACATGGAAATAAACATGATAAATGAACTGCCGATTGAGCAGCTGGCCAACTTAGGCCTGTGGAGATGGATCGTGGGCACCAGTCATCGTCAGGTCTCCACAAATATATTCGGCTGGACGTGCTCAGCCAGGCTTGGATGGAACAGCGCTGCGCCGGCCTTGCAGTTAAGCAGCCATGAAAATCCAGTCTGCGCGTGCTTGGCAGGCGTACTGGGACAGTCGTAGTCTTCGGCTGCCGGACCACGATGGCACGCTTCAGGGCCCCCCCTCTAGCGATGAAGCCACGAGCAAGGTGTGAATGGCGAAAAGCGGATAGGCTTGGCGCAAATCGTACGCGACGAGGACTGGCACGGTCGGGAGGGAATGCAGCGGCACAGTTAGCGATGACGTCGGTGTCAAGATGAGCAGGTTTAACACGGTCAACTGAGATTGTGTCCTGCTGGCCGTTGATGAGCAGGAGAAAGTGCTTAGGAGCACGCCGGAGCACTTGGTACGGACCATCGTATGGTGGCCGTAAGGGCGGGCGTACGGCGTCGTGGCGAACAAAGACGTGAATGCACCGCTGAAGGTCGGAGGGGACGTGGACACGACGGGAATACTGGCGTTGACGTGGTGGAACTACACTGCTCATAGCGCTACGTAGGCGGTAGGCGTAATCTGAGACGTCAGCAGGCGTGGGTGGTGAGGGCTCGAAGAATTCGCCAGGGACACAGAGAGTAGTGCCAAACGTTAGCTCTGCTGCACAGGTAGAAGAGTCACTGCGAAGTGCAGTGCGGAGACCAAGCAGGGCGAAGGGTAGGCGCTCAATCCATGGCGAAGGAAAAGCGGACGTCAGGTCTCCACAAATATATTCGGCTGGACGCGCTCAGCCAGGCTTGGATGGAACAGCGCTGCGCCGGCCTTGCAGTTAAGCAGCCATGAAAATCCAGTCTGCGCGTGCTTGGCAGGCGTACTGGGACAGTCGTAGTCTTCGGCTGCCGGACCACGATGGCACGCTTCAGGGCCCCCCCTCTAGCGATGAAGCCACGAGCAAGGTGTGAATGGCGAAAAGCGGATAGGCTTGGCGCAAATCGTACGCGACGAGGACTGGCACGGTCGGGAGGGAATGCAGCGGCACAGTTAGCGATGACGTCGGTGTCAAGATGAGCAGGTTTAACACGGTCAACTGAGATTGTGTCCTGCTGGCCGTTGATGAGCAGGAGAAAGTGCTTAGGAGCACGCCGGAGCACTTGGTACGGACCATCGTATGGTGGCCGTAAGGGCGGGCGTACGGCGTCGTGGCGAACAAAGACGTGAATGCACCGCTGAAGGTCGGAGGGGACGTGGACACGACGGGAATACTGGCGTTGACGTGGTGGAACTACACTGCTCATAGCGCTACGTAGGCGGTAGGCGTAATCTGAGACGTCAGCAGGCGTGGGTGGTGAGGGCTCGAAGAATTCGCCAGGGACACAGAGAGTAGTGCCAAACGTTAGCTCTGCTGCACAGGTAGAAGAGTCACTGCGAAGTGCAGTGCGGAGACCAAGCAGGGCGAAGGGTAGGCGCTCAATCCATGGCGAAGGAAAAGCGGACGTCAGGTCTCCACAAATATATTCGGCTGGACGCGCTCAGCCAGGCTTGGATGGAACAGCGCTGCGCCGGCCTTGCAGTTAAGCAGCCATGAAAATCCAGTCTGCGCGTGCTTGGCAGGCGTACTGGGACAGTCGTAGTCTTCGGCTGCCGGACCACGATGGCACGCTACAGGCCCAAAAGTACAGCAGGAGCAGAGCTTTGAAAGCAGTCTTTTTTTAAAGCGGTCTTGTTTAAACTGTTGCCATCAGCGAAAACAAAGAACATATTCATGGTGCCTTTGCACAGTCTGTTATCATGCTGCTGCATATTTATCCTTGATCTCTGGCATTGCAGCTCCACGCAGGCAACGCAGGAGGGGCATGTGGAGCTACTGCCTCAGGCCACTGGCAGCGATGCCGAAGGAGAAACCTGGGAGCAAGAGTAAGTAAAATTTGCAATACCCTGGTAGATTTTCACATTCTTGTCGTCCACCTACTTTGCACTAGGTTGTGTTCTGCTATAAATTGCACGTGCAAGAAAAGTGCCCTAATGATACTCGTCTTGCAGATGCAGTCCTGACGTGCATGAGCAGGATGCTGCTGAGCCGACACCTGCAAAACGGTACGTGGGCAGAGTTTCTGGCAAAACAATTACTTTGCTAAACAGGCGGACCAAGACAAGTTCTTTCGTCTAATGAAGAAAACTTTGTATTGCATTATAGGCCACGCACGTCGCAGAAGAGAACAACAGAAAATTCTGGGTGAGTTTTGCAATCTGATCATTACTGAGAGTGTACATGTTTGTGTTCCCAAAGTTGAAGGCATTTGCAGTAAGGTTAACTGTGAGACTGCGGTTTGTCTGTTGCTCTCCCTTGTCCAATCGCTTTTGCCCATGATTACCTTCCATGACGGTTGGTGAACTGACTAACCAGTTTGCACTACACTAAATTGCTTGGTCTGCAGGAATGCTGGCGATGACGTCATGAGGGCTTGTGTGAGCCATTTGGCTCAGATTAGGGAAGAGCGGCAACAGCGGCAACAGCAGAGGGATCCCATCGGACTTTTTTGTATGCTGTTGGACGCCCGCATGAGACTCATGCCACAACACCAGGCTGAAGACCTCATGCACAACATTGAAGTCATGACGTATAGCCTGCAGGTGCAGGGCAGGATTGAATAATTAACATACAGACTGTTCCGAAATTAAAGGCGCGCTGTAGAACGCTGCTCACAGCTAAACCAGTGAATTGGTTGAGCTCAAATTTCGTGCAGAAATGGCATTTGGTCGGCAGAATTGCTTTCTACCACATTTCTTTGAGGTACTTGCCTTAATCAATAAGAAGAAGTCGGATATTCCCATAGTTTGCATCAACGATGAAATGAAATGGGCCAGTTTCTCTGCGATTGTATTGGTGGTGTCATCTCGTTGTTGGCCATGGAGATTCGGCAAAGGAGGTGGGGCAGAGTTTTGTGGGAGGTTTTGAAGGTGCTCTACCCTAAGAAAGTTCAAACTTGGTGCAGTTTTGGCCAAACTAAGCCTTTTGTGGTCATTGATAAAGCAGTTGCTGAAAAGTCTTCAAACCTCCCACAAAAGAACCCCCTCATTTGCCTAATCTCCATGGTTGACCAACGAGATGGCACCACCAGTGCAATCACCGAGAGAGCGACCCATTTCGTTTCGTCGTTGCTGCAAACTATGGGAATATCCGACTTCTTCTTATTGATTCAGGCAAGTACCCCAAAGAAATGTGGTAGAAAGCAATTCTGCCGACCAAATGCCATGTATTTGCGATAATTGAGCTTGAACAATTCACTGGTTTAGCTATGAGGTGCATTCTATGGAGCACGTTTAATTGCGGAACACGCTGTAGTGTTGATGTGCTTTTATTTTTCATTAACTGCAAATGTTTTATACAAATGAATGTGCAATTGCAACTCAGTCATTTTTTAGGTTCCTTTTTTAAGCGCTACAATGTAATTTATAGTACTCAAGTTAACATATGCTAATCCAGATTTTATTGTATTGAACCGCAGAAGTTCCCATTTTTAGCCCTGTTTTACGTGACATGACTGAACTGTGATATTTTTTGTGCTTTTATTTTTCATTAACTGCAAATGTTTTATACAAATGAATGTGCAATTGCGACTTAGTCATTTTTTATGTTCCTTTTTTAAGCGCTACCATGTAATTTATAGTACTCAAGTTAATATATGCTAATCCAGATTTTATTGTATTGAACCGCAGAAGTTCCCATTTTTAGCGCTGTTTTACGTGACATGACTAAACTGTGATATTTTTTGATCCCAGTCCCTCATAGCCCGAGTCGCTTTAGGAAGTTTAAACCCATAAGCCCTCACCCAGCCACACTTTGTGTAAGGTTGGCTGTAGAATTGTAATACCACAGTCGAGTTTTCTGGGGCTTGACGTCCCAAAGCAACTCTATAAGGGACGTCATAGTGGAGGCAGGGATTGAACCTGCATCTTTTAGGTCAACAGTCTGGCACCGTAACCACCGAGCCACTGCGGCGACGTGACTGCCCTTAAAAGTACAAGTTGATATCGATGTGCCTAGTATTTATGTTCCTGTTTATTTTTTGTGATCAATGTGATTATGTGATATTTTTAAAATAAGGAACCGATAAAAATTACCAATGGCTTTTTACTTACAAACACTTGTGCAATCTTCATCTTCAACTACTCACTGCTAATGTTACTTGCACTTAATTTATGAATGACCTCACTTCATGCATTGTTCTTATGAAAGAAGCTCATATTTTCCCTCTTCATGTAAAAGTACCATCTGTTGCAAAAGTTTACAGTGTGCTATACCCTTAGAAGCAAAGGCATGGAGGAATGTCAACTTTTGCTACAGACAGTACATATTTTTATCAAGCAAAACATCATCTTGCAAGCACTTATTGTATAAAATAAAATGCACCATTGTGTAACCCACCTCTGGTTACTCGTGATTTCCGGTCACCATTCCATGTTGCCACGGTACTGCACCTGCCGTGACGAAGTGGTGCGTGAGCTTTTCACGTACTTGCTTGGCATGCCTGGGAAGAAATTGCACTCAAGTTATATTTCATTATCTTGATAAGCCAACTCCAGTGCTACATGTCACACAATGCCGAAATGCTCCGAGCCTCTGATGTGTACCATTATAAACGAGGACTTCTGAAACTGGGTTCTACAGAACCCTCTAGTTTATTGGGTTACTTTTTTCCTTTGAGATTTTCTGTACATAAGAAATCAAAACAAATTACATGAGGTTTAGTAAGTTGAACAAGTATGATTGACAATGCCGGACACCTAATGTATGCGCCTGTTTTGGTGGCACATGTAGTGCAATGATTGGAACAAACAGCTGTATAACAAACCACATACCGTGTTGCGTTGCAGCCTGTGAGCCTTTGAGCCCTCAAGGCCGAGCTGGAGTCGTCACTCCTCCAGCTTCCAGGACAGAGGCGGCCCTCCCAATCTTCAGCGTCGGCAGAGCCTGGCGGGCAGTACATGGAGGAGGATTCTGCGGACTCTTTAAGGAGATAGTTGTGCAGCACTATGCATGCACCAACATATCTATTGATGTTAACTGTTTTTGCCTTAAAGGGTCGCCGCAGAATCCTCCACCTCTGTGCCAGGATGCCAAACGCATTTTCGATGATGCGGCGTGCCCGGCTCAGCCGATAATTAAAAATCCGGCGCTCGTAGTTTGACTGCACCGCAGTTTCATGCAGGGCTGAAGACAAGAACATGAGTGATGAAGTATAGAGAACATTTGCATGCACTTCTCAGTCGCAAGCAATGCACTGTGAGACCAAACAGTCTACTTGTTTGCATGGGAAGCATGACCTTGGAGCCTTCACTGAAGCTGAAAAGTTTCAAGCATGAAGAATACTTAAGGCTCATGCTGCTGCCAAGTGTAGAAAAGTTACTGCATGTGTATTGTTTTTTCTAGTACTCCTGCCAATGCACACCTAGAGCGGCATTTCTGTAATGTGATTTCGATACACTTGTTAACAGCAAGGTCACCGGTTTACAGGAATGAACCACAAACGTCCTAGTTAGATGAAAAAGTGACACTGCAAAGGCTGGGCTGACAAATTTGTGGCATGCAACACAAAACTCTTAGAATGCTTTACATGGCCTGTGTTACAGCTTTCTTGAAATGGTAAAATATGACAAACATTGATGAAACTAGGCATGCAATATTTGGAGAGGAAAAAAATATTGAAAATTCAGATTATGACAGATGCACACTTCACTGCTTGATCATGCCAGTGACATAGCTCTTTACGTTTTAAGTGCATTGAAACTTCAGATGTGGTCCTCTACCTCGTCTTGGAAAAGGCCGCATCATGTAGTCCTTCAGCGGGAAGGCCTCGTCCCCCACGAAGAAATAGGGCAGCGGCCCCTCACCACCTAGAGGCCTTGCAGTGGGAAAGCCCCACTCGCCACCAGCAATCTTCTTTTGGAGCGTCGACGAGGCGAAAATTCCGCCATCAGAATCGCTTCCAAAATGCCCCATTTCAACGTAGAGGAACCTGTATGGAAGATAGTTTGAAATTCAGTGCAGATTGAGTAGCAATGAATGTGTTTCTGACAACTGCTCTTTTGATTTGTACCTGTAAGTTATGTTTTAAAGGTCACTACATGTTGCAGTTGCTGAGAATGTGCACTTTGAAGGTTTGAAGGTTTATTTCCGCAACTAGGTGTTGCGAGGACAGCCAGGGAAAAAGCTGTATAGACAGCTTGAGAGGTCCTGGCTTCCTCTTACAGTGCAGCATTGACGGCGGCGGAATAGGACATCAAACAAATAGTAAGAAAAAACTCGTATGCTCTGTGCATAGAATGACACATGTACGTTCAGTAAGCAGTACATTCTGCTTGTAAAAGAAAAAAGAACTATATTAGGTCAAAGAGACTATAAAGGCAAACACAGGGAGGAGAAAATAAAGGACAGCAGAACTGACAGGTGCACTCAAAATGGTAATAGCAAGAAAAAGAAGAACTACATGAATATTTGGGGCAATTCTTTCAGAGAAATATTGGAGACATCAAGATTCTTGTGGCAGTGCAACTGGTTCAGAAGTGTCGGTAAGGTATGCTGCAACATTTGTTTGCCATAGTTTGTACGGCATTTCTTAACATTCCAAGGCTCTGCTGCGCGGGTATCATACACAGTTCTGCTTTGCTCTAACCTAGCAAGTGTAAGTAAGAAGTCATCATTTTTGATTATGGCTCAATGATTTTATACATGGATTGAAACCCAAAGGGCTTAAACGAAATGTTGCCCTCTGCATGGCATTGAGATTGACAGTGTGTCTTATTTATTCATCGCTGCCTGATAGTCAGCAGTCATGCAAACCTGTGGTCGGCCTCATTATTAAGAAGGTGTCTGCAAACTGAACATGCCAAGATTGTCATAATAGAGAGCCTTACCTGTAGTGTGCATCACAAACAGCAAGCAATGACTTGCTGAATGATCCTTTGTAATTTCGATCTGCACTCCCAGAGTTGGCAGGGCATTCAACTAACACATGCTTGCCGTCAATGGCCCCAACGCAGTGTGGCATTTGCCACTTTTCTTCGAAGTCAGCTGCGATCTGCAGAATAAAGTTTAACGGATATGCTTCCATTCATCAAAATGAATTGCGTTGGTCATTCATTAGTTAATCCTGTGAAGTATTCCGGAACACCATGTGCAGTAACAACCTTTGCCTGCAGAGCACAGCAACAATAACATAATTAATATAATGAAGCTTACTTTTAGCCACTCGTCTGCCACCTGTGGATGCCTTAGGTAAAGCGGCTTCAGCACATCCCACAGTGCCTGGCATACTGTTGCCACGAGGCAGCACGCAGTAGACCTTCCTATCAAAAAGTTGTAGGAAAGCTCCCTGAGGCTTTGACCCGTGGCCAGGAACCTGCCAAAGCAATGACATAGAAAGGTTGAACAGCATAGATACTCACTTCACTGGGAAATTGATTTACACACCACAGATGAACTGTTTATACTTGACTATTTATAATGAAAACAGTGCTCACTACTATGCAGCATGAACTCATGAAACAGATCAATTCAGCAAGCATTGTGTTATGACATCGGAACTACAATTGTTATACGCTATACATGAGAAAAAATGTTACCATTTTTCTGACAACGCGGGTTACCTAATTGTCATGGCCAAACGGTCAGCCGCTGAAATGGCACTCCTGAACCTGGTGTCCCGCACAGTTATAGAACTTCGCACCAGATCCAGGAGTGTGTCGAAAGTTCGAGGCGGCATCCGGAGAAAGCTGGAATGCGTAAAGGAGAAAAAAGGATTGAACAAGGAAGGTTGCAAAGTTGTGCTTTGCGCCATAAAGACAGAAATGAAAACTTACTCTCGGTAGTATTCTTCATCGTGCGCCCGCAGCTGCGGTAGCAGGCGGCTTGCATGTCCGGCGACATCCCGCGATCGGAGGCATGGTCGAACCCACCAGCGACGCCGTCGCCGCTCTTTCTGTGCCGTACGCGCGCGCGCAGCAAAAGCTTGCGCGGCCGCAGTGCACATCAGAACAGCGACGACGTCTTCCTCCTCGCTGAGGTCGCCGTAAAACATTCTTGTGTTGAGCCGAGGAGCGATGCAACAAAATGTCTCGGGACAAGCGCGAGCAGTGACTGGCGCGAACCGCAGCAGACGGAAAAAGGGCGCGTACGACCGCATTCCTGATGGTTCTCGTTTGGGACGAGAACAGAACGAGAACAGAACGAGAAGGCGACTCGCGTAGTCGCCTTGCTAGTGTGAACATCGGTAGTGGCGAGCTGCTCCCAGGTCGCATGCGACTGCGAGTCGCACGCCCTTTGCGACTCGCAAGTGTGAATGAGCCCTTAAGCGGTAACCGCATGAGGCGATGTTCCTTCGCGATGCGTCGCGCGATGACGGCGCCGTCGCCCACCGCTGTCGCTGGCGCAAACCGCACGAAGCGACGGGACTCAGCGTCGGAGCGGCGCGTTTTCACTGTTGCTCGACTGCTGCCACTTCTGCGTTCATCATTTTGCGTTAGTTAACGAGTCGGACAACGTTTCTAAGGCTCCATACAAGATAAAACACAATAAAAACATTGACAGAAATATATTTAGGCAATAATTTAATTTTGGTCTAATACACAAAGTCAGAAAAGTGCGCACATTTTTTCCTTTCTCAATGAGCGCGCGTTTTTTCCGTCTGCTCCCGCCCCCCCCCCCCCCCCCCACCCACACACACACACACACTTCCCAGCGTCGTTGTGCGCCATGAAACGCTCGCATTGTTCAGAACCTGCCATGGTGAGGGGTACGTCGGCTGCTGCTCCGCCGAAAAAAAAAAAAAAAGACTTTCACGCTCAAAACGGCTCGGAAGTTGCGCACCCGCAAAGCCTACCTTCATTGGCTAGCCTCGCACGCTATTTCCGGGCGTGGGCGAAATTTTCTGCAAACCCAGAAACTGAGCGACGCGGTGAGCTACTGTGGTTCGGCGGCCCTCAGCTCATCGCGCGGCGTGTCGCCGCGAATTATGCGCGCAAAATTTCGAGAGAAATCTCATCATAAGCGACCGATTCACAAAGTAACCTCATGAAATCAGCCTCTGATAACGACTTCGTTTGAATCCCATTATCCCTGCCAAGCTAAACTTAAAAAGGGCCCAGAGCAACGCAGGCCGCCTTCCTCGCTTCCGCGTCCCATCTGCTCCAGTTTACAAAAGACGCTGCCTTGTCGCCTCACTCAGTAGTAGTCAGGCAAGGCAACAGATCTCTCCGTATGTTATGGGTCCGGGCTAGTTGGAAAACCGCGTTTGGCATAAAGCGCGTAGCAAGACACAGAAGACTCAACAGGACAGACAAACTCTCACCCGCCGCCGCTGTCTTCAAGAGAGGCAAAAAAGAAACGTAAACTCTAGGAAATGCCTGCCCAGAAACACGTGTGACGAATTTTACTGACGTGGCTGCTTGGCGCCAAAGAAAGGAGAGCTTTTTCTTGGTAGTGGCGAAAAAAAGAAAAGGCTCCTGTCGTTGGCGTCACGACTTCTTCGCTTACTGACTCACAGAATGTAGGTACACCTAAAGTCCCTTTATGAGCTTATTCGAAAAAAAAAAAAAGCTGACCTAGGGGCTTTACGTACGCCCCCAGGATATCCAGTGAGCTGGCGCGAAGAAGCAAAGAGGCGGTTTGGGGGGGTTGAATGCCTTTGCGACATAAAGATAAATAAAGTGAAGAAAATGTTCGACGAAAGCTCACATGCTCGCTTAGAAGCGAGAGCGCGCCTAAATAATATGGGTGCCGTCTTTGTCGTCGTGGGAAACGTGTTTTTCGTCGGATTATTTTTTTCTTTTCGTCAGATTCTTTCATCGGGTCTTTTTCCTCAGGAACATGCCAAGTCTATTGACACTACTTCGAACATTCTGCCTTAAACGGGTGGCCCCAAAATTTTATGCAAATGGTGCTCCCACTTGTAACGGATCGAAACTACGGGTATCAATTGAGGCGCTATACGCCCTTTATAGCAGACAGGCGCGTCCTTGCCAAATGTAAGTAGTAAGAAAGAGGTGGCCACCTAACGAGTGCATGCGTCGTTCGTACAACATAGATACAGACTTCGAAAATCTTCCAAGGGCTAGGACAGTTTACATGCGCGTGCAAGCAGGTAGGAAAATGCGCACATGGTGGGACCGTACGTACCAGAGTCGAGATTCGCAACGCGCACAGCAGGCTTGATTTCATTCCGTTGCACACGGGTGTCAACGCTGTCTTCTCGAGTTGCCCTGCGGCGTCCGCTTTCCTCTTTACCGACTGTTTTGAAGCTTGACTCAACTTCTGCGCAACAGACATGGACGACACAGAGAAAAAACCGTCTGCTGTGTTGTTTCTTGTTTACTTCGTCCACGTCGGTTGGGCTGTATAGGTACCACAGTTTCATACACACTTGATTTTAACAAGTTCTGTTATCCAAGCTTGGAAAGCGTTCATTTCCTGGTCGTTGTTTAGGCTGCTGCTGCTTCCGCCGCCGTGCGCTGCAGTGGCGGCGTCGTTTCCCACGCAACCTTGCTGCCGCGTCCTTTCTCTGAGCCACTGAAGCAATGGCGCTCGGTCGGAACCAACTCGAACGCGGGACGGGTCCTCACAGGCACAGCGATGGGTCGGCTAATAAGGCGGTTTCTTGGCTCTTACGGCGTTCCGTCGGCCATCGGTCAGGACGGTGCCGTCTTCTTGTATGCGGCAGTGCGGATGGTTCTCTTCCAGCTGGGTCCCCTTCCTGACGACCCCTGCGAGGAGTGCTTGGCGAAGGTAGAAATCGCTCGGATGTGGTCCCTCCTGGTCCTCGTGGTCGGTCAACTTGCGGATCGAGAACTGCACAAGCTTGTTGATCCTGGTGCTGGGAAGCGTTGCACCGCCGGCGGTCGTCATGTCACTCTGCGGTAAGCCGGCGACCTCAGCACACCGGTCTGCGAGTCAGTATCACCACTCTCTCTCAGTCGCGGCTCCCGATTGATGAAGGAAGGTCTTTCCTCTCGAGAACGCTCCCTTTCACGTGGAGGGTTACCATCCGTGGGATCCCCGTTTGAAGGGGTCATGCAGAACGCCCAGTTCCAGGAACTCTTCTTGTCGTTATGTTGGCATGCGGAAATAACCCCTCAACGCGCATCCCCGAACTAATCGCCCTCCTCTCAATTCGCAACCTTCCTGCCCAGTTCTCACAATCGTGCAAGAAGTGCAGCAGGGCGCAAGAAAGAGAACTGTCTCTAACAACTCAGGAAAGGGAAACGGGAGGACAGCGGGGTGGGTTAGTGTGCCTTGATGTTGTAGTGCTTGGGATTCCCCCCCCCCCCCCCGCCCCCTCCCTCGGCCAGGGTGACAACGGCGACAGTGGCGAAGGTCAAAGACCGGTGAAGGCCCAAGATGCGGGCGATGGCTGGCGCCGGCGGCCACAGCGGCGGAAGCAGTAGCGACGGTGGCGCCGTCAGGTGGCCGAGTCTACCCTCGGGGACATTCGGCGGAGCAGTACGAGGACGTTCTTTCTCCCCCTGGTAGACTGCGGGAAATTCCTTTCCTGCAGTGTCTGATGACTCGGCCTCTACCCCTTCCCATCGACCGAGCTGCGAGAGGGGAACAGCCCTGTTGGGCGACTGCCTATCTGATTGGAAGCCGTTCTTCGAACTTTATTACCCAGTCAGGGATATGGGCAATGCGAGCCTATTTAAGGCTATGAGTGCGGCCAAGAGACTCCCGTTGGCGAAGTTCCCTTCCACTGAGAGTCACTCTCAGCTGCTCTTTTGTAAATCATGTAAATAGCCTGTATAAAGTTTTCCTTGCTTTCTTTTTGACCACGCTACCCGATCCCCACAATGTCCTTTCTAACACCCCGCGCAGCCGCTTCACCCTCGCAGCGGCATGTTGGGTCCCACGCGCAGGTCGCGTAGAGTAAACGCCTCCTGTAACTATAACATGCGCTATGCGAGTGGCGTGGTTTGTAGGCGGTTGCATGGAGACTGGAATAATGCGACTGAACTGGAAAATATGCAGTATATAGATGTTTCGCTCGCAGCAATAATATTCTGGTACTTTTGAGTGTGTATTATGCATCGTACAGTCGCTCTAATCACACGGCAACCCAAAATTAATGACGGACTGACGTGTTCCCCATTCACTGGCTACACTGAAATAGGACAGCGGTGATTTGGTGTTCCTTCGTAGTTGTAATTTGTAGTGCCATGGTCGCCGAATTCAGTACAATTATGCTACATTTGTTGTTTGAACGGAGGGTGTCGAACCGGAGCCCGAAACCGGAACCGAACACGAACTTTCGCCCGGAACCGGAACCGAACCGAACCCATATTTTTTTCGCCTTCTTGGAGCTGAACGTGAACTGGAACGATTCAAAAGAACCGTTCCGAACCGGTTCGGAACTCGGTTCAGCTCCAATTTTGCTTGCACACCCTTTTTTTCTTTGGGACAAAATGAGATAGTCTAGCGCGTAGGTTTGCCCATCCGAAGCTGTCGGCGCTAGAAAGTGCGAAAATGGCCCCCAGTATATGCGACAACACAATTCAATGAAGTCTGGTGTCTGAGAAGAAGCCTAATTGACGCTTCTTTAATGTAGTAGCACCAATTCTAAAGCACTGTACGTCACGTTTATTTGAAATCTTGAGTTATTACTCCTCCCCCTTTACAGTTTTGTGTATGGTTTTAATCAAGTAACAGAAATTGTTAGCACTGATCTAACGCAATAGAGGACTGTAGACACCAAATTTTTGCATGGGTGTTTTCTTCTTTCGCTTCCCACATTGGTGTATATGGAGCACCCCGAGGTATTCGCCTATGACGAAGAAATAAATTATATTTGACGTTCTTCTTGACGCTCTTTTGCTTTCATCAACAGAGGGATGGCTGTGACCTGTAGTTAAAATCAGATTGCATGAGGCACGAAAAAAAAACGGCAATATGACTGCTAATATGTAATTAGTTGTAATTCTAGCCTATGAAGCAGGCTGGTTTATGTGCAGTAGTTAGTGAAAACAACGTATCAGCGTTTACATCACAGTTTTTCCGCTCCTCACGGGACCTAAAGTTCAACTACACGTTACAGCATCGTTTGGTTGATGAAACCGAAAGAGCATGAGAAAATAATTTTTTTTTTATAAATTATTCAGCGGCCGCAGGCGAATCCTATGCAGCTCGCTATGGAAAGAATAAATTCTTTTATAAATTATTCAGCGGCCGCAGGCGAATCCTACTCGGTGATCCAGGTATTATATTATCTAGGGCATCATTTAAGAAAGCACACAATGAAATTACTTGTGCATAGTACTTTAATCCTCCATAAAGTCAGCAATAAAATTCCATTAAGGAAAGATGTCAGGCAAAGAGACCCGAAGTTAAAAATGTCGGAATGGCCGGTTGGTCTGATCGAATGCTGGGCACCACGTCTGCGTCCACTCGTCCGGCGACACGTTGCCGGTTGGGGCAGCAACTCCAAACTTCTTGAGAAGCAAAAAACTAATTTATTGAAGACTGGAGCAAAATACAAACACTTAGAGAAAAGGCGGTTTAAAAGAAGGGCTGAATAAAAGCGGCCGAGACTGGGAATCGGCGCGCTCGTGCCTTTTCTTTGTTCGCAGCGGGTTTTAACTCCTTCGATAATTGGGCGGAGCTTTATCAAATCTGTTCTCACCCGATATCAACCAATACCGCTGCAAATGCACTGTACATACAAATGGGCGGAGCCCAGTGCTCGCCAGAGCCCGACTCTGGGGGACCGCGCACTTTTCCTGAAACATTCGCACTTTCCGAGGCGCCAGCAAAGTCGACCCCTTAGGTAGACAGTCGGGGGTTTAATACCCCTGTCACACGGGCATTTCGAAGGCCCTCGAATCGATAGTCTATCGACTCGAAGGCGATCGAGCGCCGCTACACGGCCAGTTTGAATGGCCATCGAGTCAATAGTCTATCGAGTCGACGGAGCAGCCGGGAACTCTATCGAGATTTCGAGGGCCTTCGAGCGTTGCCCAAGGTTGCTAGCATTGCTTCGAACGACAACAAACATGGCGGCGCCTTTCAAAGCCGGACCCCTCGCTTCGGACTGAATTCTCGTTGTTGCTGCGTTTTTCTGTCCCTTCACTGGTCATAAATGGGGCACTGGTCGTTCGCTTCGTCTCATCTTGCCTACAAGAAAACGTATAAGTGATAAATTTGCTTTATTTTTTTATTTAGAGTGACGATTCTGCCGCTGCTAGGCCTAAGAGAGTCGGTTTGTTGACAGTAATGGTTCCTGTTTTGAGAACCAGATGGCGCCACTATAGGCACCCTGCACCCGCCAGGCACCGCCACCGTCGAGGCAGAGTTCAGCTCCCCCGCGCGGCCAGTTCCTCGTCCCTGTCAGGAAGGCTCGCCCCGCGACTGCGAAGGGATGGCGTCTGCTAGCGGCTGCCGCTGTTTGCATAGGGGCGGGATTTCGACCTATTCATTCATGAGGCTGAAAAATTCTTTCGAGGAGCGAACGTCAGGAAAGGAACGAAGCTTTTTGAAGCAGGCCATGTACTCAATGTGAAAGAGGTGGTGTCGTGCGACGGGAGCGAAGTAGCAGCCCGGTGCGTTGCGCGCACAAGCATCACTGCACCACCGAAAACGATCAAATTAATGCTAAGAAATATTTCTATCTAACGCCTGTCAGCGCTGCACTCTCACTGAGTTTTTTTTTTTATGTAGCTATCTTCCAGTAGATAGCTTGTTGCCCCGAGCTGCAGTTGCAAGGCAGGCAAATGTAAACCCGCTGCTGCCGTTGCTGTGTTTTTGGAGCGGTGTGAAACGCTCTCCAAAACGAGCCGCCCGCAAGCCTGGGGTGTTCCTACATTTAAAAAGGCTTACCCTAAACTTTCAAAGACGGCCAGGCGGCATAACATTTAAGGTAATTAGGAAACTCCAGTTTTTGAGCGAACGACGCAAACCTGACTTCATAACATTCTCTTTTGCCGCACCTTCGGTGTGCGCACTGAAAGTCATGCGGATAACGTCAAACTGTTTGATTTGGATTCTGCAAAAAAGGAGTTTCCCAGCTAATTAATGCAGGATTCCTGCCGAAAGCTTGTGCTCAAGAAGCGGAATTTCATTTCAAGCTTTGTTTAATTTCAAGTGTCGTGAATATTCGACATTTAGATATATGTTTGTTGTAGAAAATTATCACCCAGTCCTTCAGATGTGGAGCAAATATTTATCAGGAACATGTTTCCATTGCCCCTTAAAACGTGCCTTGAACTGTCGAAAAAGACGCTGGACGACAAGGCGCAGTGGAAGCGAGCAAGGATTCCGCGCATAACTGGAACTAAGGGAAACGATTCTTTACTGCGCAAAATTTGGGCTCTTTTAGGTGTGACTGCGGGCGAGTTTCGGCGTGGCTTTTTAAGCTTACATATTGTTGACAGCCAAGTCAGTGACCGGAAATCGTGGGTGCAAGAAGAGGGAAGGGTTCCCAGAGAGCCATTAGCATTCCTCCGAGTCTGCTGAATTTTTTTTAAGCTTACATATTGTTGACAGCAAAGTCATCCGGAAATCGTGGGTGCAAGAAGAGGGAAGGGTTCCCAGAGAGCCATTAGCATTGCTCCGAGTCTGCTGAATTTGCCATGACTCAAAAACCTGTCTAGGAGGTAATGCACGAGTCAAGCAAGCGTATTCCGCACGGGTTTGACCGTTGTTTGACCAGAAACCGCGCGCGCGTGTTGTCCGTCGCGAAGGGTGGCCGTCTCCCAATGTCGTGCTTGAAATCCATAAAATCTTGTCCGAGGTGAATTTATATATGTACTATAGCATCCTACAACACAGCAATGTGTCCTGCTGTTGTTATGTGCCATTTTGTGCTCGAGAAGGAGGCGTACAACTGCTTCGCGACAGCGCGCGCAACACAGCGGGAGCTGTCGGACTGCCCCCGCCTTCCTGACAGGGACGCGCGCGCCGCCGCTGAACTAAATGTGGGAATGCGCCTGCGTTTAGCTTACGTAAGCGTGCATACGCTCGTGGTACGTAGACAGAATAAATTGATGCTCTTTTCTCACTGTATCTGTGTACGCCGCGAGCGGCGACGTGGTGCGCACAGCGAGAAGCAGCAGCGGCGCGGCCGTTCCAACTCGCCCGGGCGTCAACAGATGAAAACAGGTCCTAGTTTCTGCGGCGAGCGAATCCGCTTCGCTTGCCGGACTTTTGAACGAGTGTGAACGCGCCTTATGACTGCAAAAAAGTGTATTTCAACACTTCGTTAAGTTTCGTCAATATATTTTTGTTATTTACGCGAAACCGAACGTAGCGATTGCGGCGCCACACGATCTTGGCGTAAGACGCGAGAACGATTTCATTGGCCATTGAGATTTGCCGTGTAGCAGCACCACAACTCCCTCGAGTTCGATGGCGATCGAAAATCTCGAAGGCCCTCGACTCGATGGTTATTGAACTGGCCGTGTGACAGGGGTATAAGAAGTCGCCGACATCACTGCCGCCACCCCCACTTGACAGCTCATCTCTCTTCAATGTGAGACGGACGCCAACCCTCTGCAGCCCTGACAAGGCTGTTCGCGGTCTGCTGCCCGTTTCCCGCGGCCTTGGAGAGCGCCCGAAGCACGCGACGCGTTGTCTCCATTCTCGACCCCTCCAGACTTCCGACGGACACGGCAGTAATCGGCCAGAGGGGGAAAGAAGCTACTGGCGCCGTAGGCATCTATTTCGCCAATGCTATTCACCGCCTGTTTACAGGAGGTATTCCGAAAACTGGATTGGGAACAGTTGGGGGAGAAGAGTTAATGGAGAATACATAAGTAATCTGCGATTCGCTGATGACATTGCCATGCTAAGTCACTCAGTACATGAACTGCAAAGCATGTAGACAGACAGAGCAGAAGGATGAATCTAAAAATTAACATGCAGAAAACCTGCAATGTTCAACAGCCTAGGAAGGGAACAGCAGTGCGCAGTTGGTAGCGAGGTGCTGGAAGTAGTAAGAGAATATGTCTACTTAGGGCAGGTAGTGACTGCTGATCCGGATCATGAGAGGGAAATAACTAGAAGAATAAGAATGTGGTGGAGCTTACATGGCAGGTTCTGTCATATCATGAATGGCAGTTTACCGATATCCCCCAAGAAAAGAGTATGCAACAGCTGTATCTTACCGGTACTCACCTATGGGGCAGAAACGTGGAGGCTTACAAAAAGGGTTCAGCTTAATGACAACGCAGCGAGCTATGGAAAGAATAATGATAGATTTAACGAGATCGGATGCGGGCGGAATGGGTGAGGAAACAAACGCGGGTGAATGACAACCTGGTCGAAATCAAGAGGAAGAAATGGGCGGGGCATGTAATGCGAAGGCAAGATAACCGATGTTCTTTAAGAATAACTGAGTTGATTCCAAGAGACGGCAAGCGTAACAGGGAGTGGCAGAAAGTTTATCACAACAATCCGCCTCATAGGTGGGCGACGGGGGGGGGGGGGGACGGGGAAGGTTGTTGAATGTGCATTTTTACTAGTGAGTGGAGGATGCACGCACGCGCGCACATGCCCCCCCCCCCCCCCCCCCTGCACACTTTTTTTTTGGGGTGGGGGGGGGGGGGGTCTGGAAAGGAGGCTATACTGCCGACGCATTAAAAAGAACAACTAAAACGATATCCATACTTCGAGTTGGATTCGTACCAGTGGCGACGCAACAGACAAACTCCGTTCAGAGATGCCTTAGGCCACTCGACCATCTCCGAGGCCTCTTGTTATCTTTGTTGCATGTAATATTAGGAACCTTTCTGACCCTCCTCGCGCCTCGATTGATCTCGTCGAATTCAAAGATCTCGGTATAGGTCCTTCGCCACCATGACTCCCTTACTCGGCCCGCACATCAAAATTCCGAAACCAGTCAGGAAGTTGAACTTGCGGAGCATATTTTACCTGCTGTAAAGAGCACTGTTCTCCGAACATTCACCTCGTTGAACGCGGCAGTTCTGCGTGTTCATCCATCATGCGGGTTTTCCACACGCTAAGTGGTCCTTTAAACACGAAGAGTTCGCATGGAATTCCGGAGTCTTTCATCGCAGAAAGATATGTTATAGTGAAGTGCATGATCTCAATGTCCTTTTTAAGAGATTTCTGAAGTATGTCCCCCAAAAAACACAGCATCACGACAGAAAAAAACATTTTGTTTCTCAATATTTCTCATTGCTCGCAGAGGCAGTAGTTCACTGACCACGCCACAAACGCCACATTGGCGCTAAGATACGGCCTAACGAGTAAGGTCCATGTTTGAAGCGTAAAAAAGGTTTTCCCGGCCGTTTGAAACTACTTTCGAGCCCATTTATCACGAACCTGACGGTCACGCGAATTCCGTTCGTTATATCCGATGTTCGCTGTAAGCTGACTCTCCGTATAACAGCCAAAAACAGTAAAACCACTCTGGCGTTTATTTTTTATAAAACTGCGTTATGCGCATCTGCTTGTGCAAAGCCGAGCCTGCAGCGGTTATTTCTAGGCTATCTAGGGCGGGAATTCTATCCTCGTCAAAACCCTTGCGACCAATTATGAAATTTAGGGACGGGATGTAACTAATCTTGGTTGAAGTGACCACGGGCAGCTGGTGGCACGTCGGCCACATACATTTAGCCCCAAGGGGACTGGACAGCGTCCGAAGCGCGCGACGCGACGGCAGTTCACAACCCTCGCGACTCCGGCGCATGGGGTAACCGAGCCATCGGAGCAGTAAGCTCCTAACCGAACAGGCAGTTTGCTGCGGAAACAGCGCAGGAAATGGGAGCAAAGACGAGACACTGGCGCCGTCTTTTCTGCGCTGTTTCTAAACGCCACGTTCCTGGGAGTGCAGTAGAAGCTAGGCAGGAAAGGGAAAGGGAAGTGTGTTGCCCCCTTGCTGCGGTGTTCATTATTCGGCTCCATAAATTCTCCCCTTTCACCCCTCTGTACCCCTAGCCCGAACAATGAAAAACCCACTCCCAAATGCATGGGGACAAAAACCAGTCTCTTCCCATTTCCCGCCAAGCCTCCGGGGCATCGCCAAGAACAGACGCCCACGCTTGCCCTGTAGCGATGGTGCGACTGAAACCGAGTGAATAAAGCCTTGTTTCTGCTGGACAGTATGGTGCTGGATGGCACCATATCCGCTGATATCCAACGTCTGATATCTGATGTAATTACGTATTCGTAATATAGAGTACCAGGGTCGCCGAATTCCGTTGAATTAAGCTGAATTTATTGTTCGGCCGAAGGGACTGTTCACAGGCCCCCCAAGTTCCTCGGGTATGCCAGCAGCGCGGAGGATGACCTTCCAAATATAACTGTTTCTGCGTAGTTAACGCCCACTTTTCCAACATTACTTGAGATCCCTTCGTCTTATTACTGCACCATATGCGGAGAATTTTACGCAGTAATGGCAAATTTCTCTTCCGAACTGTGACAGCTGTGACATGTCTGAAACCATATTGGTCATACTTTCGTAACTGCTTGTTCCGCAAAGGAATCATGCAGGCGTTTGAGTTTCCCTCGCAACGGTGTTTACTACATGTAGATTGATGATATGATGAGGCGACGTTTTGCTCGTTCGTAGTTGCTATGTAGCCTTATTCGAGGACAAATTTAACAGACACGTTAATTTTTCCTTGTCAAAATTTCGAGAAAAAACAAAGTAACCTCACAAAATCAGCCTCTGATGACCACTTCGTTTTAATCCCATTATCCCTGCCAAGCTAAACTGCGGTGGCTCAGTGGCTATGCTGCTCGGCTGCTGACCCGAAATACGCGGGTTCGATCCCGGCCGCGGCGGCTGAATTTCTTTGGAGGAGAAATTCTAGAGGCCCGTGTACTGTGCGATGTGAGTGCACGTTGAAGAACCCCAGGTTGTCGACATTTCCGGAGCCCTTCACTACGGCGTCCCTCATAGCCCAAGTCGCTTTGAAACGTTAAACCCCACAAAAACCAAACCTTAAAAAGGGGCCAGAGCAACGCGGGGCCGCCTTCCTCGCTTCCACGTCCCATCTGCTCCAGTTTCCAAAAGGCGCTGGCTTGTCGCCTCACTCAGTAGTATGGATGAATGGATGGATGGATAGGAGCGCCCCCTTTGAAACGGGGTGGTGGCATTTGCCACCATGCTCAGCTTTTTTCTTTCTTTATTATTTTCTTTGTTTACTGTGTTCGCGATTCTCATTAAGAATCGCCATCATCTTTACCTACAGTTTCCTACAATTCTAACCTTATGCCACATCTCTGCTTTTCAGTCACCAATCCTCCAATCGCTTTTTGCTAACTTCCACTGCAGATTTATTTACATGACCATTGTTATCTTTAAACCCTAGGGCCTCAGGAAGAGTGACTGCGCCTGCATCGACATCCGGATGGATACCCTCACATTTGATTATGAGGTGTTCAGTTGTTTCCACAGATCTACCACACACGGCACATGTGTCTTCGTTAAATTTCTTTTTATAGCTGCGCGTTCTAAGACACCCTGACCTATCTTCAAAAAGTAGGGCACTGCCTCTTGAGTTATCATAGAAAAATTATTTCCTGATCTGCCTTTTCGAGTATCGATATAGTTCTACAGTATGTTTCTTTTCCATTGAATTCATCCAATTTTTAACTTCCGCGCTTTTAACCTGTCGTTTAATGCTCGTTCTTTCTCCGTCCTCATGACCTGCATACTTACTGGTTAGTTTTCTAGTTCTTTTCCGCAACTGTGAGTCAACGCTCTTTCTGTATAAATATTTAAATACCTTAGCTGCCCACCTGTTATCGTCCAATTTCCTCAGGCGTTCTTCATATAGTATTTTACTCTTGGCTTCCCGTGCTTCGAACAATGCCCAGCCCATATCCCCTTGTACTGCCTCGTTTGTGGTTTTGCCGTGGGCACCTAGTGCTAGTAGTCGAGCTGCATCAGCGCCGCCCTCTCCCCTGGCGGACATTTTCGAACTACTGTCCGGGCACGTCGCCGGCGGAGGTGCTGCTGCTCGCACTGCTGGCACACTCTTTCATTGTGAGCACGCGCCGTCCTGCTCGCGGGCGCACAAAAGTGGTGTTGCCGCTCGCTGTGAGTCATGGCTGGAATGCGTGGAGAAACTTGTGTCGGGGGCTGTCACAATAGTTTTCTGAACGTCAACGGCCAAGAGCTGCCCGTGGAATTCTACAGATTTCGTGAACATGCCCTACACTCTCGGGAAAAAAAATTTTAATACTGGAAAATTGTAACGTGCAGTAATGGAAATAATCTTAAAATTTTTCATCGCTCGTATCGAGCAGTTGACGAAAGGAAAAACGTTAATACTGAAAAAAAAGCAAGCCTATCGATGGGAGATTGCTGCTGTGAAATCTTTAAGTATATGAAAAAAAATGCGTTCAAACACTCTTTTCCATTCAAAAATGCTTTTGTCCGGAATCGTTGGGTATGAAACAGATGAGAACGAGAAACGGCAGGCCTCGATAACTGCTGTGGGCAGGGTGAAGTAAGCTTTTTTCTGTTGCTAAACACGTTTGGTATGTTGCACGCGTAATATTATTCCTGACCAGTATTTGCTGTAATTCACTAAGCATGCAGTGTTCAGTAAAGCTCGAGCTAACGAAACTTATTTTTTTTTCCCCCAGTAAAGCCCTGCGCCGGTCAGATAAAGCAAAACATTATTTTGTAGACTGACAACAACAACTAGCGGCGTTATGCAGACGCGTGTGAGGCGAGGTCAGTGATCACCTCAATGTTCCAACTTGTGACGCCTGGCTCAATTTTCGAAGTTGCTTTACATGTAAAAAATTTTTAAGAATAAAAAATAATAAAAATGTTTGCTTGCACCTGAATGAGCGTTTGCATATGAGCGATGGCTCTGCAAATAAATTGTTTTGGGGATGCGCGTGCGCTGTAATCGGCACTAAAATAAATATACCAACCGCTTATCTCCGTTGTAGCGATTGACCAAACTAGAGCATTTTTTCTCTTATCCGTATATAGCAAGCAGCTGGTAGGCGCATTTCGTGCGTGTTTGCGTTTTTCTTTTCAGCCTCGTGTGTCGCTTTAAGACCACTTTATTTTAAGTTAAAATAAAAATTAGTTCCATTATTATTCAGCGAAACACATAACGAAATCCTTATTATTTGAACAACAAACCTGCATGCACCGAACTTCTGAGCCACCCAACGAAATTAAGTATTTTGCGAAGATGGCCGCGCCAAAAAAAAGTATTTACCTCGAATTGCAGGTCTTAAATGATCTTGTCATTTACTTGCAATACACACTTCGCCGTTACGGTATCGGCTTTTTCGTCAACAATCTGCTTCAGGGAGTGGACCTGATCCTAGCAGTTCTTTTTTCAAGTTTTCGCAGCGAAAAAAATAAAAAATCACTGTCCACTGCTTCTTTGAACCTACATCTCAGAGCGTACTGCCGCGACAGAAAGAAATGCGAACAGCGCGGTGCCTACGCGCTCCGCTGTTGGAATTTATTTTCGTCACGCTTATACCTGGCTCGCAACACAAATACGCTAGAGACATCCGTGATATGTACCACTCTAGCGTCTTTTTGTTACTACCGAGGTAAAAGCGCATTGAAGACAAATTCCGACTGCGCAGCGCGTGGGTATTGTGCTGTTGGCATTTTTCTAACGCCTTTGTACATTTTGCTAATCCTGTGAAGCTCGTCAGCGTTCAAGCACGAGGGAGAAAGCTCGCGACTGCACAAAGAGATTTGCAGGCCGGCCAACACGTGCAAAGCACGTGCAGAACTGGCTTTTTTTTTTTCAGGAGAAAGCGCGCCGCTAGCGCAGCTTTTCAATGGGAGGGGTGACAGGTTTGCCCCGTCAAAAATGTGGAGCCGGCGGAGAGGGCGCTTTTCACTTGTGTCTGAAGCGCCCCCCTGCGAAGCTGGGGTCCCCTAAAAGTTCAAAGTAAAGCGTGTAGAAAGACAGGCACGACTCAACAGGACTGACAAACTGTCATCCGCCTCTGCTGTCATCAAGAGAGGCAAAAAAGAAACGCAAACTCTAGGAAATGCCTGCCCACAAACCCGTGTGCCGAATTTTACTGATGTGGCTGCGTGTGGAGAAAAAAAAAAAAGGCTCCTGTCGTTTTCCTCACGCAGGCGCGAGGTGCGCCGCCAGAAGAAGGAAAGAGGCGGGGGGGGGGGGGGGGGTACGTCATCGGCGCACGTGCTAGTGGTCTGGTCAGGTGAGATGGCTGTAAACCAACAGATCTCCAAAGTATGCGAGGCAAGGTATGCGAAATGCTTGCATTCCAGAACAAAGTTTGCTTTGGGCGGTTGCTGTAATGCGCAACTGTAAGTTTCATCCCCTTTAACTTCTCGCACTTCGTGGCGAACGAGAAGGTGTTTGAATGGCAATGTTTGGCGAATATGAAAATGCAGCTCTAAATAAGTAACCCTGTTTGATTGAAAAGTAAAGAAATCCAAAGCATCCGGGTCAGCAGAATCCACTGGTGTATGCAACGCCCGCTGCGACAATGTAACGTCTGTTCACAAGGCGCCGTGTTTCTCGGCAGATTAGCTACGAAAGAAGATATATTTCTGCGTAACTAATATTGATTCACTTTTTCAACAATCTGTGGTACCACCCTGTCTTGGGAGGACACCAATTTTGCGAAATTTCACGCGGTAAAGGCAGTTCCCTGTTCGAAACAGCTCGCCGACGTATCGCACCCAATGTAGCCGAACGGGAGAGTGAGACCCAATACTGCTCCGTCGAGAGCGTTGTCCTCACCTTGAAAGCGGCGATGGCCGTCGAGGCAGTAAAGCATCTCAGCGCCATCTACCCCATGGATTTTGCACTACTATTGCGATTTACAGCCACCTTCGCTATGTCCACTATATTTATTCGTTATATCAGCTAATAAATTTCATAAACGTGCGCATCACAACACGACGAATCGTTTGACACCATTCGGAATCCCCTGCGACAAACAGTTCGGCCGTAATGGCCGTCTGAAGGTCCTTGGAATGCACGGTTTTGGGGCGGAAAGGTGGTCGGTGCGAATCCCACATATTTTGGGCTTCTTCTCAATTAGTAATTTTATCCTGAGGGATATGCCAAGTCATTTGGCACCACTTCGAGCATTCTGCGTTAAATAGGTGGCCCCCAAATTTTATGCAAATGGTGGTCTCGGAGGGTTCCACTTATAATCAATTGAGCACTGTTGCTATGTGATATAGTGTGGTCACGTGGTGACTGTTTTGGTCTGTTTGACCTTCATTGCAAAGAAACGCGTAAGTAGTAAGAGCAAATGCGCTGAAAAAGAAAAAAAACGAAAAAAAAACAAAAAAAAAAACGAAATAGCTGGCCACCTATCGAGCATATGCGTCATTCGCAAACCATACATACAGACTTCGAAAATCTTCCACGAGCTAGGACAGCTTATAAGTGCACTTACGGGGAGTCCGCTTCGGCATCCCGAGTATCCCGAGTGACACTTTGGGCTACGCGGTGCTAAACGGGAAAGCAAAGTGCACTCGTAGTAAAAAAAAAAAATCGTGTCAGAAAATGAGCGGAATTCCTGAAGAGGTCGATGGAAAAGAAAAAGGACTCATAATAATTGATCGCTTAACGTGATAGCGCAAATAAAACGAGGTTCAACAGGTCTTAACGATGAAAAAAAAATTGAAATAGAAGAAAAGCCAAGACCAGCCAAGACTATCCAGAATTGCGACAACAAACAAGATGGCTGCGGGCAGTGAAGTTGCGCATCTGATCACGTTTCCTTATTTTGTTCCTTCGCTTGTAGATGTAACGAATTTTTTCCTGAAAACAGTGTTATAGCATGTAAAATAAAGTTGTAAGTACTTTCTATGCACTATACATATTTTGCCTTTGAAGTTGCTGCCGGCGAAGCTACGCACTCAGCCCTCAAAGTGCGGTCCGTGAACGCACTGCTAGCGGAGTGCTCTTTTCCGCGAGTGACACTTCACTTGCGTCGTTTAGATGTGGCAAAGTGTACTTACAACAAGTGACACTCTCCGTAAATGCACTTAACGTGCCCGCTTGACAGGGGTAGTACATGCGCTTGCAAGCAAGTAGGAAAATGCGTACAAGGTGAGACCGTACCTACCAAAGAGTCGAGGTTAGCAACACCGACAGCAGGAGGCTGGATGGCATTCCGTTGCTAACAGGTGGCAGCCCTGTCTTCTCGAGTTCCGTAGGCCCTGCGGCGTCTGCTTCCCTATTTACCGACTCTTTTGAAGCTTGAGCCAACTACTGCGCAACAGGCATGGACGACGACACAGAGAAAAAAACCCTGTGCTGTGTTATGTCTTGTTTACTTAGTCCACGTCGGTTGGGCTGTAGGTACCGCAGTGGCGTGCACACTTGATTTTAACAAGTTCTGTTATCCAAGCTTAGAAAGCGTTCATTTCCTGGTCGTTGTTTAGGCTGCTGCTGCTTCCGCCGCCGTGCGCTGCAGTGGCGGCGTCGTTTCCCACGCAACCTTGCTGCCGCGTTCTGTCTTTCTCTCAGCCACTGAAGCAATGGCGCTCGGTCGGAACCAACTCGAACGCGGGCCGCGTCCCAAAAGGCACAGCGATGGGTCGGCTATGGCGGTTCGTTGGCTATTCCGGCGTTCCGTCGGGCATCGGTCAGGACGGTGCCGTCTTCTTGTATGCGGCACTGCGGATGGCTCTCCGCCAGCTGCCTTCCCTTCCTGATTAAGTTTGCGAGGAGCGCTTGGCGAAGGTAGAAATCGCTCGTATGTGGTCCCTTCTGGTGCTCGGTCAACTTGTAGATCGAGAACCGCACAAACTTGTTGATACTGGTGCTGGGAAGCGTTCCACCGCCGGCGGCCATCATGTAACTGCGGGGTACGCCGGCGGAGTCCACATAACGGTCAGCAAGCCAGTTTGTATATCACCATTCTCCCTCAATCGCGGCTCCCGAATGGTGAAGTCAGGCGCAGCCAGGCTCGAGAGTCAGGCAGGCGCAGCCGCTGGAGAGGGCTGGCTCCCTTTCATGGGGAGGGTCAACGTCCGTTGGCTCCTCGCCTGAAGAGGGCGAGGAGCCCACGAACTTGAACTGACCCCTGCTACACGGCTGTTCGAATATCTTCCAACCGAATGTCATTCGACTCGACTGCCGAACTTACGCTGCTACACGAAGTTTTTCGATGGGATTTGGTTCAGATGACATTCGAGTCGACGGAGCTCGGCGAAGACGTTCCAGATTTTGGAATGCCTTCGAAACGCGAACACAGCCTGAACCGACCAATAGTAGTCGCCGCCGCCGTCGCTTCGCCCCGCCCACAGCCCAACAGCCGCGCGACTGCTTTCGGCTCTGTGGCTCTTCATCTCTACCCGCTGCTCACTTTTTTCTGCTGTTTGTTTAGCAGGTAGCTCGTGTTCTGCCTTAGTGAGTACTTGCAGATAATAGTACACCAGTGAACATTTACCGCGTGTGCATGAAATTTCCCCAGGAGTGCGCCGATGAGGACGACTGCACTCATACTGCTGTTTACATCGCTTCGTATGAACAGCTTGTGCTCGTTTGCAAGACATAAAACGAAATATGCGCGTTAGTTCTATTAAATAATCTCTTATCTTCTGTACCGGTTGTACCCGTGCTTGTTTACGCAGTGCGACAATCCGTGGCAATTCCCGACGCGATCGCTCGCCTGAGAAACACTTGACAGCCGGGTTGTTTACATCGCGTAGGACCGGCGCTTCTCGCTCATTTTCCGGGCTTCCTCCGACATGCCCAGTACTTTATTTTATCTACTTCATCCAGAAGTATGTTTGGTGACCATTCGCGTTAGCTAAAACGGCCTAACTTGTTATCCACAAGCTAGCGATGGCGACGACTGCTGCTGGCCGTAAAGCACTGCTCGGCAGCCCGAGTCATACCGCCGCTTCCCGTTCATCGTATGCGCGCGTCCTGCGATGTAAGCAATAGTTGATTTCATGTCACTGTTGTCAAAACTACACTCATTGACCATTTGCATTCGCTAATGCTTGTGAATTCGTTCTTCACAACCACCGCAACCGCCGATCGAACCCTGCGGACTCGCTAGGCCTAGTCGTCGCGGAAGGGAACGGAGTCGTCGTCGGCTGAAATTTATTTGGCAAGTGGTTATCGTTAGTGAGTGTCCAAGTGTGCAGATGTGAAATATAGCCGTTCGTTTCGCCTATTTCCAATACGGATAATGTATAAGCGCGCATGTATTCGCACCGTCACCTCATCAGCGTATTTTCGCTCAATGGGCCGAGTCACACTGCGGATGTACACAGTCCGCCAACCCGTCCGACAAAACAGTGTTTTCTTCGGGTTGGCGATCCTGTTACACCGCGTCAACACGAACAGTAGGTAAACGTGTCGATGTCTCCCGCCAGCCTGTGTTGGCCACATGTGCGCCGCTTTTCAGAAACACCCTGTCACACCAGAAAAACCACTTCAATCGCGCTCCCGGGCGATTCTCTGCCTTCGCTCGCGCGCTCTGTGCACAACCGCGGAAACTGGAGACACCTTGCGCTGTTGTAGCTACTGGCGGTTTTTCAGAATATCGGACGAACTATGACCGTGCGCGGCGGCTGAGGTGCAGCCTTGCTCGATTCTGACTCGGACGACCAGCCGCCACCGCAGAGAAACCGGGCTGGATTATTGACTGGCTGAGAAAGGCGCCTGAGCGAGGCGTTTTCGAAAACTTCATGCGAAAAAATTAGACAAGGGCTACACGCGTCTACTTTCTGTGCCCTGTGTCTACTTCTACACATTTTGTGTTTTGCGCTGCTGTTCCACAATGCATTATCAACCCGGCCGGTCAATACAAATCCCGCCACAATCTCGGCAGATTCATCGAGTTTGTTCCAAGCTGTCAGAGTACTAAAAAAAGGGTATAATTGTACGCATCATTCTTGCAATCAAATTGAAACCCTGTAAAGTTATTCTGATTGCTATCTCAAAGAAAAAAATGCAGCACTGCTTTCTTCTTCATCTCAAGTTCAAAAATAGCAGGGCAGGTAACTGGTAACTCGCGCTCACCTGTGAAATACAGTCCCAACTAGCGACCTCTTGAAACACAGATTCCTTCAGATCACATCGTTGATATTTTGGGTCTGTTATATTCCATGGAAAACGCCTCTCTTCAATCATCGCGATCAGGTCACTTTCCTGGCGGCACGAGTACGACAGCGGCATGTTCACGCGAGCGACTGGCACACTCGTATGCCGGCTCCTGCTCGGGTGGTTCTCGCGCACAAACCCGTCAAGAAACTGCTGAAGCTCGCAGCCGAGACAGTCCCTGGAACAGGACATTCCTTTTGGCTCCCTACAGAACCGCGTTCGCCAGAAGTGTACGCTTGCTCACAAGAATGCGACGGGGATCGAACGTGCTTCCCCACGGCGGGCGCATCCGCCAGCCGACGGTGACCACGGCAGCCTTCCCGTCTGTATGCGCACGCCTGCAAGACGCCGCACCGCAGCAGACAGCATTACCACGAAAGGAATTCTTTTTTGCACTTTGCAAAGGACGTTTCCAAACTCGAAAGGCACAAAAGCGGTGAATCACCGCAAAGTGCTTGGTTTGGTTCGTGCGGTGTCGCCAGGAAATTCGCCCGGCCGGCGAACAGCGCCAACTGGGTCCACGAACGCTGTTTGTTTGTTGTTCCGGTTCCCGTAACCTGTCATACCGAGGGAACACCCCAGCAACCTGTCTCGTTTCCCTGCCGTTCGTGCAGTGTGACAAGAAGTTGTGGAACGGGTTGGTTGGGCGAGCCAAAAAACTTGTCCCACTACAATAATATTAAAGTGAACTAGATAGTTCACTATAATCACATGCTGCTGTTCACCGTTATAGTGCCGTTGTCGGACTAGTATGACCTTCGTCGTCGCTGTACACTGAAAACGAGCTGAGAATTTCGAATGCGTTTGGAAAGAGTCGTGTAGCCCCGCGGGAGTCCGTCGAGTTCGAATGGCATTCCAAGTCTCGACTGCCATTCGACTCAGAGGTCATTCGAAAGTACCCGTGTAGCCCTTCAACGCGCATCCCCGAACTAATTGCCCTCCTCTCAAACCGCAACGTTCCTGCTCAGTTCTCAGAATCGTGTAGAAAGTGCAGCAGGGCACCAGAAAGAGAACAGCTATGAGAGGGAAATGGGAGAACAGCGGCGGCGACGCTGCACGGCGGGGTCGGTTGAAGTGATTGCGGGAGGCGCCTCCTTCCCCCTCCCTTCTGGGAAGAAGCCCGGACAGTCAGCGCTGT
Organism: Amblyomma mixtum; assembly: GCF_055824585.1. NCBI lineage: Eukaryota > Metazoa > Arthropoda > Arachnida > Ixodida > Ixodidae > Amblyomma > Amblyomma mixtum. The sequence goes on from NC_143013.1 coordinate 230,900,641, forward strand.
CCCCGACCGTGCAGTTAGCCTGCGGGCGCGTTCACCCCGGGTTAAAAAAATTGCTTTCCTTGCATAGAAGCTAGCGCATACCAACGCCGACTCGCTTTTCCACCCGGAACGAAGTGCAAGATTTAGCGTTTGGGAGCATCCCATTTCAGCTCCGAACTCCGCAAAAATATGGCGGCTGAGGGGGTACAGGGTTGCTACGTAAATGATAATGTGGCCTTCCCATTGAAACGGGCGGGCGCCTAAAAAAAGTAGCCTGGCCGGATACAGCGAAAAAATTACCTACGATTACGTTACTTCCTAATGCGAAATTTGAGCGCAGCTCATCAACTGTTCCAGCTTTAAAGGGGCTGCGAAACACTGCTCGGGGGGATACCGGCTATACTTCAGGTGGATTCTTAATGTGACACAGATGCTGACTTATAAAGAATCACAGGAATCGATGGACAGGAACGGGAGTTATTCAATGAAGAAATTTCAAAATACACGCAAACAAAACGCTGCCCTCAACTCGATTTTGGCGGGGCTTCCCATTCCTATTTCGCTCTCCCAATGACGGCACCTGGCGCAACCAATCAAAACAGCCTGCCAGAGCACGTCGCGGAAGTTTGCACTCCATGGTTGCCTGCTCACTGTAACTCGTTCTTGATGAGGCTGGCAGCGTCGTTTCCATGCCAGAGCCCCTGGTGGTGTATTTTTTATTTTACTTGCTTTGCAGGCCTTTTATCTAAGACGAACAAGTTGTTTTTGTTGATCTAATAGAAAAAGGAGACAGGTGACAAAATGTGTCTCTATTTATTCACACAATTTGCAGTATATTTAATGTTTGTTCAATCATCAAGCTCGCGCCAGGTGATGTCATATCCGCTGCTAAAACTCGCCACCGTGGGGGGACACTATCAGAGCCATGAATTTGTTTTTGGGAGGACATTAAAATATTAAAAAACGGAGTATACGCGGCATTACCGACTGTAATAGCACCATTGTAACTCACTGTATGCGATCAGCAGGCAAAACAGTCAACTAAGATTGTGTTTCTGGGCCCCTTTAAGGTAGATTGAGGAAAAGAATTCACCGGCGGCGACGGTAAGCTTCTGCTTCGGCGGCACGCCCCTCCGGATTCTGGCTGTGACGGCGCTGGGCCTCTGCTCTGGCAGCTCGTTTAGCAGCAGCGGCAGACGAAGGACTTCCCCCGGTTGCCTCGCTCATGGCTCACAAAGAACTGGCAGAGAATATCGACATAGGCAGGCGGTTCGCAGTGGCGAACGGCGGCGGCTATGCGCTTCGGTAGAGTGTACTAGAATAGGTGGTGCACATATCGGGATCCGCCGCCACCGATCCGGCGCTCTGGCTGTTGTTGTTGCGACTGAAAGAAGGATGAAAAGGAAAGTGCACGGTAGTGATGCAAAACTACCGATAGTTGAGTCACTACTGCGCTATCGATAATAAAAAAGACTATCGATAGTGCTATCGATAGCCGTATCGATTTGTTATATATAGTACTATCGATTCTATCAAATCAAGCACGCGTACTCGCTGCATTCTAAACTTTGTTTCCCGAGTGCGTGGTATGAATGTGATGGTATGACTAACTTAGAGGACTCGCCCGTTTTCGCGCCCTACGCGTCACCGAGCTCTGCAGACGTTCTCTATGTAAAGTTGCTGGTTGAAATGTTAGCGCGCGAATGTCCTAGTTACGAAGAAAGTGTATGAAAGCATTTCTGCAGCGGTTACGTCAGAAAGACGACGTCTGCAGTGCATGATAGTGTCGTGTAAGCCAGCACAAACTAGTGCTGTTTGTTATTTCATCGGATGCAGCTCCAGGTATTTTTCCCAACTGTCCCTGTGCATGTTAAAGTACCAGAGCTGCTCGAAATTTACCCGGAGATCTCCACTACGGCATCCCTCATAGCTTGAGTCTCTTTGGGGCGTTAAGCCTCATGAGACCGTGAAACCAATCAGGTATCGCAAATCTTTTTGCTTATATCGCTGGCCAAGAAATGTATAATATCGATATTCTCACTATCAACAGTCTTAACATCGACAGTTTCACTATCGATAGTCTTGCTATCGATAGCAACACTATCGATAGCAATACTATCGATAATACTGTCGATAATAGTATGGATAGCCTATCGATAGAAGCACTATCGATAGTTTAAAAAAACGATAGTTTAAAAAAACTATCGATGCTATCGATAGCCAATTTTCCGATAGTTTTGCATCACTAGTGCACGGGCCTGCCGACTGGCTCGAGCTGAGTCACAATCGCTGCCACGTGCAGACAGCGGAGTGGAAAGAAGTCAGAAGAATTAAGCCCCAACTCCAACGACACATCCTGGGCGTACGCGCTCAGCGTCGGCGCTCTTGGCGTACGCCAGAACAGGTCTGAGCATGCGCACTGCAGGAGACGCCAGCGAACCTCGGCGAGGCGCCGATATCTATCCGTGCTAGATATCGGCGTCAGCGCACGGGCGCTGGCGCACGCGTCGGAAGCGGAGTCCGGTTGACAACAATCCGAGGAGCGCGGGGCTCTCGGGGACTCTTTTCTTCATAGCTTCGTGTTCCCCGAACTTTTCTTCGCGGTTTAATTCGTCCCTTCAGCGCCCCCCCCCCTCTCCCCCCCACCCTTTTTCTTCACGGCTTGAAATTCTTTCCTTCCACTCGAGAGGGGGAGCCAGCCAGCACCGGGGACTAAAGTGACTTTACCGGGGACATGGAGATGCATGCCTCTTTTCGACGCCCGTTCCGGCGTACGCCAAGAGCGCCGACGCTGGGCGCGTACGCCCAGGAAGTGTCGTTGGAGTTGGGGCTTTATTCATAGAAAAGACGCGCATCGCAACAACCCCGTCCGCCGAAGCGACGACGCCGGCTGTACCCGCTCTGATTGCCACTGCACAGGGGCGGCATTGGAGAAGGAGCGAAGAGAGGAATTAAGTTATCGGGAGGTCACGGGAGATGGCGCCAGGAGCGCGCGCAACTAGAGCAGCGCGCTGACCCGGCTGCGGAGCTGGCTACGAAACTATCAAACAAAAGCAATTGGCTAAGTCGAACTAGCGTCCACCACAAAGTCAAGCGGCGCTTCGTCGCTGCGACTGCCGCTCTGTTTGCCGCGCCCAATGTGCCGTCCGCGTCGGGTGAGCAGAATCCCAGCTCCTGTTAGGGTTCCTTGATGTCCCGCGGGAACGTAGCGCCCACCTGCGATGGTGTTGATAGCTTCTTGCTGCACAGCGCAGTGTGTTGCGTTGTCTCGACCTACGTCCCGCGCGTCGTACACAGAGTACAAACTTTGGCCCACCTACACTTTTGCATCCTAGGCCGACAGAGGCTATCTTGCTCCGTGCCTCGAAGACTAACCAGGCGAGATCACACTGCACAGCCTGATCAGCCACATGACCATGGCACCCTGGCGCAAGACGTCCCACCGCTCTCTGGCTGCGCTCAAGCCATTCCCGTGTGGGCAATGTCAAGCTGACGACGGCGTTTTCAAACGTCACTGCGGGCACACTGAGTGCTTTCCACAACTCTCGCTAAAGCGATTGCAACCTGTTTCGTGCCTGACTAATCTAGGATAACTCAATTAACCGAAGACTTCCTTTAGATGGGGATTATTGAACGTTTATTACAGTATGGGCTACATAGGTCTGATTAGGTGGAATACATGGCTGGGTCTGCTGCAGGGTTGCCGTTGGGCATATTATAAAAGGAGCCAGAACTGAAGCTGAAAGTAGCAAAAAGCAAATTTGTAGACAGGTAGAAAAGAAGCGATAGTATGAAGTTTTATTCATTAACAATAAATAACATTTTCAACCAATACAGGAAAAAGAATAAAAAGCACAACAGTTTGCCCCTTTGCCTGGTTCTTAAACTACGAAGTTTACGTCGAATCTCTATGCCTCTTCAACCGCCCTTATTACAAATCTACTCCACCTTGGGGTATTCCCCTGAAGATTGGTCCAAGAATACTATCTATCGTAGACAAGTTTTGTGCACGCGCACTGCACTTTAGATTATTTATTTCTTTATCTACTTGCAGCGTCCCTGTGGTTTGAAGACCAAGCAAAGGGGCAAACTGTTGTGCAATAAAAAGCAACAGTTTGCCCCTTTGCTTGGTCTTTAAACCGCAGGCACGCTGCAAGTAGATAAAGAATTAAATAATTAAAAGTGCAGTGCGCGTGCACATAACTTGTCTACGATAGATAGTATTCTTGGACCGAACCCGCAGTCGCGCGCTATCAATTTCAGGTCGGTCAGAAAGTCATCGAACTGCTCTTCCTGTTGCTGCATTCGTGAGCGGAAGACATATCGCGAGTACAGTTCGTTATGCTTGGGTAAGAAATGCGCGTCGAGAAGGCTTATCACATGCGTGTAGTCAAATTCTGGGTGTGGTCTTGCTCCTGTTGGTTTCCCGAAGTCCAAAGTGTTATAAATGTCACGAAGTGTGGAGCCTCCGACGGTCAAAAGAAGTGCTACTTGCCGGTCGGACGGTACGTGCTTTCGCTGTTTTGGTTGCTTTGAGGTACAGAGTGAAGCTCTGCTTGAAGGCTCTCCGTTGTTCCGCTGCGTTGGCAATGGTTTCGAATTTCGCAGGTGGCGGAATCTTCTCCATGTTGAGGCGTTGGCGGTAATTTTAAACTTCTGACACCATGTTACGTGCCTGTCTAATCTAGGATGACTCAATTAACTGCGGACTTCTTTTAGATGGGGATTATTGAACGTTTATTACAGTATGGGCTACATAGGTCTGATTAGGAGGAATACATGGCTGGGTCAGCTGCGTAGCTGTTCAAGTGGGGACGCCGCGGAATCCAGTCGTCTGCCCCTTGCCTGTAAGAGGGTGAGGAGGACGGCGGCCGGAAGGTGCGTTGCCGCTACAGCTGGCGCCATCCACCGGAGCGTCTTGTAACACAACCCATAGGCACCGCTTCCCCAGTATGTTCCCCGTACACCGTGCAGCTTTCTTCAGGTGATCCTCGCGTTTTGCTGCGTAATCGGGCTGCGTGCGGAACCGCCGAGTTCTTTGCGTTGAAGTTCAATCCAAGTGGTGTCATGGCTTCCGCGCATTCGTTGATGAGTGCCCAGAGCTCTGCATTTGGTCCTGCCATTAACACCACACTATCGGTAAACGCCAGGCCTGGCAAGATCCATCGGTCTTTTACGCCGTCGCTGATGTGGCTGAGCGTGAATCCGAGCAGCGAGTTCAAGAGCAGCATTTTTTTAAAGGGAGCGAAAAGTCTTGGTTGGTGGCACGTGACCTCTTCGGCTTCGCGCCCCGCCTATAGTGGCCAGCAGTGTTCGCTACACCGCCGAAATACACGGAATTCCGCGTTTGCGAGCGTGAAATGGGCCGATCAGGCAAGAAAAAGCACTTCGTTGTTGTTGTAAACTGGAAGTGTCTGTGTACTCGATGCCTGAGCGGAAGCAGGAATTGTGTGTCCCAATTCAGTGGTTGTGGCGTGACAAACCGGCAGTATGCCTGGATGCCGGCAGGTAATGAGCACTGTGGTTTCACATCCCGTAATTGTCACGAATAAGCTATACGGATTCCAATAAAACGCGCTTGTTTTAACTGCCTGCGACGCGAGTTCTGGCTGTAATAAACAGCTGCTGTGTTGGCTGAGCACTGAATCGTTAGAAGATGAGGAATAATAGTAGTGGTGGTTTTATTTAAAATAATAATAAAAGGAAGTAAAAGATTTTTGCTAGCCCCGGCATCTGCCATCTCTACGGGAAGCACCTGAGCTGGGGAGCGGAAATAAAGGGATAGCAGGCAGACTGGAGAAATAAAATGGAAGAGGTGAGGAGACAGGCAAAAAGGATGTGGGGGGCGAAGGGTACAATGTACAAGTAATCAATCTACACAGTAAAATATATACAGGTCGAATGAGGAGGCCTAAATGAGTGTTTTAGGGCGACTCTTTAGGTCATTTGATCCGCTTGTTTAAAGCAGCCAGGCAGGTGAATAATATATTTTGTGCATAACGCTATTATAATCAACACTATAGCCAAACGGGCGAGTTGGTGGTACATATTGAAGGCCAACAGCGCAAACGACGCAGGCAAAGTAGAAGAAAATACAGGAGAAGCGCTTCTCCTGTGTTTTCTTCTACTTTGTCTGCGTCGTTTGCACTGTTGGCCTTCGCTATTATAATGCACCAGAACGTATTCCACAACGCGATTTGAACGTGTCGCTGCCGTTTAATACGCTTTAAATGCGATAGTATATATACGCGACCTTAAATCTGGTTTGTTTGAGTACAGGATATCCAAGATCACCTGCGCCTGGTCACAAACGTAAATATTATGTAAATTGGGCCGAAAATTGATTTTTTTGAATGCATTAAAGGCGCACGTCTATTATCGCCAAGCACATGCACCACACGCCTGGCGACCACGCGGTATGCAGCTATTTGGAGGGGTGGAAATTTTTGCCTACAAGGAAGGGAATGCTTAGGAATAGTTTTTTTGTTCACACCTCGCCGTGTTTCTCGCCCTGTAATTCAAAGGACATATTATATATGCGGCAACAGAGATAATTCATCTCGTTGGGAGTTATGTGGTCTGGCAACCCGGAAAACGCGGCGCGATAACGCCGCTGCGTTGTAAGGTATTTGCAAATGCCGCTTCGCTCTACCGATCATCGCGTCACTTCGTACAATGCACCCTGCCGTTGGCTGCCTTAGCCGAGAATAGTGGGGAGCCGTGTGATAATGGCGAACCGTGATTCACGATAACCGCAGTTAAGTTCGGTAATCGCGGTTAAGCACAACCACGGTTAGACTGCCCGTGTGAATTAAGTTCCCACTCAACCCGACCCTGTCGTGTTCGTGTAAACGCCGCTATGGTCGCATCCCGGCCCTCAGCTTTCCTGGTCACTGAAGCTTATAATACGCAAAATAAATATTCCCTCTTCCCCTTTTGTGTTCAGAACAGGGGCGCGAAAGCGAGGAGCAGCTCGAGATCGTACATTGGTGCTAGAGAATTGTACCCTTTCAACAACTGCACTCGACTTCGAAAGCTGGCGGCAACGTGTGGGGTTTCAGGTTCACACAGATTAAGGGACATCCCCCCTCTCCTTTTCTAGCAAGAATATAATGGGGGGCGGCTGACTCACCTTCCCTCGCTTTAACCACTCCTGTTGGCAGAGCAGGAAGTGAAAACGCGGTGAACTAGGGTTTTTTGTTAACCCCGGCTATACGCTGCTAACCGCGGTTATCGTAAACCGATCTCGTCGACTTGGATTTGTGTCGTTAGCTTAGAAAATGGCGGCGTCCGAGTGCAAAAAGCGCACAAGTTGGTCCGAATTTGTCGCAGAAAATCATGTTTAAAAAGGCAGTGTGTATAGAGATACCACCCGATGGCGCAGCAACAGTGTACTGCAGCGTACTCATGGTCTACTCATGGCACTGCCTCACTCACAACCCAACTGTCTCATATTAAAAGAAAGATATATGATGGATTCCAGCGATGTGCCATAACAATGGAACTGGCGTGCTGGCAGGTCGGATCAGTCGCGCTGTATACCAGTGGCAGAGGTTTGCGTTCCACAAGGAGGATTCGTTTTAAGCATGCGTTTATATAAGGGCTTATCACTTACGAGAAGATGTTTAGCGCGTTTTTCTGAAGCTGGCACAGTTTCCCCGCCGCGGTGGTTCAGTGGTTACGGCGCTCGGCTGTTGACCCGAAAGACGCGGGTTCCATCTCAGTCGAATTTCGATGGAGGCGAAATTCCCGAGCCCCGTGTACTGTGCGATGTCACAGCACGTTAAAGAACCCCAGTTGGTCTAAATCTCCGGAGCACTCCACTACGGCGTCCCTCATAGCCTGTGTCGCTTTGGGACGTTAAACCCCAATAAATCAATAAGCGAAGCTGGGGCAATTGCATCCGCCGTAATTATGTTGCCGTGGCGCGGTCGGCTCGCGGGTGGCGCGGCGGTGTATGTACGGCGGTGGAGGCAGAGCTGCCACCGGACGGCGCCGTCAGACGGCACTCCAGACACTGCGTTGCAAGATATTTGCAAATGACTCTTCGCTCTACCTTTCGTTGTACTCAAGGGGTCGTTGGTTGCCGTAACCAAGAACGGCGGCGAGCTACAACGGCGAACCGTGGGTTAAATTCGGTAACCGCAGTTAAACTGAACATGTGGCTTTCCTGCATTCTTGCATTTCTGCAGGCTATGCGCACGCGTAGGACATTACTGGAGAAAAGGTCGTCAGTCCTGTCGGCTGGTCGATGGCTTTGCACCAGATAACACTGCAAATTTCTGCTTCTGTTCCTGCTAAAAAAAATACAAACGAGGCTACGAGAGCACCCAGTCAGAGCTATCGACTATGCGATATCAGACCCTGTATCCGAGTCTAGAAGAACCTGACAGCACCATGGCAGGCAGCACAAGACGAACTCTGTGTTGCTTATCTAGTTCCCCGAGTGATAACAGGCCGGTCACATCGCGCATGTTAATCGTACAGACGCATAAGCATACATCCTATCGAAGGAAGCAAACAAAAAATAGAATATTCTGGGTTGTTTGTGTTGTGTTGGGTTTAATGGCACATAGGCAGCTAAGCCCATCATGCGCCAAACACAAGGTGTAGAAAAGTTTTGTGCAGATTTTTATAAAAGTAAAATGTGGTCGGTGGTGTCGAGGGCCTAAAACGTTAGCTATACTATCTAGTGATGCCAAAGGAAAGACATTTTAAAAACGGTCCGTAGTAAAAGCTTTAAAAATGTTGGGAACCCTCTGCGACCACCCTTGGCTGGGCAAGGATGTCGAGGCTCCCAACGAATCGAAAGAAAAAACCTCAGCCTTCTTCTCAGGATTGAAAGAGTGGCTGAGGCGTGGGTAAAACTTCTGTATGTTGTAGTAAATTGAATATATTTTATTAAATCTACAATTTGTTTGAAATGCATGTTCTCTTTAAGAACTTAAAAACCTGTGATATGTCAACAAGTGCATCTTCACCTAAAAGCAAGGCTGGATGAAATTATATGTGGTCATTGTAAAAAACTGCAGAATGCTTTTTCGTAAGTGTTCCGAGTTTTTGTATGAAAATAAAACATGTTTTACTGTTAGCTGTTAGTCGCATAATTCACACTTGAGCTTGTCTCGTTGTGTCAGTAGGAAATTATCTGTGAGCTGTGCGTGTCCTATACGAAGACGGCAGATGACCACTTCTTTGAAACGTTCCTGGTGGATGCAGGAGTTCCATTCATCTAAAAATGGTTTTACAAAGTGAAGTTTGTTATTTGCTTCATTGTTCCAAGCGGATTGCCATTTTTTTCTTACTTTACGATGTACTAAGTTCATGCAGTCTTTAACGGAAATATTTACTATTTTAATTTGTTTGCCACGAGCTTCGGCGGCGCAGAAGTCATCTCTCTCGTTGCCTTTTATTCCGATATCACTCGATACCCAACAGAGTTTTATGTTTTTTCCTTGAGTTGTGGCTATTTATATAATGTCGTCAAATATAGGAGCGATTGTATTTGTGGAGTTTAGAGATGTAAGTATAACTTAGAGAGTCTGTGTAAATAATAATGCCTGTGAGGTTCTCGTTCAATATATTTTTAACAGCTACACAGACGGTTTAACATTTGGCAGTGAAGATGGATGAACACTGTGGGAGCGTTACTATTTCACTCCAATTCCCTTGTACCACTGCGCTTCCAACATAAACATCTGTTCTTGGACTATATCTGTATAAAAAGCTGTGAAATCACTGTATTCTTTCTCGAGTGCAAGAAATTCTTGTATTATATGTTGCGGAGTTTGTTTCTCATGGAACTGTGTAAGAGTGAAATCACAGATTGCAGGAGTATTGTACCATGGAACAAGTGCATCTCGTCTAGCTCTGAGCAATTCCAGGAAATGTGTCTAGAACGCCGAGGTTGTGACACATCTCTTGAAAATGCAAGAGCAGTGGCCTGGTAGTTTGCGGTTTATTGTTAAATAGCATTCTGGATCGTCCCTTTGTGACAAACCGTGAGTTAAATTCGGTAGCAGCAGTTAAGCGTAACCACTGTTTAACTAAACATGTGACTTTCCTGCATTTCTGCAGGCTATGCGCACGCGTAGAACGCTACTGCATAAAAGGTCGTCAACCCTGTCGGCCGCTCGATGGCTTTGCACCAAAAAACACTGCAAATTTCTACTTCTTTTCCTAAAGAAAAACAAAAAAAGATAAGTTATAAACGATTCTACAAGGACACCCAGTCAGAGCTATCTACTATGCGACATCAGTCCTGTATCCTAGAAGTACCAACAGTATCATGGCAGGCATCACAAGACGAATCCTGTGTTGCTTATTTTGTCCACCAAGTGATAACAGGCTGGTCGCATCCGCATGTTAGTCATACTGACCCATCGTCATACATCCTTTCGCGGACGCAAACAAAAAATAGAACCTATGCATTAAGCCAAAACAGTTATGCGAATTCATTCAATTCCGCGTCATAACGAAAGCGTTGAGGTTATCTATTGTGCCGGAGCAATCTCCTTGGAGCTGGGCTCTGCACAGCATCAAGCACTGAGATTTACTCTGCACTGGCTATCCATTGTTGGGCCCCAGCAGTCCTCTATGGTATTTCGATGGCTGTGGTATCGACCGAGCCAAAGAATGCGGGGCAGGTACCTAAAAATTGTGGACTGCACTCACTTTTTTTTGTCTTCCTACAGCGTATAGCCAAGCGGTTAAAACCTTGGCACACGAAGAACAGTTTACTGAATGCTGGACACTGCCTCGGTCTGCATTAGCGGTTACACCTTCTCAACTAAAACTGTTCCCTGCCGAACTCGCGCGCGTTTTTCCGACACTGACTTTGCAATTTTGCACATTTCTGCAGCTTTTAGTGAGGACAACCCTTTATTACAACGATCCTTTCATGTAGACTATAGTCAGATACAACTCCAGAAAGATGCGACTTTTCCCTTCGAAGGACCCGGGCATCCAGCCAATGGCGTCGGCCGATTCTTATTGCCCATGCTACCGTCTAAATGTAGGAGGCGGCGCGACAGTTTAGGGAGTGGACTATCGCCTTTCACCTCCCACTACCTGCATACACTGCCGCGCTCAGGGTCGTAAGAATCGGCCAACGCCGCTGAATGGAAGCGGGTCCTTTGACGGGGAAAAGCCGCTTTGTTCTTGAGTTGTATCCGACTGAAGGTCTACTGGCACAATACCATTGAGTTACCCAACGTCCAAGTCACACTACGAAGCTTGTTTCTTTAGGTGACATAAATTTTCGAACGCTTCTCTCACTTGGTTTCTCGTGCGAAAAGCCAGTGCGTCGCCATTAAGCGGCCGTGGAAAAAATGGCTGAGGCTTAGCTTAGGTTAAGCCTAGTCAGATGCGAAGCATATTGTCGCCGAGTTGCATATCGAGCACGCCGCTTGGCTAGACGTTCTTCACGCTCTTCATCAGTCTCTGTAGCACGCCGCAACTTTTGCTTCTCATTCCAACGAGCAGCCCTGGCTCCAGGAGGCATCTCTATCCCGTGTACGCCTAGCAGAGTTGTTGTTGTTGTTGTGACTGAGAGAAGGATGAAAAGGAAATTGCACGGGCCTGCTACTGGCTCGAGCCAAGCCACCACCGCTGCCACGTGCAGATAGAGGAGAGTTAAAGGGCAGAAGAAAAAGAAAAAGGAAAGAAAAGACGCGCGTCGCAGCAACAACTGCGTCCGCCGGAGCGGACGCTGCTCAAAAAGAAGCGGCCGAAGCCGCGCTCGCCGAAGCGAGAACAGATACTCCCTAAAGGAAGGGGCAGGCGCACCCCCTTGTATACCGCCGCTCCAGCATCACGTGTTCACTACAGCGCACCTAGAGGCAGAAGCAGGAAACACATTGGTCGCGACGCCTCGCGCGACGGCGCGAGCTGTGGCCCCGTATCTCATCTGCTGTGACGTCACGCACCACGTGGTCATCCTTGGTCCCGACGCCTCGCGCGACGGCGCGAGTTGGGCCCCCGTTTTTCATCTGCTGTGACGTCACGCATCACGTGGTATGATATGGAGGTCACGAAAGGTCAATGGTAACGACACCGCCACGCTCGAGGAGCTGGGTTGGGCTATTTTAGTATGCTTCGCATAAAAGTATCGTTCATGCACTTCGCTGCTCAGAGCTGCTTGAAAAATTCAGGGGGCACTTTGACTGTCTAAAGTGCGTAGAGGCGAAAGCGTTTTCTGCACCACTTTGACTGCCTCTGTGGCACTGGTGGCGTCACATGTAACTGAGTACTAATTACTAAGTGACGACAAATCACTAATTAATGGTTAATTAATGATTTGTGCCTGAATACTAATTAACTGCTGATTAATGACGCTTAAGCTTCGCCTTTAGGAGTGGAACGTGACAGCGTGTTGTAGCGCTGCCAAGGAGTCCACGGAACACCACCACCCGTTCGGCGCGATGCCTTGCCCTTTTTACGCTTTTTGAGGAAAGGGCGCAGTAATTCTCTGTCATCTCGGTGGACACCTGAACCGCACCGTAGAGGAAGGGAGGAAGTGGGAGTAGAAGAAGAAAGACAAAGATGGGCCGTAATGAAGAAAATGGAAATTGTATTTGAGGAAAGGAAATTACGCAGTAACTGTCTCACATATCTCGGTGGACATCCGCCAAAATTCAGGGGGCACTTTTTTGACCTAAAGTGCGGTCACTGATGTGTGGTTAAGATGTTAAGCTTCGCCTCTAAGAGCGGAACGTGACAGCGTCTTGCAACGCTTCCAGAAGTCCATAGAACGCCATCGCCCATTCGGTTCTATGCCTCGCTCGTCGGTAAATTGGTTTTTTGAGGAAAGGAAAGGTCTCTCATATCTCGGTGGACACCTAAACCTCGCCAGAAGGGAAGGGAGGAGGATGGGAGTGAGCGAAGACACCGTATTCACTAGACGCACCTTTGTTCTTCCCAAACCATCGAGCTGGCATGGCGGTTAGCAGCTGCGGAGCCTCCTGAGTGGCTCTCAAGACTAGAGACGTTGTGTATGTTGCGGGAATTTTAAGCTGACGAAGCCAGTCTCGTGCTGGCTGACCACGACAGTGTCGAATGTATATAGCGTTATGTGTATTTTTGTTGTGCAATGTCATGAGCCGAAGACAGGCAATAAAGAAAAAAAAAGAAAAAAAAGCTGGCTTGGCGGAGTGGATGGCATGCTCGTCTCACACTCCGAAGACCGGGATTCGATTCCCGAGCTCGACCAATTTCTTACTCGGTTTTATTTATTTATATTGCCCGACTAGAAAAGTTAATTAGGCTAATAGGGCAATTAAGCAATTAACTAAGCTCATTCCCACTTACTTGGAGCATCACTATACGATCCCTTCAATTGGTTGCCTGGTTACTAGCTAAAGTACAATTGGCCCCGTTTGAAATTCGCGCACTGTGACGTCACGACCGTTAACCCTAGGGTTAAAATCAATCTAAAGGAACCTTTCTTTTAAAATTTTGGACCTTCTAAAAAAAAAAACACCCGGTATATCTGCGTACGTACCATCGGGGGCAAAAGTAATAAATTCCCCCTCCAAGTTCCGACCCCTTCCGTTTTGCATAGGGGGGCCACTTGACATCGAAACGGGCCCCCAGCGGTCTCGACACCCATAGAGTTTCTTACTATTACCTAGAGGGAAAGGTGACGCCCCGTCTATAGGAGTTTGCGTGGAGCTTTCCTGATGACCACTTCAGCCATAGCAACATGAAGTTGCCGATGCGGACATAAGCAACTCTTCAACCCGTAATTCAACCGGCTCTGTTTCACGGTCATGGCGGCAGCCTCAAAGCGGCCATCTACAAGCGCAGAACGAAGGGTTGAAAACTGAGGAAAATGAAGAGATAGTCAAAAATGAAGCAAGAGAATTTCAGAGCACACTTCCTCAAAATAACGTTTATTTCCCTCAAGGGAAAATACGTATACAGCAGAAAAAAAAGCGCAATCCCATCGGCGAAGGCACCGGGACCATACAGTTCTAGGGTGACCGCCAACCTCGACGATCGCCGCATCGGCGACAACGATACTTGCATCCCGAAATGGCACTTGAACGGATTTGACCATTCGCTCCCTTTGGCTGCGATATGCAGCTAATGGGGATGTCCGGTCGCCATAGAGTTCAGCCACTGCACAGCGCCGCAGCCATCGTGACGCGGCCTCGCCAGCGTTGGCCACTTTTGCAAACATAATACCGGAACAGCGGCTGGAACGCGTCCTGCTGGCTCGATCCACTGGACCTGCGGTCCCTTGCGTAGTTCCTTGTGGGCATCTGCACCCGGACCCTGCAGCCACATACAAGAGGGAGACACGAGCGTGAGGCGCTTCAGAAAAACCGGGCACACTTTGATCTCGCACCGGCATTACGGTTGGCGTTTTCATGCAATTATTCAGGCAGTCGACAAGAGCCGAAGAGGTGCTTGCTGACCGTGCAATGCAGCGGCCATTGAGGGTGTTTTGTTTGTAAAGGACGCAGTGAAATACCGTGAAAGGGTGTGCGTGCTAGAAAGAGAAGACACACAGACGAAGCAAAGTACCGTACGCGCACGTATGACTAGCGGACGTACGCTTTAGCAATGCCTGGGATAGTTTTTTCTGTGCCCCGCCGCGGTGGCCCAGTGGTTACGGCGCTCGGCTGCTGGAGCGAAAGAGATGGGTTCTATACCGGCCGTCTATAGTGACTGAAAATAAATTTCACAGGTTCTCTTTCCTCGCACCAGAGGTGCCCCGCCAGAGACGGTCTCGTGATGAGTTGAGACGCAGGGGTAAGGCGAATACTTGAAGTTTTATATACAAATATTTACACCATACACAAGTTCAGGCACTGGAGATACATTAAACAGCAAAAAGATACACAACAACAAAAAGGTGGAACTGGCTAACACTAGGGGAGGCCCCTTACTCGGCATAGCCGAAGATGCATAGCACCTGACCTTAGCGCAGAACCCTTATACCGGCCCCTGGGCCCGGCTTTAAAGACCTAAAGGCCCGGCCGACATTTGGTGGCTTCCAATCATGTTACAATGTTCACATGATTGGTGTATCGAGAGCCTGGCCAGCCCTCCAGCTTCCGTAGAGCAAAACGCCCTTTGCACAAACACAAAAGCACGGTCGTGTCAAATAAAAAAAAATTACCGACGATTACGTTACTTCCTAATGCGAAATTTTGCGCAGCAAATAAGCTGTTTCACCTTTTCGATAGATTGAGGCAAAGAAATCGAGCAACACATGTATGCACTATCACAGAGTTTTTTTTTTATTTTTCACACGTATTCCTTTAACAAAGATTCCACTAACAGTTCTTGACAGTCATGAAGGAAGCTTTGTGGTCGGAGAAATAGACTGATATATGTTCGACTTGGTACACCAATGCTTGATTCTCAAAGACGAGATCTATACAAGTGCCTCGCGAGGTTGTCACAGCCGTGGGACGCGTTACGAGCGAGAGGAACGGGATGTTCTCCCGCATAAGTGTTAGGAAATTGCTGTTTGTCTTTATGTCAACATTAAAGTCCCCCACTACTAACATCGGTGTGGATCGATGGACGGTTAATGCGAGTTGCAGGAAGTGCACGACGTCTTTCGTGAGTGCGGTAGGGGCGAAGTAGGCAGCTACTACCAGCAAGCCGTTGGGCAACTTTGCGGCGCACAGTTCGCCAACTTCATGTGACGTGCCAAACATTTCGACTGGTATTGCAGAGAGACCTGTGCGCAAGTAGATAGCGACTCCCGCCGCTCTGTTGTGGTCTCTGCGAGCACCACAGCAGTATAGGAAATCTATGATTTCGAGAGGCTCTTCGGGATCCATCCAGGTTTCAGCAAAGCAAAGTACAGAGGAATGGCGCAGAATGTGATCGTGGTGTACGTCCTTGGCATGTGCGGCAAGGGAGCGTACGTTAAGAATGTGGTTGTGAATGATGAATCAAGTGCTGCCAGCGAATGACGCGTCCATTGGCTGTCTGCGTGTGTTACTGATGTGTGGTTAACATGTTAAGCTTCGCCTGTAAGAGTGGAACGCGACAGCGTCTTGCAACGCTGCCAGGGAGTCCACAGAACGCCATCGCCAATTCGGCTGTACGCCTTGCTGGACGGTAAATTTATTTTTTGAGGAAAGGAAATATATCTCTCTCGCATATCTGGGTGGACACCTGCACCTCGCCGTAAGAGAAAGGGGGAAGATGGGAGTGAACGAAGACGCCGTATTAGCTAGACGCGCCTTTGTTCATTCCAAACCATTCAGCTGGCATTACGGAGTGGCTAGCGTGCTCGTATCGCACTCCGGAGACCCTGGTTCGATTCCCCAACTCGGCCAATTTCGTTCTCGGTTTTATTGATTTATGCGGTCTAACTAGAAAGGTTAATTAGGCTATTTCATATTTATATTATTGTATTTCTATCCATCGTGTTCTGTCATTAACCTGTCAATTGTTGGAACTGTCTAGGATGTTCGACACAACGTATATGAAACGAGCAACGTCTTACTGAGTGGGGAAGTGCGTGGTGGTGGAGGGAACGCGGCTTCGTACTTATCTGTTTTTTTCCAGCAGCGTCTCCTTCCGCGGACGCTGTTGTCGCTGCGGCGCGCGTCTTTCTTTTCTTTTCTTCTGACATCTTCATTCTCCTCTATATTAATTAGGCTAATTGATTAATTAAGCAATTAACTAAACTCAGTACAACTTAGTTGCAGCATCACTATACGATCCCTTTGATTGGTTGCATGGTTACTAGCCAAAGTACAATTGGCCCCATTTGAAATTCGCGCACTGTGACGTCACGAGCATTTCGACCAATTGAAAAGCGTGACATTGGGGGCGGTGCTGGTTACGAGGCCGACGCCGACGCCGACGCCGACGCCGACGCGAAACCCAGGAACGGACGCCAAAGAGCTGCGCTCTAAAACAAACACAAATATACATTCGTGCCAGCACGTGCGTGAATCGGTACCGCGGGGCGGGGGACACCCGTACTTCCCGTCTCATTCGCGAGCGGCAGCGTTCCGAGAAAGGAGACGCTTCGCTTTGAGCGCCTCCAGCCGCGTTCCGATAACCCCGCGTGCACTGCCGATCCCTTACACTGAAAATTGGCTATACGGAGCTACACGTTTGGAAGAATCTCCCCACAAGCAGCACGGATGCTCCAGAATTCTCCGCTGACACGGCGCATGCTTGAAATCTGGACGCCTGCTCATGCCTCCGTTGGTAATGAGACGACTCATAACCTAGCTCGAGAACTGTCCCGCCGAGCTGGGTCGTGCCGCCCGCGCTGTTTCCTTACAGCGAAATCCTGCAGCACTACAGGCTTACAAGGCTCACATTCCCCCCAGCAGATAAAACGCTCTCCAAGCAACAGGCCAAAGCCTGGCGTAAACTTCAAATTAAAACATACCCAAATACCCAATTGTGTAGCTTCTATTCGGATCGACTCTACTCAGACAAAAGCAAAAATGTGATTGTAAAGCCGATCTAAATCACATGATTTAGAAGTCCCTACCCGCAGGTCACTTCATTACCGACCCAGGGAGACAGATTAAGCTCTACCAGCTATAGCTGAAGACGCCGCCGCTGCCCAAGGGATAGCGGTAGTCGATGGCTTCCGGTCGCTCCTCTGTATCCGCTGGCAATAAAGTTTCACCACCACCGTGGAATGTTTTGATTGGCGGAACATGTGCAACATTCAGGGATTGGCCGCTAGGGGGCCGTAACTTGGAACTGCCGCGGCTTCCGGGCAAAGCGCGCGCCTCTGCAACTTCTCCTTCCCACCATCACACCCACGCCCCACATACTACTTCTACAGGAGACTGCACACCGGGTGACCCTCCCCTCCTACACATCTACACACTCGGATACCACTAACACACCCAGGGCCTCCACACTCATCCACCGCAGCCTCACCTACAAAACTCATCACATCACGTCTGAGACGCCCTGCGTGATCACGGAAATTATACATCACACACATTCACTTCCTTCTATATTTATAGCAAACATATACCACCCCCCGTCCCTGCCGATGGCCCCGCTAGAATCACTTCTGCGAAAGCTACACCATCTAGCAGGGAAACATCCCCTACTCATCGGTGGGGACTTCAACAGTCAGCATACTGACTGGGGATACACAACCACGACACATCGAGGTCGCAGGCTCTGGCTGCTCTTGCAGAACCTCCAACTCACTGTGCACAACACGTTTCAGACGCCTACGAGGATCGGCAACAGTGTCAGCATGGACACCAGTCCGGACCTGACGCTGAGCCGCTGTATCCGCGGCGTTACCTGGAACAGAACACAGCATGCACTGGGCAGTGATCATTACATTATACAAATCACTGTCCCGTACAAAGCATCCCGTCACGCAAATACAACACACAAACTCATTAACTGGGATGCCTTTCGCGCTGTACGCACCGCCCTCCCAGACACTCCCATCGCAGACATCGACGAATGGGTGCAGTCACTCAAGCATGACGTTCACCACAACACGCGAGACATTGAAACTACAACCGAAACACCTACCCTTGACACACGCCTAGCCCACCTCTGGGAGGCTTATCACAGCATCCTAGAACGCTGGAAAGGCAACAAACACAACAGAACGCTTAAGAAGCGGCTGGCCGCGCTGCAGACACAAATCCAACAGCACTCTGAGGAGCTCTGCCGATCCAACTGGGGACAGATATGTGACGGCATCGCCGGAAACCTGTCCAGCAAACGCGCATGGCAACTCCTCCGACACCTCATTGACCCCACGCGCACAAAATCAGCAACACAGCACCACGTGACACGCCTCACACATGAACACATTGACGATCCCGACACCCTTCTAGACACACTTCAAACCATGTACACATCTCCAGGCGGCCCCATACCTCTACCGCACTACACAGGACAAGCAAATCCAACACTCGACACCGACATCACGGAGACGGAAGTCAGAGCGGCCCTCCTGACTCTCCGCGCCAACTCCGCACCTGGTGCAGACCAAATCACAAACTCCATGCTCCGTAATCTGGATGACCAATCGATCACCCACATTACGAAATACTTCAACCAGTGCTGGAGGGAGGGTAACCTCCCGCAGTCCTGGCGCCACGCGAAGGTAATATTCATACCTAAACCCAACAAACCACTTACACTTCAAAACCTTCGCCCTATTTCGCTAACCGCATGCCTTGGGAAGCTCCTAGAGCATGTTGTGTTAGCGAGACTCCCAAGTCACATGGCGGACAACAATCTTTACCCGAATAGCATGGTAGGATTTCGCCCCCATCTATCCGCACAGGACGCTATGCTGCAACTCTCACACGACATTTTCGACCCGCTTCTTCCGGGTCACACCAAGGCAGTCTTAGCTTTGGATCTCTCCAAAGCTTTTGATCGCATTGAACATCAGGCGATCATGACTGCTCTATCCCCCTTGAATGTGGGTGTGCGCACGTATGCCTACATTCAAGCATTCCTCACTGACCGCACAGCTGAGATACACTTCGGCCCTCTGTCTTCCCCCTCCTACACTCTTCAGAGTATCGGCACCCCTCAAGGGTCCGTCCTTTCCCCCTTTCTCTTTAACATTACCCTCATCCCCCTGGCCCGAAAATTGGCCACTATTCCCCACCTGAAGCACACTCTTTATGCCGACGATATCACCCTGTGGACCACTCACGGCAGTGACGGAGACATAGAGAACACCTTACAGGAAGCAGCCACCCTCACCCAAAATTACGCACGGACCATCGGACTGTCTTGCTCCCCAGAGAAGTCCGAACTCTTCCTCATCCGGCCTAAGAACCACCGCTGCCCCCGCTCCCCATTGCCATTGAATTGAATGGTGACCCGGTACCTGAGGTTGGAACCCTTCGTGTATTGGGCCTGCACATACAGAACGATGGCAAAAACACCACCACCCTCAAGAAACTCAAGCAGGTTGTAGGCGCGATATCGCACCTCATCCGCAGAGTTTCTGGACGTCATAGAGGCATGAAGGAGCGCGACCTATGTCGCCTCATTCATGCCTTTGTCCTCAGCCGTGTGCTGTACACTACCCCATACTTACACCTATCCACACATGACATAAACGCTTTGGATGCTTTGATTCGCAAGGCATTCAAGGTAGCACTTCACCTTCCCCTCAACACACCCACAGACAGATTGCTAGGCCTGGGCCTCCACAATACGATCGGGGAACTGGTGGAGGCCCACCGACAGGCCCAATACATCAGGCTCACACAAACCTCCACAGGTCGGTATATCCTGGACACCCTAGGAATCAAAATACCGGCCAACGACCCAACCCTCCCCGCCATCCCACGATCCCTTCACCGAGAGCTCCTCATCAGGCCGCTCCCGAGGAATATGCACCCGTCCCACAATGAGCAGCGCCGCAGAGCCCGTGCGAAGGCACTCCATCGAGCGTACGGCCCCCAGCCGGACGCCGTGTGGGTGGACGCTGCCTGCACGGGTGATGAAGCGACAGCAGCTGTGGTGGACTCCTCTTTATCCGCCCTCCTCACACTACCTCTCCCTCCTGACACGTCCCCAGAGGCTGCAGAGGAAGCCGCCATTGCCCTTGCTATAACCCGCACGGAAGCCCGGTACATTTTATCCGATTCTAAAACTGCGATTCTAAATTTTGCTCGAGGCCGAGTCCATGTCCCTGCTTTTCGCATACTGGACTCGCCCGATGCCCCCCCGCCCCGCCAAGTGGAGCTGATATGGGTGCCCGCGCACTCCGGGAATCCCGGAAACGAGGCCGCCAACCTTTTAGCCCGAGGTTCTGTAAACCGGGCTAAGGTGGCCTCGGATCGGGGATTCACGAAGGATCGCATGCACTCATTCAGTGAGCTGACCCAGGCATACAGAGCCTCTCGCCAGCTCTACCCCCCGCCCCACCCCTCCCTAGATAACAGACACGCAACACTCTGGCGCAGATTACAAACACATACTCTCCCCTCGCCCATTACCCTAACCCACTATCATTCCTCCTTCCCCACTCCTGCTTGCGCCCTATGCCCAGAACCCTTCGCTTCTTCCCTCCACATCCTTTCCCTCTGCCCGGCGGACCCTCCCCCGCGGGACCTAGAGAACCTCAAGACCTGGGAGGACTGGGAGACCCTGCTGCGCTCGGAGGACCCGGCCGTGCAGACCATCGCCACCGGCCGTGCTGCCAGTGTTATGGACCTTCGGAACATAAACACTTGAGTGCAGTGGGGTCGTGCGGAGACCCTGGGGTGTGCCCCGAATTCCTCTGTAAATAAAGTTTTCTCTCTCTCTCCGCAACATTCAGCCCGTGCTCCAGGTGGCGCAGGAATGACCAAGATATCCCGCAAGCAACTCAGATGTAAGACCATCTGCGTTCCTTTGCCCGAGTCGAACACTACCGTTGAGCAGCGATTTCAGACAAATGCACCAGCTTCATCGCTTTGTAATATTCCTGGAACGTAACCGTGGCCATCCAGCACTTACGAAATGGAAATAAATGGACAAAATGTAATCCACAATATATTGTGCATCGAAGAGTCAAAAGCCGGTCGTTTAGATAAACGCGAAGGTTGTACATCATATATTAAGGCGTACCACGTGCCATGGTGAGATACCAACAAGAACTGGGTACGATAGCAATGGAAAGCGGTACAATGTACAAAGATAAACCGCTGTGAGAGGTTCGCGAAGTGCAAGGAAGCATGGTTGCCCTCATTCCAGCTTGAAGGCACTGCCTATGAAAGGGGCTAAATGTTGTTTTTGTGACTGAGATATGGATGAAAAGGAAATTGCACGGGCCTGCCTACTGGCTCGAGCCAAGCCACCACCGCTGCCACGTGCACATAGAGGAGAGTTAACAGATCAGAGGAAAGAGAAAAGGGAAAGAAAAGACGCGCGTCGCAGCAAAAACTGCGTCCGCCGGAGCGGACGCTGCTGAAAAAAAAAAAACAGATAAGCTGCCGAAGCCGCGCTCGCCGAAGCGAGGACAAAGAGAAGTTTATTGTGTGCAAACCAAAACAAAGAAACAATTCGGTACACACACAGAGGACAGTTATCTACAAAAGTGGTAGTCAGCGTTAAATGCGAAAACACCACAAGTTCTAGGTGACTACGCGTAACAGCCCTTGGCAGAATGGCTTCTGATCCTTCTGGGAGGTGTTTTCAGGCTTTAAGTAATGCCTCCACTAAAATGAATATTACGCAACCCTCCCTCCCCTCCGCTCACACATATTCTTTATCATCGCGCATAACCAGTGCAAAAACGACAGGTGCCATAGGAGAAATCAGGAAGTTTTATCTACGTGTGGTGACGTTCCATTGCTGCAATATTGAGCTCTGCCATGCCGATACCTGCTAGACTTATTTCGCCCTGCCCCCGCGGTGGCTCAGTCGTTATGGCGCTCGGCTGCTGACCCGGAACAAGGCTGCACTCCCTTCCTAGCCTATCGAATATACCAAAATTGCATACGGGATACGGACCCCGCACACCGTTACCTCATATGGGCCCCTGCTCGTCAGGGGTTGGCAGGAAACGAGGCAGCAGACGCAGCCGCCCGCGCGCTCTCTCACCGGGCTGTTTTCTCCTCCCCGTCCAATCAGGAACCCGATTTTAATCCGGTCTATACATTCAAAGATATTACAACATATTATCAAAATTGTCATCGCCTTTACCCTAGCCCATGTAAAGGCCTTAAGAAGGCGGATGAGCGGCTCCTTCTCCGCCTTCTCACCAATACATTGCTGTGCCCGGCAGCGCTAAAACATTTTGACCCCTCCTTTAGCGGCAGCTGCCCACACTGTAGTGCAGTGTCTTCTGACACTTATCACATGGTGTGGGCCTGCCCCTCCAACCCCGCTATTCCCCCCATCCCCAACCCAACCCGGGAGGACTGGGAGGCGACCCTGCTCGGCTGCCACGACTTACAGGCCCAACAAGCCTTAGTCGGGCGCGCCCGGGCGGCGGCAACCGCCACTGGGGTCCCATACTAGGGACCTCCACCTAGTGTTTGTAAGGATCGGTCCCTTACGGGCTGATCCAAACATACCTCCTGCTCATTCGTAATAAATGTTTTCACCACCACCACCCGAAAGACGCGGGGTCGATCCCGGCCGCGGCGGCCGCATTTCGATGGAGGCGAAATTCTAGAGGTCCGTGTACTGTGCGATGTCAGTGCACGTTAAAGAACCCCAGGTGGTCGAAATTTCCGGAGCCCTCCACTACGGCGTCCCTCATTGCCTGAGTCGTTTTGGGACGCTAAACCCCAAATAAACCAAACCATAAAATCATTTCGCCCTGTCGGAGCTTCCACCCTTCCCTTACGGCGCGGTTCAGGTGTCCACCGAGATATGCGAGATAGATAGTGCGCATTTTCTTTCCTCAAAAACCAATTTTTTAAGTTTTCATGTCTGTAGCCTGTCAAGACCATCAAAATAGCTATGCCCCTCGAGGCTGCTTGTGGACACGACTGCTCGCGCGTTCTTTTAGCACAAAGTGAAAAAATCTTTGCGGCGCCAACAACAAAAAAATGGCTGAGGCTTAGCTTAGGTTAAGCCTAGTCAGATGCGAAGCATGTTGTCGCCGAGTTGCATATCGAGCACGCCGCTTGGCTAGAGAGAGAGAGAGAGAGAGAAAAACTTTATTTACAAAGGAATTCGGGGCACGCCCCAGGGTCCCCGCACGACCCCACTGCACTCAAGTGTTTATGTTCCTGAGGTCCATAACACTGGCAGCACGGCCGGTGGCGATGGTCTGCACGGCCGGGTCCTCCGAATGCAGCAGGGTCTCCCAGTCCTCCCAGGTCTTGAGGTTCTCTAGGTCCCGCGGGGGAGGGTCCGCCGGGCAGAGGGAAAGGATGTGGAGGGAAGAAGCGAAGGGTTCTGGGCATAGGGCGCAAGCAGGAGTGGGGAAGGAGGGATGATAGTGGGTTAGGGTAAGGGGCGAGGGGAGAGTATGTGTTTGTAATCTGCGCCAGAGTGTTGCGTGTCTGTTATCTAGGGAGGGGTGGGGCGGGGGGTAGAGCTGGCGAGAGGCTCTGTATGCCTGGGTCAGCTCACTGAATGAGTGCATGCGATCCTGCGTGAATCCCCGATCCGAGGCCACCTGAGCCCGGTTTAAAGAACCTCGGGCTAAAAGGTTGGCGGCCTCGTTTCCGGGATTCCCGGAGTGCGCAGGCACCCATATCAGCTCCACTTGGCGGGGCGGGGGTGCATCGGGCGAGTCCAGCATGCCAAAAGCAGGGACATGAACTCGGCCTCGAGCAAAATTTAGAATCGCAGTTTTAGAGTCAGTTAAGATATACCGGGCTTCCGTGCGGGTTATAGCAAGTGCAATGGCGGCTTCCTCTGCAGCCTCTGGGGACGTATCTGGAGGGAGAGGTAGTGTGAAGAGGGTGGATGAAGAGGAGTCCACCGCAGCTGCTGTCGCTTCATCACCCGTGCAGGCAGCGTCCACCCATACGGCGTCCGGCTGGGGGCCGTACGCTCGATGGAGTGCCTTCGCACGGGCTCTGCGGCGCTGCTCATGGTGGGACGGGTGCATATTCCTCGGGAGCGGCCTGATGAGAAGCTCTCGGTGAAGGGATCTTGGGATGGCGAGAAGGGTTGGGTCGTTGGCCGGTATTTTGATTCCCAGGGAGTCCAGGATATACCGACCTGTGGAAGTTTTTGTGAGCCTGATGTATTGGGCCTGTCGGTGGGCCTCCACCAGTTCCCCGATCGTGTTGTGGAGGCCCAGGCCTAGTAATCTGTCTGTGGGTGTGTTGAGGGGAGAGAGAGAGAGAGAGAGAGAAAACTTTTATTGCTCTTTCAAGAGATTCGCGGAGATGAAGACTTCTTGGTCGTCCTGCTTGGGCGCTGGCGACTTTGAAGTGCTACCTTGAATGCCTTGCGAATCAAAGCATCTAAAGCGTTTATGTCATGTTTGGATAGTTGTAAGTATGGGGTAGTGTACAGTACACGGCTGAGGACAAAGGCATGAATGAGGCGACATAGGTCGCGCTCCTTCATGCCTCTATGATGTCCCGAAACCCTGCGGATGAGGTGCGATATCGCGCCTGCAACCTGCTTGAGTTTCTTGAGGGTAGTGGTGTTTTTGCCATCGTTCTGGATGTGCAAGCCCAATACACGGAGGGTGCCAACCTCAGGTACCGGGTAACCATTCAATTCAATGGCAATGGGGGAGCGGGGACAGCGGTGGTTCTTAGGCCGGATGAGGAGCAGTTCGGACTTCTCTGGGGAGCAAGACAGTCCGATGGTCCGTGCGTAATTTTGGGTGAGGGTGGCTGCTTCCTGTAAGGTGTTCTCTATGTCGCCGTCACTGCCGTGGGTGGTCCACAGGGTGATATCGTCGGCATAAAGAGTGTGCTTGAGGTGGGGAATAGTTGCCAATTTCCGGGCGAGGGGTATGAGGGTTATGTTAAAGAGAAAGGGGGAAAGGACGGACCCTTGAGGGGTGCCGATACTCTGAAGTGTGTAGGAGGTGGAAGACAGAGGCCCGAAGTGTATCTCAGCCGTGCGGTCAGTCAGGAATGCTTGAATGTAGGCATACGTGCGCACACCCACATTCAATGGGGATAGAGCAGTCATGATCGCCTGATGTTCAATGCGATCAAAAGCTTTGGAGAGATCCAAAGCTAAGACTGCCTTGGTGTGACCTGGAAGAAGCGGGTCAAAAAGGTCGTGTGTGAGTTGCAGCATGGCATCCTGTGCGGATAGATGAGGGCGGAATCCCACCATGCTATGCGGGTAGAGATTGTTGTCCGCCATGTGACTTGTGAGTCTCGCTAACACAACATGCTCGAGGAGCTTCCCGAGGCATGAGGTTAGCGAAATCGGGCGAAGGTTTTGAATGGTGAGTGGTTTGTTGGGTTTTGGTATAAATATTACCTTCGCATGGCGCCAGGACTGCGGGAGGTTACCCTCCCTCCAGCACTGGTTGAAGTATTTCGTAATGTGGGTGATCGATTGGTCATCCAGATTACGGAGCATGGAGTTTGTGATTTGGTCTGCACCAGGTGCGGAGTTGGCGCGGAAAGTCAGGAGGGCCGCTCTGACTTCCGTCTCCGTGATGTCGGTGTCGAGTGTTGGATTTGCTTGTCCTGTGTAGTGCGGTAGAGGTATGGGGCCGCCTGGAGATGTGTACATGGTTTGAAGTGTGTCTAGAAGGGTGTCGGGATCGTCAATGTGTTCATGTGTGAGGCGTGTCACGAGGTGCTGTGCTGCTGATTTGGTGCGTGTGGGGTCAATGAGGTGTCGGAGGAGTTGCCATGCACGTTTGCTGGACAGGTTTCCGGCGATTCCGTCACATATCTGTCCCCAGTTGGATCGACAGAGCTCCTCAGAGTGCTGTTGGATTTGTGTCTGCAGCGCGGCCAGCCGCTTTTTAAGCGTTCTGTTGTGTTTGTTGCCTTTCCAGCGTTCCAGGATGCTGTGATAAGCCTCCCAGAGGTGGGCTAGGCGTGTGTCAAGGGTCGGTGTTTCGGTTGTAGTTTCAATGTGTCGTGTGTTGTGGTGAACGTCATGCTTGAGTGATTGCACCCATGCATCGATGTCTGCGATGGGAGTGTCTGGGAGGGCGGTGCGTGCAGCGCGAAAGGCATCCCAGTTAATGAGTTCGTGTGTCATATTTGCGTGACGGGGTGGTTTGTATGGGACAGTGATTTGTATAATGTAATGATCACTGCCCAGTGTATGTTGTGTTCTGTTCCAGGTAACGCCGCGGATACAGCGGCTCAGCGTCAGGTCCGGACTGGTGTCCATGCTGACACTGTTGCCGATCCGCGTAGGCGTCTGAAACGTGTTGTGGACAGTGAGTTGGAGGTTCTGCAGGAGCAGCCAGAGCCTGCGACCTCGATGTGTCGTGGTTGTGTATCCCCAGTCAGTATGCTGACTGTTGAAGTCCCCACCGATGAGTAGGGGATGTTTCCCTGCTAGATGGTGTAGCTTTCGCAGAAGTGATTCTAGCGGGGCCATCGGCAGGGACGGGGGGTGGTATATGTTTGCTATAAATATAGAAGGAAGTGAATGTGTGTGATGTATAATTTCCGTGATCACGCAGGGCGTCTCAGACGTAATGTGATGAGTTTTGTAGGTGAGGCTGCGGTGGATGAGTGTGGACGCCCTGGGTGTGTTAGTGGTATCCGAGACGTTCTTCACGCTTTTCATCAGTCTCTGTAGCACGCCGCAACTTTTGCTTCTCATTCCAACGAGCAGCCCTGTCTCCAGGAGGCATCTCCATCCCGTGTACGCACCCCCTTGCAACGTTACCAGAACCAACTCAGTTTCACAGCTCTGCCCGGAGAGCTGTCCCAAGTGGCGGTCGCGCGAACTAGTGGCGCTGCGATCGTGTCTCGCTTAAAGCCCCTCTTGCTCCCTCGTCGCCGCTCGGTGCGGCTCGCTGGCCCTGCTGCGCCCTTTGTAAAGAGCGCTCGCGACAGCCGTTTTGTGTCGTCTGCTTCTCGGGTAATTTTAAGGCGAAAGCCTTTAATGCCTCATACTGCCGTTAGCAGCCGTGTCGGCAGATGTGTCCGCATTTCGGTGTCACTACTTAAAAAAAACTGTCGAGGCTGAGAATCGAATCATGGCCTTTGACATTTGAAGTCACTAACTACTCATTTGGCATTTGAACGAATCATTAACAACTCATGACGAGTTAGTCATGATTGGTGGCTATGACTGGTTAATGAATAATAGTCATGGCTAACCAATCAGGACTAACTAGTCATGAGTGATTAATGACTGTTTAGTCATTAATCATTCATGACTAGTTAGTCATGATTGGTTAGCCTGACATGACTAGTTCTTCATTAACCAATCATGACTGGTTTGGCATCGCTGGTTAGTCATGACTTGCTAGTCATTAACCAGTCATGACTAGTAATGACTGATTAGTGAATAACTAGTCATGGCTAACCAATCATGACTAAGTAGTCATGAGTGATTAATGACTTAGTCATTAATGACTGATTAGTGAATAGACTAGTAATGACTGATTAGTGAATAACTAGTCATGGCTAACCAATCATGACTAAGTAGTCATGAGTGATTAATGACTTAGTCATTAATCACTCATGACTAGTTAGTCATGATTGGATAGCCATGACTAGTTATTCATTAACCAGTCATTACTAGTCATGACTGGTTAGTTAGTCATGGTCAGTCATGACTGGTTAGCCATGACTAACCATGATTAGTCATTACTGGTTAGTCATTAGGCAGTCGACTAGTTAGTCATTAACCAGTCATTACTAGTTATGACTGGTTAGTCATGACCAATGTTACTAGAACCAATGTTCTAGTAATGTTGGTCATGACTAGCTAGTCTTTAGCCAGACATGACTAGTTCGTCATTAACCAATCATGACTAGCTAGTCATTAACCAGTCATCAATTAACTAGTCATGACTAGTTAGTCAATAGCCAATCATGACTAATTAGTCATTATTGGTTAGTCATGACTAGTTAGTCATTAAACAGTCATGACTGGTGAGCCATTAAGTAATCATGACTAGTTAGTCATTAACCAGTCATGACTGGTTAGTCAGAACTTGCTTGTCATCACTGCTTAGTCATGACTAGCTAGTCATTAAACAGACATGACTATTTCGTAATTAATCAATCATGACTAGTTATTCATGGATCATGACTAATTAGTCTCGACCCAATTTGTCATGGCTAGCCAAACCAAGTCGCCCCATAGCCACCTCGTGTGTGCCAATGGCCAAAGTTGCGTGGAAAGGCTTTCGCCTCGCGCACTTTAGATCGTCAAAGTGGCCCCTGAATTTTTTGTATTTTGTGACATCGGGCCTCTTCATGTTGACCTGCTTTGCACCGGGATGCAATAGCGGGTATCCCAACGATGACTCCACGGACAGTCATTTCAGCGTTTTTGCAATTTTTTCACAATATTAACCGCCTAATTTCGCATCACACAAATGTGTTCTCCAAGATAACACGCAGCTTCGAAGCAAAAGCTGCCGTAATGGAAGTATTATTTTACTGCAGCCATGTAGAGCGCGAATGCAGCTCGCCAAAACCTCATATGTGCCGGCCGCTCCACGCTTCCGCGCTGCGTGTAGCAGACGACGCGCCCGGCAGGGAGAAAGACTCGACTGCAGCGCCGTTAGTTCTCGTGACCGCCGCTTGGGACACTCTTCTCCGCTGGGCGGTATGGGGAGCTGTGAAACTGAGTTTGTTCTAGTAACGTTGCCCCCTTGTATACCGCCGCTCCAGCATCACGTGTTCACTACAGCGCACCTAGCGGCAGAAGCAGGAAACACATTGGTCGCGACGCCTCGCGCGACGGCGCGAGCTGGGCCCCCGTTTCTCATCTGCTGTGACGTCACGCACCACGTGGTAGGACATGGAGGTCACGAAAGGTCAATGGTAACGACACCGCGTGACGTCATCGTGACGTCACGCGGTCACGTGACGTCAACATCGTGACGTCATCGTGTCACGTGGTGTGACGTCATGTATCACGTGATTTGGAGGCGCACAACCACAGCGACGGTGCGAGGTGGGCCCCCGTTTCTCCACTGTCGTGACGTCATCGTGTCACGTGGTGTGACGTCATGTATCACGTGATTTGGAGGCGCACAACCACAGCGATGGCGCGAGGTGGGCCCCCGTTTCTCCACTGTCGTGACGTCATGTATCACGTGATTTGGAGGCGCACAACCACAGCGACGGCGCGAGGTGGGCCCCCGTTTCTCTACTGTCGTGACGTCATCGTGTCACGTGGTGTGACGTCATGTATCACGTGGTTTGGAGGCGCATAACCACGGTGAAGGGCTGAAGTGGTAGCTAAAGTAGTATGCTTCGCATAAAAAAAATGGCTGAGGCTTAGCTTAAGCCTAATCAGATGCGAAGCATATTGACGCCGAGTTGCATATCGAGCACGCCGCTTGGCTAGACGTTCTTCACGCTCTTCATCAGTCTCTGTAGCACGCCGCAAGTTTTGCTTCTCATTCCAACGAGCAGCCCTGTCCAGGAGGCATCTCTATCCCGTGTACGCCTAGCAGAGGCAGGCGCACCCCCTTGTATACCGCCGCTCCAGCATCACGTGTTCACTACAGCGCACCTAGCGGCAGAAGCAGGAAACACATTGGTCGCGACGCCTCGCGCGACGGCGCGAGCTGGGGCCCCGTATCTCATCTGCTGTGACGTCACGCACCACGTGGTCATCCTTGGTCCCGACGCCTCGCGCGACGGCGCGAGTTGGGCCCCCGTTTCTCATCTGCTGTGACGTCACGCACCACGTGGTCATCCTTGGTCACGACGCCTCGCGCGACGGCGCGAGTTGGGCCCCCGTTTTTCATCTGCTGTGACGTCACGCATCACGTGGTATGACATGGAGGTCACGAAAGGGTAATGGTAACGACACCGCCGCGCTCGAGGAGCTGGGTTGGGCTATTTTAGCATGCTTCGCATAAAAAATTGGAGGCTTATCAAGGGTAAGCCCAGTGGATGCGAAGCATGTCAGCGTTTGGAGGCATCTTGACCGCATACACGCCCGGCGCAAAGACGCTGGCGCGGTTGCGGGCCAAGAGACTGACGCGACGGCGGGCGCGCGCCGCCTCATCCCTGGCGTGACGTCACATATCACGTGATGCAGCGATGGTGGCGCCACCGCCGCGTCGCGCGCGACGGCGCGAACCGAAGCGTAGAGGCCTCGCCAGGCGACGTCCGACGGCGCGATATGAGGCCCCATCTGAAGCCGGTGTGACGTCATCACGTGACGTCACATCATGTGATCTCACTTCAAGGTCAATGGTGGCCACCGCCGGGAGGCGACCGACGGCGCGATATGAGGCCCCATCTGCAGCTGGTTTGACGTCATCACGTGACGTCATGTGACGTGACCTACTTGAAAGTCACTTGAAGGTCAATGGTGGCCACCGCCGGGCGTCGCGCGATGGCCCGAAACCTACGTTAATATGCTTCTCATAAAAAGATTACCGAAGTCACTGGGGAAATTCTAAAGTGTGCTTGGCGAAAGCCTTGTGGTCAACCCACTGCTCCTTCCCCGAACCGCTTGGCGCGTGGCGGGCTTCACGCACGAGCGGTTTTTATTGCCTTTGGCGACTACGGTCGCTATTTTTATTGTAGTGTTTCGCGGCGCCGCCGTCGCCCGTTCGACGTCCATTGTGTTCATTGGCGTTTGCGTTGACATTTTACACTCCGATCATTTTAAGGAAAGGAATTGCGCAAACTGGCTCGCTGGGTCAGTGGTCGCCTGAATCACGTTGTTGTTTTGTTGATGCTGCCGTATGAGCCGTTGCCTATCAACCGTCGCTGCGGACACCCAAACCGCACCGTACAAGGAAGGGAGGAAGTGGGAGTGAAAGAAGAAAGACAAAGAGGGGTCGTGGTGAAGAAAATGAAAATTGTATTCGAGGAAAGGAAATTACACAGTAACTGTCTCGCATATCTCGGTGGACACCCGTGATCCATTTGTAGAGGAAGGGAGGAAGTGGCAGTGAAAGAAGAAACAGAAAGAGGGGCCGTAATGAAGAAAATGAATTTGAGGAAAGGAAATGACGGAGGAGGTTGCGCCGCTGCGCAGAGGAGAGGCCCCAGTTGGCACGATTCCAGCGCACGGATGGACACCGCGAGCACGGACGGACACCGCTAGCATAAGCCATGTAATACCCCTTCAATGGGGTCTTTGAGGTACAAATAAATAAATAAATAAACAAAGGCTTTCGCCTTAATAACCTGCAAAACAGCACTCCTAAAAGGTGGAAGCGAATGCCTCCTTCATGGTGGCGCACACCTGTCGGCCACTAATGCTGGTGAATCCCACCAGTGTTGTTCATGGCGGAAGCGATCAGGGCGTACGCTGAAGCGGGAAGTGGGTGAGCCACTTGATTCGGTCACTCCATATTAAGCGCCAAGAAGGGAGTGGGCCTAGTGTACAAGGGACAGCTGATCTTGCAGCTTATCCGCGGCAAACCAGGCGCACTTCACGAAAGAGGACTTGGGGAGGGGAGCCGACTGAATTGTCTGTGGGCATTTTAGGTGGATGGATGGAAACAACTTTATTAGACACAAAAAAAAAACAATCTTCCAGGGTGGTCCCCTACTGGTCCAGGAGTCCACGGGCTTGTGCTTCACGTAAAGCCCGACGCACCAGCCATTCCTGGCCGGCGGGCTGAGCGGTCCGTAAAGCAGCCTCCCAGGAAGAATGAGTGGGATTGGGGATGGGGGGGGGGTACTGCCTTTGGGGAAGGACATTCCCAAAGGTAGTGGAAAAGATTGGATATGGGCACGCCACAGATGGTACAATAATGAGGAAAAGTGGGGTGAAAGCATGAGAGACGGTGGAGGGAAATAAAGCAGCCTGTCTGTAATTGCCGCCATGTGGCGCTGGATGAGGGCGACAAGGTACTGTGGGGTGGTGGCAGTGTCACGCGGCTGTTTGTAAAATGCGGTGATTTGGTGATTTGTAGAGAGGACCGATGGGGCTTCTTACGCATGGTTGGGTGCCTGATCCTCCGGGGTCCGGGAGGAGAGTTCTCGGGCCAGCGCATGAACGCGCTCATTACCGGGGATCGAGGCATGCCCAGGGACCCACGACAGAGTAACCGTTCGGTCGAGATAGGTGACAAGTGGCCAAAATTGCAGATGACCCAGAGCAGTTATTGAATGAATAAGACGCTGTACGTTTTAGGGGAAAAAATCTCAAGCCGGTGTGAGTAGGACATTGAATTAATTTTGACGAGGAGCCTAATGGATCAAGTGGAGAGGCAAAGAATTGGAGTTGGCACGATAGGAAACGACGCCTTTACTGTGATGCACGGCCTCTATCCTGGAGACTGGACGCGCGCGTTCGCACGGGGAGTCAGACGTGCTGTTCGTCGGCTCCGCTGATTTTCAGCCGGAGCAGCGGAAGTTTCCGCCTGACCCTAGCAAGTTCATCCCCAACGTGCACCGAAAGCTGTCGGGAACATCTGGACACCAGTTTTTTCCAAGGTGGGCCCGGTTAAACCCCTTTTTCGGGCAACACATGGCCCGATCGGGCCGGTGGCGCGGCTAGGCCTAACGGCCGAACCGGTACCCG
This sequence comes from Amblyomma mixtum, assembly GCF_055824585.1. NCBI lineage: Eukaryota > Metazoa > Arthropoda > Arachnida > Ixodida > Ixodidae > Amblyomma > Amblyomma mixtum. The sequence goes on from NC_143013.1 coordinate 230,933,647, forward strand.
GCACATCGGGGCCTCTGGCCACTGACGCCAGTATGGCTGCTCCGCAAATCTCCTGCCGAGGCTACGACCCCGAAAACATGCACTGGACAACGGTTAACCCAGCGGCAACCGAAGGCCCAGTTTCGGCAATGGTTACCCCAGCGGCAACCGGAGGCCCAGATTCGGCAAGATTTCGCAGCGCCGCGTTGAACGCCGCAGTGCTGCGCCGAGCGCAAGACCAAGCCTTAAAGCCGGCGTCCGTAGACGCGGCCGGCGTTCACGCCGGAAACCAGCAGTCACCCGCCCCGCACGCGTCGGGCCGCAGTCGGCGACTGCTCACGAAGTGGAAACCGCCTGTTATACCCAAGCCTGCTCCAGCCGACTACGTCGTCGTCATCAAGCCCCGGACCCGCGTCTCGTTGTACGAGACTTTCCAGGAGACCGGCTACGGCCGGGCGTTCACGGCTCTCTTGGGCACGCAACCCGCAACTGACCTTACCATAATAGCGGTAAGAGAAAAAAACCTCATTATTGTTCAGACTGCGAAACCTGAGCTAGCCGACCGGATCATCGGCGAATTTGAACTTAATGGACCCGACGGGAGGGTCCCCCTTGTGGGGCACCTGCGCCAAGACGGCAAGGACGTCTGCTACGGCGTCATTACCTTCCGTAAACTACGGACTCGCTCCGTACTAGGCTCCAATGGCGCTACGGCACCATCGTGGAAGTGCGAAAATTTGGGACATCCAACAAAGCGAGACTGACTTTTGCCGGAACAGAGAAGCCACGTTTCGTGCACTACGATTCAGAGCTTGTACAAGTTAGGCCTTACCAGCGAACCATTCCAGCCTGCCGACATTGCGGTGTGGTCGGCCACCGCGTGGACGCCTGCCCCGGCCACAGGCTGGACCGGTGTGGCCTGTGCGGACAGCAGGCTCTACTCGTTGAGGGGGTGCGGGCCCCTCACCAGTGCAACCCAAAGTGTTCAGTGTGCGGCGGGGCCCATGCCATGGGGGGCCCTGCGTGTACGGCTAAATATCGCGCTATCCAGCCCCCGCATGCCGAGCGCGGCCGTAAATCGAAGCGGAATCGACGCAAGCGTGGCAAGCGTCGCCCGGACAAGCTGAAGGCCAAGGCTGCCGACCAAGCCATGGACCAGCCTGTGAATTCCTCTACCGGGAGCCAGGGGAAACCTCCAGCTGCGCCACGGCCGCCTCAAGCCGGTGCAGCGAAGCCCCTCGGACCTCCCCAGAACGGCGGCTCCAAGACGTGGGCAAACGTTGTCAAGCAACACTCCCAGGTGAGCGGCGCGGGCAGGGCAGCTTCTCCCTTCCCTCCCCCTTCCCAATCCCAACCACGGCCAATCTCTGCCGAACAAAAAGAAATATCTGCTCTCCGCGAGCAGGTTGCAAATTTTCAAAAGCGCCTCGCAATAGCGGAGGCCCGCCAAAATTCCCCCAACCACACCTCTGCCTCACCCGCAGCAGAGGCAATGGAAAGCGACGCAACCCCTTCAGGACAGGCTGCGCATGCCCTCACGGCACTCGAGGCGAGAGTGAGCGCGCTCGAAACTCAAGTTAACAACAGAATATCCGCATTGGAAACGCAAATCAATGCCACACTTACGGCGGCACTCAACAAAATTAGCCACCTTGCGGCATCTATCCCAAACCTCATAACCGCTCAGTTCGCTCAACTCACCCGCGCTCCCAAGCGCGCTGGCCCGCTCAAAACCTTCGCAGGCCGGCAGCTCAAAGCGTCTAGGCGTCGAATCGCCGGAGAAGAAGAAGAGGTCCCCTGTGCCATCCCCAGTATAGAGAACGCTCCTCTCTTTGGAGCCACTGGCTCTCAAGCCTCCTCTCTCCAAACTCACAACTCTACCCTTGATCATGGCGGGCGCCCCTAGAAATAGGAAGCATCCGCGAAGCAATTCGATCCCTATTCAAATTGTACAGTGGAACTGTCGCGGATTCAAGGCACGCACAAAGCGAGCCGATCTACGCCTTTTCCTTACAACTTTCCCAGAATTACCTGCTGTGGTGGCCCTTCAGGAGCCAGGAAATGGCGCCACCCTTGCCAGTTACACGGTGTACCAGCAGGATGCGCAGAGCTGCCTCTGCGTACATAAAAATTACACGGCCTCCCAGGTTGACCTGGATCTTAGCGCTAATTTCTCCTATGTAATGGTGACGATCCTTCCGCTACGCAAACAGGACCCCCCATTGCACATACTCAACATTTACTGTCCCCCAAAGCTACCAAATGTTACATTCGCAGACATCTTCAGCCGGGCTTTGAAGGTCGCGAATCGGGATCCCCTCATAATCGTTGGGGACTTTAATGCTCCCAGCCCCTTATGGGGGTACACACGTGAAGAGAAACGCGGACGCAAGTTGGCGGAGCTTGTTTCCACACTGGGTCTTACTCTTCACACGGATCCCGCGCAACCCACTCGTATAGGTAACTCCGTTACACGCGATACGTGTCCGGACCTCACCTTTACGAAACATATTCGCTATGCAGATTGGAGGAACACCGAGGAATCCCTCGGTAGCGACCACTGCATAATTACCACTACAATCCATACCAAACCACTCACAAGACCACAGGCCAATGCAAAACTACCCGACTGGACCAAATTTAGGAGCAGCTACACCAATCCTCAATCAATAATAGACCAAGGATACTCAACGTGGTCCCAACACCTAGTATCCCACTTGAAATCAGTCGAGCAAAATGTTCAACTCTCAGAGGCGAGCCCGGCGGTGGATAACCACCTCCTCCACCTCTGGGAGGCACGACACAGCCTAGTCCGCCGCTGGCGTCGTCAAAAACACAATCGGAAACTCAAAATTCGCATCGCGGATATCACCCAACAGGCGGCAAATACGCGGCCCAACTCGCCGACTCCAATTGGGTGCACCGATGCAACACTGCAGCTCGGCAAATGTCGAGTCGGAGTACGTGGCGCCTCTTCCGCGCCCTTATTGATCCGGCACAAACCCGTACTGAGACACAAAAACAGCTTCAAAGGGCTATACATAACTTCACTGGAGACACGGCCAAACTGGCCGATGCGCTCCGCGACAAATATTTGAGTATACACCAGGATCCCCGTGGTCAGGCGTACTCGTATGCAGGTTCCGAGAACGCGGATTTGGATCAACCGTTCCAGCTCCATGACCTAAAAGCGGCCCTGGCTAAAATGAAGCGAGGTACAGCACCAGGCCGGGACAAGGTGACGGTAAAGCTTATTGCCAACCTCCCAGATCCCGCCTACGAAACTCTCCTCGATTACTTCAACACTATCTGGATTGGAGGCACAGCACTCCCCATAGATTGGAAAACGGCACTAGTAACTTTCATTCCCAAGCCAGGTAAAGCCATTAACACTGACAACCTCCGACCCATCTCCCTCACTTCGTGTGTGGGGAAGCTGATGGAGACTATGGTCCGCGACAGATTGTCGGCTTTCCTGGAACAACAAAACATTTTCGCAGACACCATGTACGGTTTTCGCCCACACCGATCCGCACAAGATGTCCTGTTGCAACTTCACAAGGAGATTCTCGACCCCGTCGAGCACCCCAGCAATGATAAAGTAGTCGTCGCACTTGACCTGCGGGGGGCTTTCGACAATGTGACCCACGAGATCATCCTATCCCACTTGTCGCAAACAGACTGTGGGCGCAATACTTTCAATTATATCAAAGAATTCCTTACAGATCGCCAATCCTATATCCGGCTGCAAGACACAGAAAAAATTCAGGGTGCACTTTGACTGTCTAAAGTGCGTAGAGGCGAAAGCGTTTTCCGCACCACTTTCAGTGCTTCTGTGGCACTGGTGGTGTCACATGTAATTCAGTACTAATTACTAAGTGATGACAAATCACTAATTAATGGTTAATTACTGATTTATGCCTGAATACTAATTAACTGCTAATTAAGCTTAAGCTTAAGCTTCGCCTTTAGGAGTGGAACGCGACAGCGTGTTGTAGCGCTGCCAGGGAGTCCACGGAACGCCACCACCCGTTCGGCGCGATGCCTTGCCGTTTCAACAACGGTTTTTGATGAAAGGAAATGGCGCAGTAAATCTCTGTCATCTCGGTGGACACCTGAACCGCACCGTAGAGGAACGGAGGAAGTGGGAGTGAAAGAAGAAAGATGAAGATGGCCCGTAATGAAGAAAATGAAAATTGTATTTGAGGAAAGAAAATTACGCAGTAACTGTCTCACTATCTCGGTGGACACCCGTCAAAATTCAGGGGGGGGGGGGGTGCACTTTTTTGACCTGGTGGTGGTGAAAACATTTATTAAGAAAGGACAGGAGGTATGCTTGGATCAGCCCGTAAGGGACCGATCCTTACAAACACTAGGTGGAGGTCCCTAGTATGGGACCCCAGTGGCGGTGGCCGCCGCCCGGGCGCGCCCGACTAAGGCTTGTTGGGCCTGTAAGTCGTGGCAGCCGAGCAGGGTCGCCTCCCAGTCCTCCCGGGTTGGGTTGGGGATGGGGGGAATAGCCGGGTTGGAGGGGCAGGCCCACACCATGTGATAGGTGTCAGAAGACACCGCACTAAAGTGTGGTCACTGATGTGTGGTTAAGATGTTAAGCTTCGCCTCTAAGAGTGGAACGCGAGAGCGTCTTGCAACGCTGCCAGGGAGTCCATAGAACGCCATCGCCCATTCGGCTCTACGCCTCGCTCGTCGGTAAATTGGTTTTTGAGGGAAGGAAATGTATTTCTCTCTCATATCTCGGTGGACACCTAAACCTCGCCGGAAGGGAAGGGAGGAGGATGGCAGTGAGCGAAGACACCGTATTCACTAGACGTGCCTTTGTTCGTTCCAAACCATCGAGCTGGCATGGCGGAGTGGATAGCATGCTCGTCTCGCACTCCGAAGACCGGGGTTCGATTCCCGAGCTCGACCAATTTCTTACTAGGTTATTTATTTATATGGCCTGACTAGAGAAGTTAATTAGGCTAATTGGGTAATTAAGCAATTAACTAAGCTCAGTCCCACTTACTTGGAGCATCACTATATGGTCCGTTCAATTGGTTGCATGGTTACCAGCCAAAGTACAATTGGCCCCGTTTGAAATTGGCGCACTATGACGTCACGACCGTTTCGACCAACTGAAAAGCGTGACATTCTCTGTCGACAACTGCTGCTTACAACGATGAGACATTAAAGGCTTTCGCCTTAATATGGCCCATATCAACTTGGCACACGAGGGACCCCACAGGGAGCTGTCCTCTCGCCATTACTATTTAATCTGGCCATGATGAAGCTCCCTACCCAGCTGGCAGAGGTCGCCGGTGTGCAGCACGCTCTGTATGCGGACGACATCACCCTCTGGGCAACACAACAATCGGTTGGAGACATCGAGACCAACCTGCAACAAGCGGCAGCTATTGTGGACGAATACGCTCGTCGCTGTGGTCTTGAATGCTCCCCGAGCAAATCTGAATTTGTGCACATACGCCCCAACTCGAAGTGCACAACCAAAATTGCCCTTTCCCTACTTAGCGGACCGATACCTGAACACGAGGAGATCCGGGTACTGGGGCTTTTCATTCATCATAGGCGCAAGATAGACACTACCCTAAACAAGCTACGTAAGGTGGGGGACCAGGTGGGTCGGATGCTCCGCCGGGTGTCCAATAAAAGGGGGGGACTACGATGCAAAGATGCCCTGCGGCTGGCCAATGCATTCGTGACCAGCCGGATTTTATATTCGGCTCCCTACCTCCACCTACGCAAATGCGATGAGAATGCCTTAGAAGTAGTTCTCCGCAAGATTTATAAGAGAGCGCTCGACCTCCCCATAACGACGTCCAACAAGCGTCTCCTCGGTCTGGGGATGACCAACACCTTTGGGGAGTTACGAGAAGCTCATCTTAACAATCAATACTTGTGCCTAAGCAAAACACCTGCGGGGAGCCGCCTTCTGACCCGCTTACACATATCCTACGCAACACATACAGAAGAACGGGTCCGCATCCCTGAAGCCTGGCGCTTTGCACTCCAGGTGCGACCCCTTCCGAAGAACATGACTGCAGACACCCATGATGGTCGCCGTCTCGCGCGGGCGGAGGCTATTTCTCAACAATATGGCCATAAGCCAGGTGTCTTCTATGTGGATGCGGCCGGCCCACACCATGGGGGTTGGTACACGGCGGCCGTCATCCACCAAAACACTACAGTTCAGGGCCTTACTTTCCGTGCCCCAAACATTACATTTGCGGAAGAGATCGCCATTGCACTGGCCGCCGCAGATCCAGAGTCCCGAGTCATTATTACGGACTCCAGGGGAGCCTGCCGCAATATTGAGCAAGGGTATATTCCAGACCGTGCTTTCAAAATTCTCCACGCATGCGAATACACAGGGTTTCCGACCCATCGTACCATCGTGTGGGCTCCGGCTCATGCGGGTCTTGAGGGGAACGAGGCAGCAGACGCTGCCGCCCGCGCGCTTACTCACCGGGCGTCGCCTCATCCGCAGCCTGATCCGGAATTCAATTTCAATCCGGCCATCACCTTTAAAGAGATCACCTCTCTTTATCAAAATTTTCATGGTCTCTATCCCCCTCCCTGTAAAGGCCTCACCAGGGTGGAGGAGCGCTGGCTTCTCCGCCTCTATACCAATACTGTACTGTGCCCGGCAGTACTTAAGCACTTCAATTCTTCTTTCTCGGGCGCGTGCCCACACTGTGAGGAGAAGTTTTCGGACACCTACCACATGGTGTGGGCATGCCCTTCCAATCCTGCCTACCCACCCCACCTCCACCCCACTCGAGAGGACTGGGAAGCTACCCTGCGCGGCTGCTCCGAACTCCATGCCCAACAGGCATTGGTAGCTAGAGCCCGGGCCGCTGCGGAAGCTACAGGGATCCCGGACTAGGGATCCCTCCTAGTGTTTGTAAGGGGCGGGCCCTTCCGGCTAGCCCCATCGACCTCTCACTGTAAATAGAAATAAAAGTTTTCCTCCTCCTCCTCTATCCTGGATGGAGGGTATGGCCAGGGGATTTCAAAGGCCCGGCCTAATGTGTGGTGGCTGCGTTGATCCGAAAGAAAATTGGTTTTAAAGAAAGGTAATGACGCAGTAACTGCCTCAAATATCTCACTGGACACCCGAACCGCGCTGTAACGGTAGGGATAAAGAAGGTAATGAAAGAATCGTCTTGTCTTGGGCTAGTTGGTTTTTCATGCTGTAGGTATTTGCAGCGCACACGAAACAAGGACGGACAGACAAGGGAACGAAACACAGCGCTGACTTTGAACTGAGCTTTATCGAAAAAATCAGCGACTTTTATACAAAATATTTTAACATGTGACTCAGAAGATGTCAAAACGTCCTACTACATGTGCTATCCAAAATCACTGACGTTCTTTATCAGGTTTTATCTAGAGTATCAGTGATTTTGGATGGCACATGTAGTAGGACGTTTTGACATCTTCCGAGTCACATGTTAAAAAAGATGCCCAGGCTTAGCTTGGTTAAGCCAAGAATGCGTTGCATATTGCGCGGTATTTTTGCGCGAGGTATTGCTTGGCGGCACTCGATTTTCTCAGCACCTTTTCCTCCATGACCTATGGATGGATGGATAGGAGCGCCCCCTTTGAAACGGGGCGGTGGCAACCGACACCATGCTTAGCCGTAGTTTTTTTTTTCTTTCCTTTTTTTTTCACGTGGTTTGGTGACGTCACGTGGTTTGGTGACTGCCCGGCCGCGCCCAAGGGCTGAACTGAGTGATTGCAATATGCTACGCATAAAATTCTTTGTATAAATGTCGCTTATTTTTCCAATAAAGCTCAGTTGAAAGTCTGCGCTGTGTTTCATTCCCTTTTCTGTCCGTCCTTGTTTCGTGTGCGCTGCTAATACCTACAGTAATGAAAGAAGGAAGAGACGCCGTAGTGGAGGTCTCCCGAATAATTTCGACCACCTGGGGATCTTTACCGTGCACTGACATCGCACAGCACACGGGCGCCTCTTGCATTTCGCCTCCATTCAAACGCGGCCGCCGTGGTCGTGTTCGAACCCGGGAACTCCGGCTCAGTAGACGGAACCCCTTAACAACTGAGCCACTCCGGCGGGTTGATCCGTACTCGTCCGTTTTCCGCTCCCTCTGCTTCAGTGCAAATCCGAATCTTTATGAAACCTGCCGTATAGACCGTATTTGCATGGTCTTCGCGATGACCATGACAGCGCGATGCCTACCCAACAGCCTTGTCTGGTAATGAAGAAGCCATCGCGATCTCTGCACGCGACCGTTTCTAAAATAACATAAAAAAACACTGCAGTGCAGCAGAAGACGAAAACACAGAGAATAGAAAACAACACCACGGACGGTTGTGGTGTTCGTTTCTATTCTTTGTGTTTTCGTCTTTTGCCGCGCTACAGTGTTTTTGAAGACTATGAACCAACAAGCAAACAAATCCACACTAATGATCCAAACTAACGCACAGCAGAGCCGAACCGTTGTTGTTGTTGTTGTGACTGAGAGAAGGATGAAAAGGAAATTGCACGGGCCTGCCTGCTGGCTCGAGCCAAGCCACCGCCGCTGCCACGTGCAGATAGAGGAGGAAAGATCAGAGGAAAGAGTAAAAGGAAAGGAAAGACGCGCGTCGCAGCAACAACTGCGTCCGCTCCGGACGCTGCTGAAATAAACAGATAAGCGGCCGAAGCCGCGCTCGCCGAAGCGAGATACCATCGAATAAGCGATCCAATTTACATTACCGCCACGGCTAGCGTGCCTGCCGGTAAAGCGTGCCGTGTGCAGGCGGTTGCCGTGGCCAGTGGGGGAGTGAAATCGGTGGAGAATTGAGGACAAAAATGGCCGAAGTGAGGAGAGTGTCGCTACGTTCAGTATCGAGGGGGTTTTGTTGAAATTATAGAGTCACTCCAGTTGGAACCTCTGAACTGAATCAGTATAGTGAGTCTAGGCTAGAACAGATGTTTGTTTATAGTCACAAATCAAGGTATTCGGTTAGAAAGGGATTAAGCAACGGAATATGTGGGAACAATGATGACAGAAGAAATTTTAAAAACGAAGAAACGCTACGCGTAATTTATCGAAGGAGGATAGACCGGCTACTTCAATCGTTTCGCTTGGACAAAGAGAGTGGATAAGGGCAGAGTAGAAAGTTCCTATAGTCGGATGCAATTCAAGAACGAAGCGACTTTTCCTCGTCAAAGAACCGCCTTCCAATCAATGGCATCGGCCGATTCTGATGACCCTGTTAGCTTTTTGTAGCGACAGCTACATTACCCGCTGTCTCACCGTTTCGCTGTGGACCTTCGGCGCCTCTTGTGCGCATGCGCGAGGAGCCGAGTGACGTCACAGCCGCGCAGCTGGTGGGCCGCGAAGCTCGCCTCCGACGGAGAGGAGCCGCCGAGTGACGTCACAACTGCCCGCGCCGCTCGCTTCCGACCATGGCGGCCAAGGAGAGCGAGGCCGACGCTGTGCCACTGCCATTTTTTTTTATACCTCAAAGGCCCCTGGTATGGGGCAGTACGTGAGGGGTGGGCGTAGTAATTAAAGAACAATGGTCTTGATAGCGTTCTTAATATGGATGACGTTTATATGATGCACGGCGTCCTGTGGTAGGTCCTTCCAGACCCGGGGTGACGTGACGAGAAAAGATCGCGAATGAGCGGTATTCCTTGCGATGGGGGCGTAGACGGCGTTATGGTGACTAGTATGCCTTGAGAGGCGATGGGGATACGATATGACTGAATCTCTAAGAGATGAATGATAAAACATACGACAGAGGCGCAATCGAGAAATTTTTTGTTGCGTTTCAAGGTTGGGCAAGTTTGGTCTAGATTTTAAAGTAGACGCACTAGTCTAGTATCAGTAACCATAATAAATAAAGTGGATAACACTATTCTGTATTTCTTCTAAGGTTAAAAGAGAGGTTAGACTGGGGAGGGTCCAATATTGCTGAAGCGTTTTCTTGTTTAGGTCGAACAAATATTAGTTATCCTCATGATTGCATGGATGGGGTGGCAAATCGTAGACTGCGACATATAAAACCAGGGGCATACCCCTGGTTTTATATGTCGCAGTCTACGATACGGTATACGATATCGATATACGATACGATCGTATACGATAAGCCTTGTTAGCGATGTTCATGAAACGGGATGACGATGTGAGGTTTTGCGTTACAGTAATACCCAAGTACTTACAGGAAGAAATGGACGACATTTCCGAACCCAGAAGACCGTATTTAGAAGGAGCATGAATCTGACGGCGATGGAACGAAATCAAAAATGTTTTGGCAATATTACCCATTCCTTACCCATTGCTACATTACATTATTACCCATTGCTACATTACCCATTGCTTGCACCAAGCTTCGATTCGGTTAAGATCTGGTTGAAGAATGTCAACGTATGCTTTTAGAGATTGGGCGGTAAATTACGTATCGTCAATAAATAAGCGGATGGTAGAGGAAATATTAAAGAGGAAGATCGTAAATGTAGATGCGGAAAAGCAAGGGTCCTAGAATTGTATCTTAATTGGGGAACGCCTGTAATGACCGGGCTACGAGGAGAATAATAATTGTTAGCATAGACAAATTGCTCTCTGTTAGTAAAAAAGTTAAAGCCAGTCTATTATTAACGGATTAAGATTTAAGCAAAGTAGCTTTAGTAGCACTCTCTTATGAGGCACTTTATCTAAAGCTGGTTCGAAATCAAGGAAGAGAATGCCAGTAAGAATGTTTCCGTAAGATTGGAGCATAGGTCGTTAATAAAGACAGCTAATTGGAAGTCACATGAACATCCTTTTAAAAAGCCATGTTGGTTAGTATAGAAAAATTTAACGGAGAAAGGAATTTTACTTTGTGGGAATAAAAAATATGTTACATTAGTTTCGAACAGACACTTGTGAGGGAAATCGGGTGGTGTCACAAAATTCGGCGCAATTTTGGAAACAAAGAAGCAAAAACAGCGCCGCGCGGACACGTCTCGCCGGCGCGAACCGAAAGGGAGAGAAGGAAACCCCCGCTGGGCGCCTAGCCTGTGTGCGCTCTCTCCCCTCCACCACCGCTCACCGACGCGGCGTGCGCCGAGAGAATGAGTCATCCATGCGGAAGATTTCTCTGGAACATCCGAGTCGCTTCTACAGCTGACGGGGGAAAAGCGCGTAGCCTTGCGTGCACTAAGACACGTCCCCCTCGCCCGTCGGCGGCGGCGCCACGACAGAACTAGCCGGAACCTTCGCGAAACGTTTCCTGACTTTAACCAATGAGGACGCGCGGCCGGTGAGAGAAAGGAAGGGAAACTACACAGGAGATGCTGCGTGTATGTGCGCGCCTACTTTGGCACCTAGAAAAAACAGACGTGGAAGCGAGCCTATAAAAGAAGTACGTTGACCGCTGTCAAGTCAGTCCGGACCGCCGTTTAAGCTTCATCGAAGCGCGCCCGTTCGACTCCCGGGAAAACACCACTCGGCCAGCATCGGACCAACGAGGCAACGTTCGTCAGTCTTCGGGACGGCATCGTCGTGGAACTCTGGTCGTCGGACTGCCGCAGTGCCCGGTGAACAAATTGTGTTTTGTTTCTTTACCTCTCTCTCGTGTGTTAGTGCACTTTAGGTGCAATTTTGCCTTTGTATTGCATTCTCTCTCGAGTTTAATTTTGCACGAGCTGCCTTGTTCTGTTAATCACTTTGTATGAGTCTGTACTAGTGATTGTGAAATCCTCTGTATCGTCTCTTTGCTTTATAAACTTTGTTTTGTGAACCTTTGGCTCCGACCCATTCTCTGGCTTGCGACCTGCGAAAGCTGGGCACCGAACGCCCAAAAACCTCTTGTCACTTGGTGGCTGGTCTCCGCTGAGCTTGCCACGCTGAGTCGAGGGCATCTCCTTCGAGTCCGAGACCGCTACCCCCACACGCTCTAAGGGTGTCTGGGAGCTTCCCACTAAAAGTGCGCGAAGTGTGGGTGACAGGTGGTACTTTTTGCACGAAACAGGTGAGTTTTTTTGGAGACCGGAATGATCTCACCAACTTTCTGATCTTGTGAAAAGACACCTGTTCATGTGAACTGCTTAAAGAGGTTGCGCAATATTACGCTTGCAATGGTTTTAGTTTGGTTTGGTTTATGGGGTTGAACGTCCCAAAGCGACTAAGGGTATGAGGGACGCCGCAGTGGAGGGCTCCGGAAATTTCGACCACCTGGGGTTCTTTAACGTGCACTGACATCGCACAGTACACGGGCCTCGAATTTCTCCTCCAAAGAAATTCAGCCGCCGCGGCCGGGATCGAACCCGCGTCTTTCGGGCCAGCAGCCGAGCACCATAGCCACTGAGCCACCGCGGCGGCAATGGTTTTAGTATCTTTTAGGATTGATGCCGTCAACACCAGATGAAGATGTAAGTTACAATGAGCTTCATGATGCCGTTGCCATTAAATATAATCAGTGGCATAACTGGGTGGCCGTGAGCTGCAAATTCCGATAAGCCGCCTTCGGGTTATCTTGTAAAAACTGAAGAAAAAAAAGTTAAAAGAGTCGTCATGTAATGTTAGAGACAAATTTTCTTCTTTTTGTTTTGAACCGCTGTTCTTTTTTTACTTCACAATTAAAGGAGCAAGAGAACTTGACAATGAAGGCAGTCGTAGATGAAAGGGAACAGGTCCCTCTCTCCTCCCTGTATTGTCATGCCAGCAGGATAATGAAGATCGGCCGAGGGAATTGGATGGAAGGGGGTCCTGTGACGAAAAAGAGCCGCTTCGTTCGTGAGTTGTATCCGACTGTATATAGTAGCAGTTCGACAGAACCGCTATTCCAAATAAGATAATCAAGAAACTGGGACCAAGATCTAAGCAAACATTAACAGAGGTAGTGAGCAAAATGATAATGGATGGGAAAGCCCCGGAAGCTGGCGGCTAAGCAGGGTGAACATTGATATAGGAAAGGGGACAAAGCTGACACAAACTGTCCCATAACAGCGACGTCGTGGTTTGGAGGGTGGTGATGAAGATTATATAGGATAGACTGCAGGTATGGGCGGAGAACGACGGAGAGCTAGGAAAGCTATAAAGAGGGATCCGGAGACAATGGAGGTTAGAGGGCAATCTGTCTTCATTCACGTAGTGTACAGAGAGAGGGAGAGAGAGAAACTTTAATGAACGAAGGAGAGGTCTGCCTGGTGATGCGCCAAGCATGCTACTCCAGAGTGTATTGTTAAGATCGGAGAACACGGGCCTGGGTAGAATTAGTACCGGACGTGACTCATCGCAAAGAAAAGATTCTAGGACGGCGGCAGCAGCGGCGGGGATAGTGTGACCGAGTCTGTCCTCGGGTCGCCGGTCGGAGCGGTGCTGCGCAAGGTCAAGCGGTTGCTGTTGATTGAATGGCGGCTGTGTCCTCTACAGAGGTCTCGTGCTTCGGCCATCCGGTGGGGGGGGGGGATGTTCGAGGACGTTCATTCACCTGCGGAGAGACTGCAGGAGACTCGTTTCCCGCGGAGGCAACGCACAGAAGACTTGCCGCAGTGACGCATCAGTGTATGATGATTCTGTCTTCCCCTTCCCATCGACCGAGCTGCGAGAAAGCGAGGGAGCCCAGCACCGCACCCTGCCTTGGGTGGTACCACCAGTGTACACATCTGCCCATCTGATTGGACATCGATCTCCGAACTTTATTCCCCAGTCAGGGACCTGGGGAAGCCGAAGCCTATTTAACGGGATGTTGTTTTGTGATCGAAGAACATTCATCGCGACTGCAAATATGTAAAATAAACCTTCTGTACGGTTTCCTCCATAGTGGAGTTCGACACCGTCCTTCGGAGCCCGGACCTGTGGGGCTGAACGAGTCAGTCATCTTCAGGGCTCCTCCGTCTTCAACAGCATAGAGGTTGTTTCGCAAAAAGGCGCCCGCGTGCTGTGCAATGTCAGTGCGCGTTAAAGATACAAAGGTGGTCGAAATCATTCCGGAGCCTCCTACTACGGCACCTATTTCTTCTGTCACTCCCTCCTTTATCCCTTTCCTCACGGGGCGGTTGGGGTGTCCACCGAGATATGTGAGACATATACTACGCCATTTCCTTCCCTCAAAAAACAACGACTAAGTGTAGCAGGAACGCAGCTGTCGTGAAAACTAGGGCATTGCGGAACTACAATAGGTACGAAGTGGTACGAGGGATCTAGAAAAGGGTGATCGTTCATAGTCTGACTTCCTGCAATGCGGTCCTGTACATGAGACCAGATGTTCAAGCAAGGTTAGAAATCAAACAACGCGGCGTATAGAGGCTTCCTTTTGGGAGAACATGGCTATGGAGCAAATCAGGGGGTACAGGGTGATACCGGATGGGAGTCATTCGAGAGCAGAGAAGCTAGCAGTAAGGTAGAAAATGAGGAGCGATTGAGAGAAAGGGGGAAAAGCAGTGGGAGAGGAAAGTTTGCAGTAACTTGTGCATGAGGAATCTCGACACAACACTGAGAAAGCGAACCAGTAAAGTGACAAGTAAATCCTGGACAGCAGTTTGGGGGAAATCAGGAAATGTCGATCAAGAAAAAGGTTAAAGAAAAAGAGAGGGGTCAGTGGAAAACAGGGATGCGAATCGAATCGACAGTGGAAACGTACAGAACTTCTGAGCAGTAAGTTTCCAAAGAATATATCCAGGATAATTCTATAGGGGAAGCTTTGTTCGAGGCCAGGACGGGTGTATTGCGGACAATGACACCGCGCCGCCGCGGTGGCTCAGCGGCTATGGCGCTCGGCTGTTAACCAGAAAGACGGGGGTTCGATCCCGGCTAGAGGCCCGTGTACTAGGCCTCTAGCCATGTACTGCGCGTGTACTAGAGGCCCGTCTACTGCGCGATCTCAGTGCACGTTAAAATACCCCAGGTGGTCGATATTTCCGGGGTCCTTCACTACGGCGTCCCCCGTAGCACGAGTCATGAACCAAAACCAAGCCAAAACATACCGAGTCAGGTACCACGAGATAGACACGTCGTGTGGTGCGTGTGGAGAGGGCACGAGTGAACACTTGATACTTTTCTGGAAAGGGCTTCAGCTTAGAGATGAAAGCAACGTGTCTTGTTTACTCAAAGCATTGGGGTCTAAAGACGGTGGAGGAAAAATAAATTTGAAACGGGCACAAATAACCACGCGAAGGTGACCTGATTGGCGGTTAAGAAAAGTCAAGACAAAAGTGAAATTTCACGAATCACAGCTAGGTGGCGCGAGCCGCCGCCCGGTTGAAAGGTTTAAGCTTAGGCATCCGTGCGGCGGGAATTTATTTATTTACTTATTTATGCAAAATACCCTTAATTTCCCTCAGTTCGAGGGTATTACATAGGGGGGGGGGGCGGTAGAGGCATGTAATTAAAAGTAAACAAATAAATCACAAGAAACCATAACAAAACAGATAAAAGCATATGAGTCAAAGAGGAAAAACAAAAACATGAACAGAGCAGCAGACAGTAACGTTAATACAAGTTATACAATGTCCCTCAAACAACGGCATGAAAATAAGACGAGAATCATCAATAGCAGGAATACAAGACCGAAATCTAATGCACTAGTAAGTTAACAATGTACCCAAAAATTTAAGCACAGATAGTGGCAGTCATTAGGTTATAAAATTTATCCACATCAGTGACGGTAGCAATATGTGATGGCAGAGCGTTCCAGTCAGTTATAGCACGTGGTACGAATGAATGTGCATAGTTAGATGTACGACATGACAAGCGCTTAAATTTGAATGGATGGTCGCGGCGGTCAAAAATGGAAGGCAAAGAAAAAGTGATCAGTTCGGAAAAATTCCTAAGGCCTTGGAGATTTGGTTGAACTTAACGGGTAAGCTGTTTCATTTTAGATGCGTTTATGAGCACCTTTGCCTCTTCGCCATCCGTGTCCCGTTCGCGCAGTTCTTTCTGTGGGGATCTGGCCCTGATAAATGTGCAAGTGCAACTTCCATCGCCTTGTAGTAGAAGCAAGCGGATCTGCATGCTTACCTTGACTTATTGATTGTGCCTTTGATGGCAATTTGTGTTTGGTGCTCAAGCAGAAAGTAGGCGCTGGCGCTATATACCAGTTTTAACCTGCGCTCGTACTGTGTGCTTCTTTGTCCCGTTTTTTCTTCTGTTTTGATATGTATAAACTCCGCATTTGTCCCCAGCATGTTTCTAAATATATAAGTGAATGTTTATAAGTTACGACTGACGTAATGTCCTTGAGGAAAGTGGTGTTCGACGTCGTCCATGGCTGCAAAGCAAACCATTCCCAAAGGAAACGCTGTCGTCTCTTCTCTTTCTATATGCAGAGCTCGAATATCATTAAAAAGGGGGATGCAGGAACCAGGTGACGTCAGCAGATTGTGAGTCGTGTGACGTCCCACTCGCGGCCCCAGAGGTTCTTGCCCCAGCTTTGTTTCAAGTTTAGCATGGGAAAAGGCCCCGGGCATGCCTAATTCTGTTTCTCGCCTACAGCAAAGGTAAAGACCAGAGCAGGCGATGGTAAGTGGATTAGGCACTGTCACGGCATTTTGCACTGCATCGTCGATGTTGATAGGTAGCCTAGTTGCTAGCTAACTTATGATACCGACGGACGTCTGCGTGCCAATGATAGCAGCTTCTAAGTGACTGCACGGCAATCAATAGCAAAAGGAACTAAAACATAAAGAAAACAGTTTTCTTCTACGACGTCCGCACTACAACGCATGGAACACTCTAGGCGGCTTTATGGAAAGGCTTGAAAATCTTCTGTACTTACCCTCAGCGTTAGCCTTTTTATGCCAGCGTGAATGAAAGAAACAAAAGAATAAAGAAATGTTGAGCAAATTTTTTCGTTATTTGTATTTAGATGCGACTGTGGAGGATAATTGCTCATGGCGCAGAAGCGTTTCTATGGCCACCCTATACTAAAAAATTCAGCACAAAAGGATTGTTGAACGCAAAGGGGTTTATCAACGAAATGTTTTTATATTTGTAAGATTTAACTGTAACAATCAATATGGCCGCAGATGTTCAGGCGGCAGGCTTGCATTTTCTTAAAAGGTTTTCAAATTGGGCTAGTTTGTATGTAGTTAACCTATGTAGTTAACATGGTCAAACATAATTGCGCTTTTGAAGTGACTTGGGACAACACAAACACTGGTGAGCAAATTGTCGACGGAAGTTTATTGCGTTGTGCACACATATATAAGCCTCACATGTCAAAACAGAAATTTAAAAAACGCAGTTAAAGCAGCAACATTGCAATCATATCAACAAGCATCAAGAAAGACTTTGTTCCAGCAGATCGGTTTACCTTCATTATTACTATTCCAAGAATTGCATTTCTTCTTTTACACAGGTCCTTTTTCCTGATTCCATGCAGTAAGCTTCCCACAGCTCCCTGATTGCCCTATCTCCGGATTTCAGCAGAACTGTGGTCTGTTGGAAGTGGGGTTTGCAGCTATCGCACCTGGCTCAACGTAGTGCCAGATTTCCAGGCGAGTTAATCTGGCGACAGTTGCAGTTATGATCTCTAAGTGTTTCATTTAGGCATCTGCCCGTCGGGCCCACATAGGCTCGGCCGCAAGATAGCGGTGTCTTGTAAACCACTCCTTCACAGCACTCGATGAACCTGTTTGTGTGCCTGTCGCCACAAGACTGCTCTTCTCTAGGACTGGTTTCTTAATTTACCTTCGCGCACATTCCTTTTAGTTGTCTTGGTGCGGAAAAAAACTTGATGCGGCGACAGGCACACAAACAGGTTCATCGAGTGCTGTCAAGGAGTGGTTTACAAAACACCGCTATCTTGCGGTCGAGCATATGCGGGCCAGACGGGCAGATGTCTAAATGAAAGACTTAGAGAAGGGTCTTGTGTAATTACCCTTCAGTTTTGTTAAAGAAAAATTCGTCCTGGTCTTTTTTTTCTTTAACTACGAAGTTTCTGTGAAAGCTGTATAGCTTTCCTTTGTGGCCGTATGGCTGCGCTCGGGTGGACGTCAATGAGTAATTACTACCTTATTACAAATCTTCTCCACCTTGGGGGATTCCCCTAAATATTTGGTCAGCTCTGTGATTTACGTCTAATCTCGACTGAACTTCTGCCCTTAATCACAGAACCGCATTTCCGAAAGTAAGCCTCGGCACCATTATTCCTTTTCAAATACGTCTCAGTACTTCATATTTGTTGTACCCCCATAATACCCTATGTTCCATTATCCCGGCGTCTCTTCCTTTTGCCCTAATAGACTGTTCATGCTCCGAGGTATTTGCATTCGGCTACTCTGGGTATTTCGTTGCCTTGTATTGTAAGCGCCTGATGAGTTGTATCGTTGAAAATCATCCCACCTGACTTAGTTGCGCTAAAACTGAAACCTAGAGCGTCTCCTTCGTCTCCACAACAATTAACCAAAGTTTGTAAATCTTCCTGGCTATCTGCTAACAGTACGATGTAGCAGGTTGAGGCCGACGTCCACCACCTGCTAGGGGTTTGCCCGGCGTTGAAGCCGACAAGAATTCGGCACCTGGCGGCAGCGGGTCTTTCGCCCGACAATAGTGCTTCATACACCGCTTGGACACAAGGACCTCATCATCGTCCACTGCTCGATTCCATTAGATCGGCGAACATTTGCACATTTATTTAGGCATCCTCATCTATCATTATATACCGTTTTATGCCCTGAGGCAATCAACATCGCATTAAAAAAAAAGTAACAGCACGATATAGAAGCACTCAAGGACGCACTCTGCCGAGGAGAGAACGCATCCTCAGGAAGACACAGTAGCGCGCGTTTCTGAGCGAAGCTCTTTGCATGCGAGTGGGACTTCTCACCGCGAAAAGCACGCAGAAATTCTACAGACGCCCTAGTGGTGGTGAAAATTCCAGGCACGAAGGTGAAAACTAGGCCGAGGGAATTGGGGAAATAAGAGACCTCTACCAAGGGCAGTTGCATGTCAGGTTCGGGAGAAGGAAGGGAGAAAGGGAAGCTGAGAATGCTTCAGAGCTCAAGAAAGAGGGCGTTTCTCCACCTCTCCCCGTCCTCGACGCTGATTGGCTGCGATGGTCACGTGCTCACCCTTACTCCACGTGCACGCCAAACCCCGTTGCTCAGTCTGCTCCTGTCTCTGTGACGGTGTGTTTGCAGCTGCTGTCTTCGTGGCTACGTCATGGCGCTGAACGTCAACGAGGCCGAGGCGCTGGCCGTGCTCAAGATCCGGGGGCTGCGTCGTCGAGGGGACCTCCGCAAGTGGCTGCTCCTCGCAAAGCTGCTCAAGTTCACCAGCAGGATACGGCACAACTGGGAAGTGTGCTGATTCTTTTTTATCCTCTTTTTTATTATACTTGTGTAGTCACTCGTTTATGCGGGCATTCGTATTGCAGTCACACAGGCTGGAAAAATTTTTAAATTTGCTTCCCTTATCTTGAGGGCCGCTGCTTGGTACTTGGGTTGCATGTAGGTTATTCTGTACCTCATGTTCTGGCTTTTCACGCCGCTATAATGGTAAAATCTACAGCAGGTTCAGCTCCGGAGTGGAGTCTCAGCTGTGGAGGAAGTTAACGCAACAGTTCGGATGTCCCTATAATAGTTGAAATTTAAAAAGAAAATGAAAAGACGGAAGCCCTTCTCAACAACGAATACCCGAATGACTGCTATCTATCTACTCACCATTAGTTTTAACAACCGTAGACTTTGAGTGTACGCGCACGCGCTAACCCACAGCCTTGTTTATATTTGATGCTTTTTACGGTAAAGCAGAGCTGTCCGTCTTTCTGGTTAACTGTTTACTAAAAGGCGAAGCCGGTGTCATTCACCATGGCACCTGAATATTCCCCGCCGCGATTTCTTGCGTTGCACCCCTGCCTGATGCTAGACATATTCCATGTGCAAAGTGACGCTAGGTAAATATTAAGTGCAGGTACTCCTTTGCGTTCGATCAACTCAACTACTGGGCATTTTCGCGATTGATGACAGCGAACAAAAGCGGAAAAAATTTGCAGGACGGAAGAAGACAACAAACCCCGTACACTACCACTGGTAATCAACGTGATTACCACTTAGAAGACATAGAAACGCTCCCTCGCGCATGCGCAGTTCTCTTCGCTAGCTGCTACTGATTACAAGTAAGTAGAAACTTTGCTCATAAACCTGTCTTTTTGACCCTTTGTTTGTTCCCTACACTCACGCACGGTTTAAAAGCGAGACGCTATGCTGGGGTGTAGTGGAGAAAATCAACCTGTGCCTATATGTTCGTTCTTCGTACATGCTCAGGGCTCACGAAGACCGTTTTAGAGGCGTCCTTGCATAACCCCGCCTGCACTGTGCCATAATGTGGAGTGCTGAATTCATATCAAAACGAGATTTTTACAGAAAATGGAAAAACCGGTTCTGGCCTCTTGGCTTGCTTTTGTTTCATATCGGAGTAGCTTTTCCGCACGATTAACGTGCAGCCTCATAGTAGCGGTCATCACGGGCGCATAGCGATGCGCTCATAGCAGATCTCGAGATAACATCGGTACGTTCACACACCGTCCCTATGTGAAGAGTGCCCTTGCACCCCCCACCCCCAATCTTAATCCGGGAGCTGAATAGACGAAGATGCTTGGGATTAGACTTCCGTACCTCTTTGCATGACACACTATAAAGTATTTTTTTCCGTCTATCTTTATTGCATGCTCGTTCTTTTTAACCATACCTGATTTCAACACCGCCAGTTCAATGGGAGAGTGGCACTGGGCATGTGCCGCTCTCCAGTATCCACTACTCCTCTCAGCTCACTCCCACTCAGTTGACTACCGTGGAAGGTAATTCCACGGTAGTCAACCGCCGGATCGTTCCCACCGGCCGCGGTGGCTCAGTGGATTTGGGTGCTCGGCTCCGAGTTAGCGAGCTAGGTTGATAAGCAGAAATAAACTGGCGTTTGTGGTGACACGGAAACTGCGCAGCTCCCTTGCCGGAGGTTACTTGGAGGGGAGGTGGTTATTACTTCATGGGCATTTAGTTGCTGCCTTAGACACTTCCTGGAGCATATCTGGTGTCTTTCATTTGGGAAGTTGTAGAACACCGAAGGAAGCAGCAAATGCAGATTACGTGAAGCAGACGAGAGATAGGCATTCCATCGCTCGTCACCCCCGCGCAAGAATTTTTGAGCTAGCATCAATAACAACGAAGTTATACACGATTAAAAAATTACGCTGCTCCTCTCTCCCCTCAACTCGAACACGCGGGGCACCATAATAAAAATAAAGAAAACAACTCTGGGACTGGGCCCCGCCCATGATTACGTCATTCGCTGCCGTTCGGTTTGCAACTTCCGGTTGTCCCACCCTGCAGCAGCCGGTCTCTCTTCGCCTTCCTGCATTGCGGCGCGTGTGGGATTTCCTTGCTTACCACTGCGACAAAGGCACTGCGAGTAGCTCCCGACAGAAACAGGCGGCAGGGGCAAATTGAAACCATATGCGCGAAGGCAATGCCCTGGCTCGCGCTTGTCCGAGTGGGTCGCGCGGCGGCACAAGCAGACGATTTTCACGGCTACCGGAAATGTGCCCGTGACGTCGTGGCTTCAGCGAATGACAGCATGTCACGGGACTAGTGACGTCTATTTTCACGATTTTAGGTTCAAAATCGGTCGCTACGAAGACACCAATCGGCCCGCGAATTTCAAAAACTGCGGTTTTTAAAAATTCATAGTAAATTGCCGGCTCAGTTCCGAAGACTTACATTTGGTGTGAATGCTTCTTAGCATCATTTCTAAGAATTGAAAACATCTACAAGCGACTTTTAATCTGTTGCATAGTCCCTTTAACGGAAAAACGGCTGAGAAGGAAGAGGGCGAAATTCAAAATTTTCGCGCGGGGAATGTGCCTTTCGAACTCACGGCCAACCGCGCTTTTCCCTGTGAGCCGTTGACAGGGAGCAGCAAGTTCGATCGGGCGCAGTCTTGTGCTCCTTCGGGACTTCACGCCATTCCTTTTCCAAACGGGCTTAGACGTCATCGGAACAAGCCGCCGTTTTGAGGTCTGCTTAGACGCTAGGCGAATTCTAATCTTTGCGTATCCAGCGCATCGTTGTTAAACTTTAACAAAACTTTTTGTGCTAGCCGCGATAGAAGAAAGGAATCAGCTTCCCCACTTAGTTGTCATTTAGGATAGTTCCGTGAAGTTTTGGAAACGCCTTGTATGATGGTTGGTTCTGTTTAATCACAGCTTCCTTCTCATTTACGCTGCAGTTGTCTCTTTGCGTGTTTTTGATTAATAATTAGCTCTGTTTGGCCACCTATCAGTGTAACTTCTTGTGTACTGCTCTCCCCCCCCCCCCCCTTTCATTATATAATGCCCCACCAGGGGCCTTTAAAGGGCAACTGAATAGATTTTAGACATCGATGAGCCTGAAATGGTCGAATGTGTGAAACTTGTGGGTAAAGCATGCGAAGTCCTTTTGGGCTAGCTTTTGAAATGGTGACGTAATCGCCGATTAAAATCGCTACTGCCTTCAAGCTTCTCCGCAGTGCACAACACCAAGTGGGGGGCGTCTGATGACGTCATCGAAGGTATCGGTACATTTCCAACGCATAGACACCTGCTTTGATAGAAAAAAAAACCAACGCTACAGACGGCAAAGGCCGCCGAGCGTCGTTTGGCAGCATCCAACCGTGCACGGCAGGGTGTGGCTGACGGCAGCGGTAATTTGAAATCATAGCTTCCGTGACGTCACACTGAACTTCCCCGCACTCCTGCGGTGCTTTGAGAAGAAGCGCAAAACTCAATCGCTGATTACGTCATTATTTTAAATGCTAGTGCAATAACACTTGGTATGCCTCACCTACAGCCTGTATAAATTTGAATCCTTGAATATTGCGAAATTCTCAAAAAGTGATGCAGTTGCCCTTTAAGTGTCAGGTAAATTATTTTGCTGATGGTGGTGAATTATTCCTAAGGCTATATATTGTCCTGGGTATTAAACCGGCATAACAGCCAGCCCAGCTAACAGGGAAGGCTTGTTTTTATGCTGAGGCTCTGGTCAGCAGGATGTTCCAGCTGGCCGCAGGGGTACTACTTTTTGGCGTGCTCTGTCCAGTGGGTGTAGCCCTCGGAATAAACGATTATGGGAAAAAAAAAGGGAAGCAGTGTAACCTCCGTCCACAAAAGGATCACCCGCCGTCGGCATATACGCCTGGGCCGCTTGCATCAGGTACAACACAAGGTGAGATTGGCCATCATAGTGGGCAGAGGATGTGCGGTCACATGAAATAATTGTTAGATCTCGTCTTTTAGCAGTGATGTCTCACAGGCCGTTTTTGTTCGGGCCAGGCTTTCTGCACTTGCATTCACAGGACGTGCAAGAAATCGTGCTTGCTGGGACCGCAACTTGCATTACGTCGTCCTGGATACCAACACAGCCGACTGCGTTCGAGAGTCGTCGCAAAGTTTGCAACAACGGGTCGTCACCAGACGCATGCAGGTACGTGGAGCTTCATAACTTCTCCTTCGATCACGCTAGTCGTTTTTTCTCTTGTTTTTCGCGACCAAAGAAAGAGGAATGCGTTTAGCCCACGGTGTGTGGTTCAGTCTCGTGGGAATCGCAGCGGAAAATGCATTTCTTTACGGGAGAAAATGTCCCACTTGAAGCGCTCTTACGCGAAGGTACCTGGAAGAAGTACTGTTTTATGTGTTCGCTTTTCATGTTCAGTGAACTTGACTTCTAAATTATGTTTTCTGTAATTCTCCTCCGAATCTGCCTCCACCGTAGCTTCTCTTAGTACATATTACCTCTTAAACTTCCATTGCTATCATACCCGAAACTTATTGGTGTTTCACCACTGTTGCCACATGGAGCCTCTTCGTAAAGCTGCCCTTGCGTTTATTTTAACGCCCCCCATTTCATCGTCGGAGACACAAAAGCTGTTCGATCTATTTCGTTTTGTTAATAGCTGAATGGTCGCGGCTATGCGACCTTTCTCAATTAAGAGCATGCACATGTATAGCATTAAACCCGACGCATTCGTCTCTCATTTTTAATTTCAGACCTCGCACCCGAGATTCTGTCAAGAAATCTCAACTGTCGGTAATAGTTTTGGTGCCTGGTTAATGTACCATTGAGTAAATGTTGCACATGTTACACTCATCAAAAATATTCTATGCAGGTGACATCGCCAGCGACAGCACTTTCCGAACCACAAAGTTCCTGCTTTTCCCAGCTCACGGTGCCTACGAGGTGTTGTAATTTCTACCGTGTTCGCTCGACGATGCTAAAATTTATTTCATTTCATTCATGTTTCCCTTAAAGGCCCGAAGGCGTTACATAGGGGGGGCATTACATATCGCTGATGAGCAGGCATACATTGACTCTTGTTTTTCGGAATTCGCTTCCTTCTAGCATTGCGACTATCGCTGAAACATCATCATTTCAAACAGCTCTTTGGTCCTATTTAGAAAATTCTAACATATGTTGATGTGCGTTCTTATTATTTTTTTATCACTGTGTGATTCACTTCTTTTTTTTTCTCTCTTTGGTTGCTCCAGTGTGTGTGTGTCGGCCGTAACGTTCCGCAAAATGTTAGATTCTGTGTTTAGTAACTTTCGAAGGCGGGATTTTTCTTGTTTTTTTTTTTGCGGGGTTTGCTACATGTGCATTTTTTCAAATACCTGTTCCTAGCCTTTTTTTCCTTTCTCTTATTAACTTGTACCTGCCTTCTTAACTTGCTTACTTCTGTTTTCAGCCGTTTGTATTCTGTGTTGTATATTTGTTGTTTTCTTTGATGAATCCCCCCTATGGCCCGCAATGGGCCCTTAGGGTATTGAAATAAATAAATAAAAATAAATAGAACACCTCAAGAAAACAGCGTAAAATGCCCCGCAAATGAAGCCTTCAAACCGCAGTGTCCGCGCTAAACGAACTTCTTGCGGCTATGGCGTGCCACTGCACGTGGCCGTCACGTGGAAGGCCGCTGACGATGACGTCATCACGATCGGTCTGTGCTGTTGGCTGGAGGACCTTCTTTGGGGAGCACTTGCCACTGTGTTCTTGAGTTCTATCCGATGGCGTATTTCGCGTGCTTTTCTGTGCCTTATACTTTCGCGTACTGGTTGTGAGTTTCTGCCGCATCTGTGATCCTCTCAGCGCGCACTTAATTGTTGTTAAGCACTCGCTCCAATTCACGTAGTTCTGAGCGCCCTGAATGCCTGTGAGGCAATGAGACACCAGGGCTACTCTTACGCACCATGCCTCACCTGTCGTACTAAAGTCAATAAGAATGGTAAATTGACGTTTCCTTGCTCTGGCCTATCGTTGGTGGTGGTGCCTTTGGCTGCGTGGCGGTGGCACGTGTCCGCGACTTCCTGTCCAAGCATTCCTGGCAGCACTTGAGGAAGTTGGTAGCGACTTATGTTCTTGCTATACGCTCATAAGGAATGAATTAGAAATTGATTTTTTTCTTTCACCGAAGTAGGAGAAACATAGGCAGCCACATAAGCATGAAACGGTACACACGAACGCATTGATGTGTGTTTTCTCATGCTTTTGTACACCTTGCAGTGGTTGAATGCAGAACCAAGCAGCCTATCACAAAGCTTTACTTGATTGTGCGCAGTGGCCGCTCTCGCACAATTATTTTCGGACAATGCTTGGACATTAGCGCGTGAGCGGCGCGAACTTGATAACTTTTGTATTTTGTAAATACTGTACAAAGCTCTCCTCTGTCCTTTCTTGCTGTCGCTATCCTCTATACTTCTCCTCACTATCCTCTTCCTTTCCCTTTCGTTTCCGCCGGCTGCAGCTCGGGTGCTTAGATATTAGATAGCAGTTGCCGAGGCAGGCAACACTCTTGTGCTTCACTTTTTTTATTTTTAAAAATAAACCCCTACTACTACTACCAATGTGCACGCACGCTAATCAACGACCAGAGTATGTTGCACCTCTCTTGTACCACTTTTTGCGATAGTTTCGCGTGACCTTTTTTT